>NC_091137.1:888388-1224638 GCF_041381155.1 Argopecten irradians | reverse complement strand
CGAATCATGCACTTTGTGATACAAGTATTAATTTTGGTACACCATTACTATGACCTAATACGAGGTATTTGAGAACGGGACCCCAAGCGGATATATGGCTGTTGAAGGCCATGGCGGCCATTTAGATCATTTAAAGTCTAATATCTTGTAACTTAATGAGTAGAATCCTGTTTTTGTTTTATACCTATATTTTCAGGGTTATTGATGCAAATATAAACATTGATGATTGGTAAAAGCCGTCGGCCATCTTGTTTTTTTTCAAATTGGTTGGCATAGAAATGTTAAAATTATAATATATTGAAAACTAATTGATATAGAACCTTTTTTTTTGTTCTGTACTTATATTTTCAATGTTGCTGGATGCAAATATGAACATTGTTAATTGGTAAAAATTCTTGTCAGCCATCTTGTTTATAAATATGGCTGTCGTAGATATAATTAAAATCTATTACACTGAAAGATAGTTCATAAAGAGTCCTTGTATTTGTGTTTACACCTATATTCTGTAAATGTGAATAATTGATATTTTTTTAAAATTTTTAATAGTTTTGGAGGTATTTTCAATGTAAGGCCAATTATGATTAAAATTATATTTGTTGACAAGATTCTCTTAGTCGTCAACCCGGAACTGCCGACGGAAAAATGTTTGTGCCGTGTTCTTCATTTGGTCCATTTGTCCGCAATGTTATCATTTTATCATTTGTCTTGTCTGAACATTATCTCATATACTAATATAATTTTAGGCAAAGTCTATCTAAGAGCGCAGCGGTTAATACATTATTTCGTTTTTTTTTTTTTTTTTTTTTTTTTTTTTTAATTTGTAACTAAATAGAAATATGCCAGGTAAAGAAATGATTTCCAACGGCGAAAGAGTAATCTCCCCTGACCCATCAGTCTTATAGATATTGATATGTGTTTTGTTTTTATAGCTTTTTGGGTGCGCTTAATAACTGTACTGCTAGAAACCACTTATAGAATTATTAATTATTAGAATCATAGCTTTGCCGAATTACTGGCATTGAGTTTAAAACAGGAAAACAATATTGAACATAGAATATTTCTACTTTCACTTTCTGCAAAAGTGCGTGACTGTGGCTACAAATTATATCTCAACGTAATTCTCCGTTGCCAGGCTGAAAATTCCGAAGCAACTGCTCACGTAAAACGACTGTTAGGTTAAGGTTCAGGACAAAATGTAATTGTTAGATTCAGGTAAGAAAAAATTGATTTTTTTCTATCACTAATGTTTTCATTTTGATTTTTTCCAAGCGTTACTTGTTTGCAATCACGAAAGAGTGTGGTTTTGTAATCACGCGAGAGTGTGACTTTGGATACTGTCTTGCGCGATGCTGGATCTTGTGTTGATTTCCTGTTTCCGGTTTACGAGAAAGTTTTCCAACTCTACATATATGGATGAATTACATTGAATAACGTTACCGAGACACCTCTATCACAAGAGTTCGCTGCGCTCTCTATAAAGGCTTTGGAAGCTGGTGTTTGGGTAATAATAATATGAATTTAAGGCAAAGCCTCAGAAGAGCGCAGCTACATGTAAAAGATTATAACATCATAACTTTATATTGTCTATATTTTTCTACGAGATTAACAATAAAATATTTCACTGACATGCACATACTATCGATAGTTAGAAAGAATTAAGAATAATCCAAATTGAATAGTTCAATATATAATATTTTCATGTTTGATGGCGTATGACTTGATGTTGGTTGTTGGTTCATCGTCCGTGAGGTTCACGTAGTTGCTGTGTTGATGGAAGACGAAGGACTCCGATGTAGTGTCGACGTTTTATTTCGTGTGGTACATTTTAACTTACAATATACGTGAAAGCATGGTTACAGAGTAATGCTGTGGTTGGCCCCAAAATGGGACCAGACACAGGATGTGTCCGCTATCAGTCCCTCTACTCTGATATGTATAATGCTTAGATATTGCATACGTATACAAATGACAGAAAACTCATGTTAGTACAACATAAAATTCTATAACAACAAGGAACCTATCTATGCACCAGACTGTTACGTCGCTAACAAGTAGACATTTGCCCTGGAGACACAAATGACAATGACAATGACAAAGATTTTATTCTCGTAAACATACAAACAGTAGTGTAGAGAATATATAAACAGGACATATACATGTAAACAGCATTAACAATGAAATAGTGCAGTACATATTACACATATACTAGAATATACATATATAATATACTGGTTATATTAATGAACTGAATTAAGTCTGTCTTGTATAATAATTATAAATTTTGTAAGTGAAATAAGTTCATTGTTAACTACATAATTAAATAGAGTTTCAAATTTAAAAGTATTTGGTCTTTCATAATAGTATCTAGACATAAATTTCTTTCTATTGGATACTAAGTGATCATCAGTACAGTTAAATAAATAATGGAACTCATCTCCAATTTCGTTTAAGTTACACATGTTACACAATCGTTGTTGTCTTGGTATATTAATCCATCTGCCACATTCAACCGCTAGTTTTACATTACATGTTCTAAATTTACAATAAGCCTTCGCCAGACGTGGAGGAAGAACAATCAAGTAGTTTTCAAAAATCAGATCATGCTTATAAATTCTATAATTGGTACCTTTCGGAGAGTTGAAAACATCATTTTTCCAACTATATATAAAATTACTTTTGAGGGCATGGAAAATAACTTTTTTCAAACAATGTGAACTAGTGAATTCCCTTCTCTCGAAAACATTAACAAGATTACATTCTTCAAAAATACTTTTAATACATTTTAACCACTGTGTATTATAATTATTAGTAATCTGGAACAGTTTAAAATTAAGCTTGATATGTGATGATTCTATCATCCTTGCCCAATAGCCAATCATGCGAACTTTAATACTGATAGATAATGGGAATCTACCAAGTTCCCCGTATACCATGAAGTTGGGTGTTGATGTTTTCAACTTAAGAATATGTTTACAAAATTTCAGGTGGAGACGTTCTAAAAGTTTATAATCACAAAATCCCCAAACCTCACAACCGTATAATATAACAGGTTTTATAGCTTTATCAAAAATATCTAAATTACAATCAATAGATAGATTATGACTCCTACATTTAGCAATGGCACCATACATCGCTTTTATACCCTTTTCATATAATTTCTTAACATTAAACTGCGTGAAGCCATTTTTGGTGAAATAAACACCAAGATATTTGAAATTTTTCACAATTTCCACGTTGTTACCATTAAAAGTGAACCTCATATCTCGAGATAGATTCCCTCTACCAAAAACCATAAACTTTCGTCTTATCGATGTTAACTTTAAGGTGCCATAGCTTGGAATAATTATAAAATACATTAAGTTGCTTTTGTAAATCTTCAGCAGAGTCTGCAAGTAATATAGTATCGTCAGCATACAGTAAGACATACAATTTAAGGTAAACTTGTAATTAATTCTCAAGTTTCCCAGATAAAGCTGACATACCTTACACGAGTATATGTCTCAAATACCGTACATTATTAAGTCTTGAAGATTTTAATAAATACTAATTAAAGATTCCTAAAACAATACTAACTATACCATGAATATACTTTAACCTTGTTTTATCAGATGCAGAGAAAACTTGGCAACATGCCATGCTATCAAAAATACGCGCGATTCTATGCTGTCATCTTTGGCGTCAGGTTTTGTGACGTCACTGCTGACGGTGCCGTGCGCGTGATCATGAGAACAAACACAGTATATATTGGACCAGTACATTTATTGCGTTGTTCTTGTATATGTGTAAATTAAAACTACTTACAGTAATTTTAAAGCGTATACTGATAACACATTTAGTCTGGTACAGAAATTTCAAATTTCTGTAAAGGTGGTCGTCTCTCTTCTTGCTTAGCGCTTAGCATAAATGAAGCGAAACGACTGGCTTGGCTTTTGTCAGTATGCTTTCGGGTTAGATATGTTTTCTGTGTATTTTGGCTGTATGCTGATAAATCTCAGTCTCCCAAAACATACATATAGACAACATATTGCATACATTGCAAACAGAGGTACCCATTTTTCAATTACATTAACTGTTATAATACTAACATATCTATATTAAGATCTAGAAGATATCTTTGGAACAGTTTTTTAATGGATGGCAACGGATGAAATATATGTCACTGTTTCTTTGTTTTGGTATGGCACAGTCCACCGACTCCTCGAACCCATGCACACGTATGAAATTCCAGTGCCATTATAAAAAGGAAATATAGCCCAACAATTCTTTTTTGTTTAAGTGAGGTCAAAATAGATTATAGTGATATGGTTTTGTCACGCCACAAATAACCTTACCACGGTGGAATCATCTATCACATTTTAAGTACTAATGCTTTATAGTATTGGGGATAAAGTCAAGACAAGACCATGTACGCAAGAATGAAAGGTGGGGTGATGGATGGACAAAGGTACTGACAGGAGGACGGTCAGATTGACGGCCAAAACACGACACAAATCTATCTATACATTTGCCCCTTGTACGAGGTTGAGGACTATATAAATAACACTAGTAAATAGTTTATATTCATGAATTATTCAAGATGATAAAATATATTTATTTATCAACCCATTTGATAAAATGTTGTCCATTTTGAAAAAAATACAATATGGCTGATAGTTTTATATCTACTTATCAAGAATTATTAATATTCATCTTTACATTCAGTGACTTTGGAAATAAAGGTATAGACGCAAAACATAGGATTTTACCTCAATTATCTTATAAGATATTAGAATTTCAGTATATCTACGGCGGCCATTTTGAAAAACAATATGGTTGACAACAACTTTTACCGATACCTAATGTTCATATGTGCATTCAGTAACCATTGAAAATATAGGCTTAGAAGAAAAACAACGATTCTATTTTGATATGCTCCATATTATGATGTCATACCCGAGTCGATATTGCTATTGTGACGTCACTCCAAAGTAGATATTGCAATTACATGTATGACGTCACAACACCCCGACATCGAAATCTTCGGGAAGATGTAGTCAAGCCACTCTCCATGCATTTCTATATTACTTAGCACTAAGCAAACACTTAAAATACTTATTAAACCTAATATAAGGAATTAAGACATTTGTTTCGGTCCATATGGTGTTATATTACCTTTTCATAATTTTAAATGATGATTATTATTTATTCTACTCGGGTAATATAACACCATATCGACCTCAACAAAGGTCCATAATTCATATATATCAATTAGTTATCCAAATATTAAAATGTAAGCATTTCTATCTCGGTCATTTTAAAATCAAAGATAGCCGACAACAGTTTTACCCATTGCTAACGGTCATAATTTTATTCAATAACCCTGAAAATATAGGTAAAGATCAAGAATTATAATTCTATATCGAAAAGTTTTGTAGATAAACATCTTTATGCTGGCCATTTTGAAAAACAAGACGGCCGACGGCTTTTACCAATTACTAATGTTTATGTTTGCATCAGTAACCCTGAAAATATAGGTAGAGAACAAAAATCAGGATTCCACATCATTTAGATTTCAAGATATTAGACTTTAAATAAATAGATGGCCACCATATGACCGCCTGCAGCAAGATCCGCTTAGGGCCCCGTTCTCAAATACCTTATATTATGTCACAATAATGGTGTACCACAATTCATACCTTTATTACAAAGTGCACGATTTTATGCTAAGCCTCTGGACTTATTTGTGGACTTCATTGTCAAAATGTTAAGATCTTCAAGGTGACGTACTATGGCCGTAGTTCTTCTTGTAATGAATATAAATCTAAGAGATATTTTTTCACATGAATGAATTAAGGAGTTGCTTCTCGTAGGATCTAAAATACCGATCTCTGTATACATTTACACTGCCACTATATGGACCTCAACACATTAAAGGTTTATAATGAGTAATTATAATACAGGTCCGGTTCAATCTAATTATTTCACCTATAACTGCTGTAAATGAATCATCTTAGAAACATTTCTAGGGTGCAAGCTGCTATTGATTGAAAAAGATTTTACAATTGAGATGTCCCATAAATTTGGATACTATGCGGTAATACTGGACTGCGTGAATCGGCTCCATGAATTAAAAATCTTGTAATACTTTTTAGCGCAAATCCCACTGCTTTACAGTAAAACCTTCCTGGTTTCTGAAAATAACGTTCAAATACCGACATAACATAGTAGACTAGTTTTAAGATAAGCAGCACGTCACTAGGTTGTACGACACGATATGAGTAATATATGGCGGAGATTTATTTATTACTGCAGAAATCCCAGGAATTAAGAATAACCTGAATAAATTTTACATTTTATAACAACAGTTAGCTGATAACATTAAAATCTATATAGTACAATCAGAGGCATAGCTTAAAGGTAGTTCCTCTACAATTCAAAACCAAGAGCCGGTTTATTTTGCTCATATCACCGGCCAACGAAGTCCTTGATACTTACACATAACCTGCAGTATCATTATATCTTGTTGAGGGTAAAGTTCTGTTTACCCTAACCCATTCGTTGTCACCGTAGCAAAATTGCGTGATATTTTACACAAATGATATTTTACCTGTGTTTGAAAATAATGCTTAAATATAACGTAAAAAATAGTAAGTTTGTTGATGCAGTGACGTCACAAGGTTGCATCAGAAATTAAAATAAATAATAGCTATCTAAATCTTTGGAAGTATTGCATGGGTAGCCAAAACAAGTTGTACATCCGTAGAGCAGAAAGCTATATTCTATATGAGATAACAATATATATATATAATACCAATGATTAAATTACATTTTTTTATCAAGCGAGTATCGTAAATAACAGTATGCTCACTAATATAAACTAAATGAAACCACGAACATACTATTCGGATATCAAAGTATTAGTTTTTTCGTTTTTCTCCTCTTAAAACGGCTGTACTGACTCAGATCTCAATATAGAGGCTATAGGCAGAGACATATAATGCATAAGCAGATAATTAGATAGTATACTCTAAATCTCTGATGTAAGACAGATTGTATTTGATGACGGCAGGGGTCCTCCGGTTAATCGTGGGCAATGTTTGTCCTGTCAAACCATCTTATTAATTGACACACGCTATAGTTGCACAAATTTAAACAAAATTAGCATTCCATTACAGTTTTTTATTTGCAAAAACTTCCGATAAAATGTTTTAATATTTTGCATGCATAGACAAGTTCACTTCTGGAAGTGCATTTTTACCAATATTCTTAACTGGATCAGTCGGTTAAATACGTTTCTGCTAAAGGGACGTACGACAAGAACTACCAAACAATGCATTGACTCTATTTTTAGTGATCATTTAATTGTATCTACCGCTGAAAACAAGATTTCCCGACGGAGCCCGTGAGGTGGCATATACCTCGAGCTCATTGACAGGTGCCGTGAGGGATAATAGGTTATTTCTGGAGATATACGTACATAATCATTAGTTTAATTTGAAAAAAAAAATGCATGGTCAACCATATACAAAGTCAAATTTAAGGTACTTATAAAAAAACAGAAAACAAAAAAGTATTATAACTGTTAAGTAGTTGCTTAAATTATATTTCATAGAAATCGAGCAAATGGAAAAAAATGTCATCACACTTAATTATCAAGGCTGGAGGTAGCTGTTATTGGTGGTAATACTAAACCGTCAGTAACCAGGTTATCACACTCGACTTTAAGTACCAATCATTATTTATAGCATGTTTACCCGTCAATATCATGTCTAATTATATCAGGGATTGTAAACGCCGAGTCGTACCGGTCCGCAAAGTTATACAACTGGTGGTGATGGTACCAATCGTAGTCTGATCACACACAAACTGGTCCAAACGTGAGTACGCGTGAACCGGAGACAGTCCGACCCGCGAACGTTTTATCACAACAGATATGCTGTATAGTACAAATCAGTACTTGTAACCCTACACCAATGATAAGAGCACATTCCTTGTAATTAGACAGTTTTGTAATTAAAGACACGATTGATTAGGACGCAGACGTTTAATTAAACGATATTTACTATGTGTCACTTATTCATTAGATTTTTATCTGAATGCGTGCTGCATTCCCCCTACCCGCTCCCCCAGGCACACACACCCAACATCTTCGCGGAACACCTGCCTGTATTTTCAACACTTATTGTTGCTGCAAACTAGTCATAAACGCTCCACATACATCCCCCATCTCGCAAAGATGCAATCACAATATTATTACATTACACACGAATTAAAACAATTGGATATGTTGTTTTAATTTTTTCTATATGATATACATTGTTGAATTTCTTTAAATTCCGCGACCCAACAATACTGAATGCCGTTATTTAGGCTTCCCTATTGCGTTGTACGTGTATACAATGTGTCTTTACATTGCTTTACATAATATATATGTACTCGACAAGAATATGATATTGACATGGATTTTTTTATTGGTGTTTTTGTGCAACCATATAATTGAAGAGCTGTGCCATTTAAAATGAATCTTGATTGGTTACCATGACTTGACTGTTGTATATTTTTAAGAAAAGACTACGATATGTTATTTCAACCCATTCTAAATAGCCATCTGTGACCACATGACACATACCAATTGTACCATAGAGACGAGATTCTCGCCGTTGACGTTAACGTAGCCACCCGCCGTCGACTTGAACGTGATGTTATGGTTGATTCCGGTTTGGAATACAAGATGGCCGTCTGTTGTTATGATCTTTGGTCTGAAATAAATAAAACCACTGTCATAAAACAATACTTACATTACTGTGAACATTTTGTGCTTGATCTAAGAGTACTACCAAACAGATGACCTAGAGGAAATAAAAGATTCAAGAGTTGTTTTCAGAAACTCGCTGATTTGTCATGATATACGCTACATTTAGTATCTATATTATTTCGACAAGTTGCTGAGGAAGAGCCGTTGAGCGTTCTTCTTGATGTTTGACGTTATAGCGATGCAAATGATCCTCTCCCAGACACCTAGATATATCCATTGTAATGTGACGAATGTTCATGCAATACATTGGTTGATCATTTTATTAGACAAATGCTGAACATTTAAAATTTCAAACCTGGATACATGTGAGTTCATAGAACGAATTACGGGTACTTCATACAAGGAAACATGGAAGCTTTGCTATTTAGTAGAGCTTTAGCGGCCATCTTAGATGTTAACTCAAAATGAAGCAAAAACTGCGTGGTGGGAATGACAAATATGATGTGCCTTTTCACCGTTTAAAAGCTAACACGCTAATAGACGGTGATGATGCAGTCGAAGAAGCTATCACAGTTAAGATTTTGTTTGAGGATGCACACCTCAGTCCTCGTTGAAGACTCGTTTCGACGTATATCATTGAAGTGTTGATATTTTCAAATAAGACTCTTCAATATCTGTAACAAGTTGCCATTTGCACTTCTATTGTTTGTGGATTTTTCTATACAGGGATATTAAGAAATGATCAAGTTGGCGGTCATTTTGAAAATGTTCCTTTGTCGCTTTGAATACTAGAGTCAATGTTAACAAAATTTCATTTAAATTACTTTTACTAAATCATCACTTAGAATCACTTTGAATTGAATGAATATGTGTTGTAATTTTTAACTAGGTTAATTGAAATTGAAATATAACTTTACATTTTACATGAAAGGGAAATTTAAGCATATTTTACCCCATAATATTAAAAATTAACAATGGAAGAAACAAGAACTGTTAGAGAACAGCAAAGCTCGCCTATTCAGAATAAACTAAAATCATAAACATTTATGATGACTTAAGCTTAAACATTTGACGAAACAGAAACTTGCTCAAAAACTTTAACGTGAAATGGGACTCCAACGCTGACGCTGACGCCGACGCCGGGGGGTGACAACATTAGCTCCCCCTATTCTTCGAATAGGCGAGCTAAAAAGTAAACCTGATTCAGAATAAAACTACCTTACTTCCATCGAAATGCAAATACTGTACCATTTTCATAACTGGTATATTTTTAAAGAAGACAATTGTATTATAAATTCTTCAAACATCCATACTTATCAAACAACCCATGGGGTAAATATGACTTAAAATCTTGGATATGATTAAAATGCAGTATCTCCCGAAAGTACAATATTTTGTGAAATAGTTACCTCTCATGACAATAGCTCAACAACGAGCATTCGGACATATGTTTTTTTTTTACATTTTCCTTTATGGTATGAACTTCTATTTTCAAACATTTATATGATAAAAATAATTAATACAGGAAACTTGGACTTCTATACTACAAGAAGTTAGCCTCGGCAGAGACGTCACGCTCGCAGAGCAGCACTGTCACCGCCCCCATTTTTGTCTAGAACAAAATAATGGCTTCCTACGTATATATATATATATAAATGTTTGAAAAGTCGGAAAAATAGTTACAATGGTATCCCCCTTGTCTCAAAATTATTTCTAATAAAAATACTTTTTTTATATACGAAACCATGGAATCATAAATGATAAATAGATACCTAAACACGATAAACGATTTGTAATAACTTACTATGCGATTTTTTTTCTTTCAACTGTACACGGGTTCTTGTTTTAATAGTTGATGTCATTTAGCTACATTGTTTATTATATCAATTACTCGTAACTTCATAGTTATGTTTTATTCCCGGAATTCATTGTGAGGCAAAATGTTTCTTCATAAAAAACAATATATTTTTAAATAAGGAGCTTCAATTATTGAAACGCTGTTTTTTATTTCAATTTGGGAAAATATTGCTTTTGGTAGAAATAGCAGAATTTATCTTTTGTACTCACTGTTGAGGCGATATCTGTCGTTTTTGTCTCGTATTCTGTAATGTATTACACACACATATTAACACAATTAAAACTTTCCACACGGTCCGGATCGCCGGGTCCGCCATCCTCACATCTACTTAGTGTCGACTTGTTCCTCCTCACTCTTCTTATACCACATCGTATTGTTACGTAAGCACAGGTTAGGACCCTATGTGTGGGAATTCTATTGTTCATGGCATTATATTATCATTAAGATTAGAATTTCGCCAACAAATCAGTCTTTTATGAAAACGTTATTGTATTAAATCTGCACTTTTAGATCGCTCCACAACATCATTTATGATATAATTAAAATTCGAATTCGATTAAACTAAGGAAAATATGGACGGGGTGTTTACTGGCAATTGGCAATTATTTAAAGGGGCCATAGAACTTAACAAAACAGAACATACAAATCTTTCATGGTATACCGGACAATATCATAGACAGATAATATTGTGAAATATTTAACTACATAACAAGATGCAAAAAGATTTCATAGATCTACTCCGTAACTATTTCACTCCTAGCTTACACAATATAACATCATTGCCAAATATGAGTTTCCATGTATGCGCCATATTACATGTATTTATTTAATGTGTTGAATTATAAAACTTATGAAAGTTTCTTTCTTCTCAGCTGTCGGCCCTTTTGTCTGATAAAGGTGCAAAGATGTACAAGATGCAAAAAGACAGGATTTCATAGATCTACTCCATAACTATTTCACTCCTAGCTTACACAATATAACATCATTGCCAAATAGGAGTTTCCATGTATGCGCCATATTACATGTATTTATCTAATGTGTTGAATTTATAAAACTTATGAAAGTTTCTTTCTTCTCAGCTGTCGGCCCTTTTGTCTGATAAAGGCTAAGCGAATCAAAACAAATATCTGTCCGCATTATAGGAGAGATTACGAACATTTGTTTTGGTTATTATTGAAAACTCGGACATATTCTTTAACCAAAACATTGATTATCAGGGAAACGTAAAATTATCAAAACAATCAAACTAATACGGTACACAATCATTGTGTGTGAGGAATTAACCTCACATCTCCAGTTAAAATGCTTTTTGATCTAATACCATGCGCAGCGGTTTCCTCCTTTAGGATGACGACATAGTATGAGTTCCCGTGGAGTGAGACAGGGTGGTTGTACCGCCGTCTGTTATAATAGCGATCTTTGTGTTATCAGGACGGTACCGTTAGAGACCCTTCTCTTATCGTAATTGATACAATTTAGTCTATAATTATTCTATCACCAGCGTCGACCTTATAATATACTAAATCTCTTATCCATACATAAGTTTACGTTAGAGCCCTGACTGACGACTACATTTAAGTCATTCAATCATTTACATAAGTACTTGTATTCGCTTTCATAAGATATAATTTACATCATTTAGTCTGTTTATGCATGGCTCTCTGGAAATATTTCCTTATTTGTTTCCTTCTTTAGTTCATTCTTTTGTCTCCGTATTTGGACTCAATCCACAGAGCTATAAAAAGAAAATCAAAAGCTGTTTTTTTTAAACTCTGATATTTTGGCAGGTTTCATATACGCGTTGTCATTGTGTGTTACTATTACACCCCACCTTCTTTTGTTTGTTCCATATATATTACACTGGGACTCTTTGTGTGTGTTACTATTACATCCCACCTTCTTTTGTTTGTTCCATATATATTACACTGGGACTCTATGTGTGTGTTACTATTACACCCCACCTTCTTTTGTTTGTTCCATATATATTACACTGGGACTCTTTGTGTGTGTTACTATTACACCCCACCTTCTTTTGTTTGTTCCATATATATTACACTGGGACTCTATGTGTGTGTTACTATTACACCCCACCTTCTTTTGTTTGTTCCATATATATTACACTGGGACTCTATGTGTGTGTTACTATTACACCCCACCTTCTTTTGTTTGTTCCATATATATTACACTGGGACTCTTTGTGTGTGTTACTATTACACCCCACCTTCTTTTGTTTGTTCCATATATATTACACTGGGACTCTATGTGTGTGTTACTATTACACCACACCTTCTTTTGTTTGTTCCATATATATTACATTGGAACTCTTTGTGTGTGTTACTATTACACCCCACCTTCTTTTGTTTGTTCCATATATATTACACTGGGACTCTTTGTGTGTGTTACTATTACACCCCACCTTCTTTTGTTTGTTCCATATATATTACACTGGGACTCTTTGTGTGTGTTACTATTGCACCCCACCTTCTTTTGTTTGTTCCATACATATTACACTGGGACTCTATGTGTGTGTTACTATTGCACCACACCTTCTTTTGTTTGTTCCATATATATTACACTGGGACTCTATGTGTGTGTTACTATTGCACCCAACCTTCTTTTGTTTGTTCCATATATATTACACTGGGACTCTATGTGTGTGTTACTATTGCACCCCACCTTCTTTTGTTTGTTCCATATATATTACACTGGGACTCTTTGTGTGTGCTACTATTACACCCCATCTTCTTTTGTTTGTTCCATATATATTACACTGGGACTCTTTGTGTGTGTTACTATTACACCCCACCTTCTTTTGTTTGTTCCATACATATTACACTGGGACTCTATGTGTGTGTTACTATTACACCCCACCTTCTTTTGTTTGTTCCATATATATTACACTGGGACTCTTTGTGTGTGTTACTATTACACCCCACCTTCTTTTGTTTGTTCCATATATATTACACTGGGACTCTTTGTGTGTGTTACTATTACACCCCACCTTCTTTTGTTTGTTCCATATATATTACACTGGGACTCTTTGTGTGTGTTACTATTGCACCACACCTTCTTTTGTTTGTTCCATACATATTACACTGAGACTCTATGTGTGTGTTACTATTGCACCACACCTTCTTTTGTTTGTTCCATATATATTACACTGGGACTCTATGTGTGTGTTACTATTGCACCCCACCTTCTTTTGTTTGTTCCATATATATTACACTGGGACTCTATGTGTGTGTTACTATTACACCCACCTTCTTTTGTTTGTTCCATATATATTACACTGGGACTCTTTGTGTGTGTTACTATTACACCCCACCTTCTTTTGTTTGTTCCATATATATTACACTGGGACTCTTTGTGTGTATTACTATTACACCCACCTTCTTTTGTTTGTTCCATATATATTACACTGGGACTCTTTGTGTGTGTTACTATTACACCCCACCTTCTTTTGTTTGTTCCATATATATTACACTGGGACTCTTTGTGTGTATTACTATTACACCCCACCTTCTTTTGTTTGTTCCATACATATTACACTGGGACTCTTTGTGTGTGTTACTATTACACCCCACCTTCTTTTGTTTGTTCCATACATATTACACTGGGACTCTTTGTGTGTGTTACTATTGCACCCCACCTTCTTTTGTTTGTTCCATATATATTACACTGGGACTCTTTGTGTGTGTTACTATTACACCCCACCTTCTTTTGTTTGTTCCATATATATTACACTGGGACTCTTTGTGTGTGTTACTATTACACCCCACCTTCTTTTGTTTGTTCCATATATATTACACTGGGACACTGGACTCTTTGTGTGTATTACTATTACACCCACCTTCTTTTGTTTGTTCCATATATATTACACTGGGACTCTTTGTGTGTGTTACTATTACACCCCACCTTCTTTTGTTTGTTCCATATATATTACACTGGGACTCTATGTGTGTGTTACTATTGCACCCCATCTTCTTTTGTTTGTTCCATATATATTACACTGGGACTCTTTGTGTGTGTTACTATTACACCCCACCTTCTTTTGTTTGTTCCATACATATTACACTGGGACTCTTTGTGTGTGTTACTATTACACCAACCATCTTTTGTTTGTTCCATACATATTACACTGGGACTCTTTGTGTGTGTTACTATTACACCCCACCTTCTTTTGTTGTTCCATACATATACACTTCTTTGTGTGTTGTTCCATACATATTACACTGGGACTCTTTGTGTGTGTTACTATTACATCCCACCTTCTTTTGTTTGTTACATACATATTACACTGGGACTCTTTGTGTGTGTTACTATTACACCCCACCTTCTTTTGTTTGTTCCATACATATTACACTGGGACTCTTTGTGTGTATTACTATTACAACCCATCCTTCTTTTGTTTGTTCCATACATATTACACTGGGACTCTCTGTGTGTGTTACTATTGCACCCCACCTTCTTTTGTTTGTTCCATACATATTACACTAGGACTCTTTGTGTGTGTTACTATTACACCCACCTTCTTTTGTTTGTTCCATATATATTACACTGGGACTCTTTGTGTGTTTTACTATTACACCCCACCTTCTTTTGTTTGTTCCATATATATTACACTGGGACTCTTTGTGTGTATTACTATTACACCCACCTTCTTTTGTTTGTTCCATACATATTACACTAGGACTCTTTGTGTGTGTTACTATTACACCCACCTTCTTTTGTTTGTTCCATATATATTACACTGGGACTCTTTGTGTGTGTTACTATTACACCCCACCTTCTTTGTTTGTTCCATATATATTACACTGGGACTCTATGTGTGTGTTACTATTACACCCCACCTTCTTTTGTTTGTTCCATATATATTACACTGGGACTCTTTGTGTGTATTACTATTACACCCCACCTTTTTTGTTTGTTCCATATATATTACACTGGGACTCTATGTGTGTGTTACTATTACACCCACCTTCTTTTGTTTGTTCCATACATATTACACTGGGGACTCTATGTGCGTGTTACTATTGCACCCACCCTTCTTTTGTTTGTTCCATATATATTACACTGGGACTCTTTGTGTGTATTACTATTACACCCCACCTTCTTTTGTTTGTTCCATATATATTACACTGGGACTCTTTGTGTGTGTTACTATTACACCCCACCTTCTTTTGTTTGTTCCATATATATTACACTGGGACTCTATGTGCGTGTTACTATTGCACCCACCCTTCTTTTGTTTGTTCCATATATATTACACTGGGACTCTTTGTGTGTATTAGTATTACACCCCACCTTCTTTTGTTTGTTCCATATATATTACACTGGGACTCTATGTGTGTGTTACTATTACACCCCACCTTCTTTTGTTTGTTCCATACATATTACACTGGGACTCTTTGTGTGTGTTACTATTACATCCCACCTTCTTTTGTTTGTTCCATACATATTACACTGGGACTCTTTGTGTGTATTACTATTACACCCCACCTTGTTTTGTTTGTTCCATACATATTACACTGGAACTCTTTGTGCGTGTTACTATTGCACCCAACCTTGTTTTGTTTGTTCCATATATATTACACTGGGACTCTATGTGTGTGTTACTATTGCACCCAACCTTCTTTGTTTGTTCCATATATATTATACTGGAACTCTATGAGTGTGTTACTATTACACCCCACCTTCTTTTGTTTGTTCCATATATATTACACTGGGACTCTTTGTGTGTATTACTATTACACCCCACCTTTTTTGTTTGTTCCATATATATTACACTGGGACTCTATGTGTGTGTTACTATTACACCCCACCTTCTTTTGTTTGTTCCATACATATTACACTAGGACTCTTTGTGTGTGTTACTATTACACCCACCTTCTTTTGTTTGTTCCATATATATTACACTGGGACTCTTTGTGTGTGTTACTATTACACCCCACCTTGTTTTGTTTGTTCCATATATATTACACTGGGACTCTATGTGTGTGTTACTATTACACCCCACCTTCTTTTGTTTGTTCCATATATATTACACTGGGACTCTTTGTGTGTATTACTATTACCACCCCACCTTTTTTGTTTGTTCCATATATATTACACTGGGACTCTATGTGTGTGTTACTATTACACCCACCTTCTTTTGTTTGTTCCATACATATTACACTGGGACTCTATGTGCGTGTTACTATTGCACCCACCCTTCTTTTGTTTGTTCCATATATATTACACTGGGACTCTTTGTGTGTATTACTATTACACCCCACCTTCTTTTGTTTGTTTCCATATATATTACACTGGGACTCTTTGTGTGTGTTTACTATTACACCCCACCTTCTTTTGTTTGTTCCATATATATTACACTGGGACTCTATGTGCGTGTTACTATTGCACCCACCCTTCTTTTGTTTGTTCCATATATATTACACTGGGACTCTTTGTGTGTATTACTATTACACCCCACCTTGTTTTGTTTGTTCCATACATATTACACTGGAACTCTTTGTGCGTGTTACTATTGCACCCAACCTTGTTTTGTTTGTTCCATATATATTACACTGGGACTCTATGTGTGTGTTACTATTGCACCCAACCTTCTTTTGTTTGTTCCATATATATTACACTGGGACTCTATGTGTGTGTTACTATTACATCCCACCTTCTTTTGTTTGTTCCATATATATTACACTGGAACTCTTTGTGTGTGTTACTATTACATCCCACCTTCTTTTGTTTGTTCCATATATATTACACTGGGACTCTTTGTGTGTGTTACTATTACACCCCACCTTGTTTTGTTTGTTCCATACATATTACACTGGGACTCTATGTGTGTGTTACTATTACACCCCACCTTCTTTTGTTTGTTCCATACATATTACACTGGGACTCTTTGTGTGTGTTACTATTACACCCCACCTTCTTTTGTTTGTTCCATACATATTACACTGGGACTCTATGTGCGTGTTACTATTGCACCCACCCTTCTTTTGTTTGTTCCATATATATTACACTGGGACTCTTTGTGTGTATTACTATTACACCCCACCTTCTTTTGTTTGTTCCATACATATTACACTGGAACTCTTTGTGTGTGTTACTATTGCACCCAACCTTGTTTTGTTTGTTCCATATATATTACACTGGGACGCTATGTGTGTGTTACTATTGCACCCAACCTTCTTTTGTTTGTTCCATATATATTACACTGGAACTCTATGAGTGTGTTACTATTACATCCCACCTTCTTTTGTTTGTTCCATATATATTACACTGGAACTCTTTGTGTGTGTTACTATTACATCCCACCTTCTTTTGTTTGTTCCATATATATTACACTGGGACTCTTTGTGTGTGTTACTATTACACCCCACCTTGTTTTGTTTGTTCCATACATATTACACTGGGACTCTATGTGTGTGTTACTATTACACCCCACCTTCTTTTGTTTGTTCCATACATATTACACTGGGACTCTTTGTGTGTGTTACTATTACACCCCCCCTTCTTTTGTTTGTTCCATATATATTACACTGGGACTCTATGTGCGTGTTACTATTGCACCCACCCTTCTTTTGTTTGTTCCATATATATTACACTGGGACTCTTTGTGTGTATTACTATTACACCCCACCTTGTTTTGTTTGTTCCATACATATTACACTGGAACTCTTTGTGTGTGTTACTATTGCACCCAACCTTGTTTTGTTTGTTCCATATATATTACACTGGGACTCTATGTGTGTGTTACTATTGCACCCAACCTTCTTTTGTTTGTTCCATATATATTACACTGGAACTCTTTGTGTGTGTTACTATTACACCCCACCTTGTTTTGTTTGTTCCATATATATTACACTGGGACTCTTTGTGTGTGTTACTGTACACCCCACCTTCTTTTGTTTGTTCCATATATATTACACTGGGACTCTTTGTGTGTGTTACTATTACCTGCTTCCGGTCATGGCCGAAGACAGTCGATTCTATGATCAGCTCTCCGATTCTACAAGCAATTGTGTGAATTGTGTGGATTTAGACGGACTATCGTACACCAATGTGAACTCTGAAACCATGCAAAACCCTTACACGTTCAATGCAAGTAATCAATCTGGAAATTATGATCAATCCGAAGAAAATTGTAGTGAGTACAGTTTACGTTACACCAACACGAACACATGTAGTCGTACAGAAGCGGACACTTCTAACACTGATCAATTATGTCCTGATATAAGTCAGATACAGAATCAACAGTTTATAGACGAGCTTGACCAAACCCTGTACAATTTGCCAAGAGATTCCTATGTAACAGGAGTGTAGTCACGTTCGTCTGTCGCTACGAATACTATAGTGTCACTAAAGTTACTGTGTGTACGTTGTACCCAGGTTCAATGTCGTTCAACCCGGGGTTCCGTAGAAATATAGCGTGGTCAGAGAGTACACCACACAGAACTGTGGTACAGGGTATTTTATTGCACCCGCAGATGCTTAAATATCAACAAACAACATGTAAACAACAACAAAGTATACACATGGACATCGGAGGACCCTACCGCTGGTTTCAGCTTACGGAACTATATATACTACACAACTACGTATACTAGCCTACTTTATAAAGGGACACAGATCCCCCAACCCCACAGACAACAATAAAGAGACAGACACGAGAGAAGGAGAGCAGAGAATGAGCCTACCAGCAGGTCAGTGCTATTGCAGACTGAAGTTACACGGACTACAGCGGGTTTATATAGCGATTACACAATGGGACAAATTTAGCCCTAGCGATTACACAATGGGACAAATTTAGCCAATAAGATACCTTGTTACAAATTGAATGAAAGTAAAGGAAGTAACCAAATTGAGATACCCGGATGATAACAGGAAACCAGCGGTAATAAACAATACGGAAATATAACATCAGCAATTAAGCATTACATAACAAGATGACATAATAATATTTATTATATATTATACAAACCCACTTTCACACACGACCGGCCGGTCATACAATTTACAAATATCAATCCTTTCACACTCCTCCCCCCTATGAAAAATAGACAAATGTTAAAACAAAACACAACATTTGTCTGCAGCAAAAATATAAATGAAAGCGAGAGAAAAAAAATTACAACTTCCGCACCGGAAGTAATACTAACAACATTTACGTTATGCACAGATAACAATATATATGTACATGGTGCCTCATTAACGCACATAAATCCAAGTCTATAAACAAATGTAAATATACTGTATCCAAAAATATATTGAAAATACAAACAAATTGGGAACTACAGAACAAAAATATATATACGAAACAATCATACCCAATTTGCCAAACAAAAGTACACACATACATAACACAAAAAAAATATCACCCAAAATAAGGGAGGCGAGTGCAAGGGAGCATCTCATTCTCCTATAGCTATCCCTTGCACTAAGAAAATAAATACAAAAATTTTATTAAAATATAGATCATTCAAAATGTAACACACAATAACAATAACGAGTAGATAAATAATTAAATAATGAAATGAGTGTCACTGTCACACCCAGTACATATTTGTTCCAGAGGTGAAAAATTTGCTCTTGTGTCCATCACACATATAAAATGCATATAAACAAAGTATACCCTAAATTATTGTACTAGTTTTTTTTCATATATTTTTATTAAAAAAGTAACACAAACTCATGCGACTGGATCATAATTATCCCATCATACACAGAACCCAAAACATAATTGTAAGGAAATAATAGAATGGTGAATTTCCAAATAGATGTAATTATTTCAAACCTAAACAGATGACAATTTTCATTTTAGTTTTCAGGAAACATGTCCATAATTGACCGGTATTCCCGCGTATAGGGTCTCACTGCACCCTCCCACAGGCATGCCATACGTATACCCTGTGGCTGTCACACAGGACGGAGGTCCTCATCCAACTCCTGCACACTTAAATCCAGAACATCCATTTCTGCTAAGAAAATATACAAAAGTTGGAATGAGTAAACGGTTTAATAAGCACAGAACCTGGTGATCAAATAACTTACGTTAATCATTTACTACAAAAAAACTTTGCTTGTACTAGGGAGTAATCTCCCTTACACTAGTCACTGTTAATTTAAAGAGATATTACTCACTCTTTATATTTATAGACTTTTTCGAGTTTGTAACCAATATTTCCAAATACAGATAATTTGACATATTTATTTTATTGTATTATACTTTTAACTGTATAGCAGACAATTTACACAAGTGACAGTATAGACAGGACAAAGACAAGAAATGACAGAAACAGGTCTGTGGAGTTGGGGGTTATGGTGAGTAGATCTCCCTTAGTTTAACTAGAACCCAGACCAGGTATCCCACTGGAAACGGAAATATCTGACCATATCAATTATCCAGTATCCAGCCAATCACTAAACGCCAAATCTCCAGAATCTACTACCTGGTTAACCCCTACAGATATATCAATATCTTTCTGGGGATCACAAGGGTTCGCTACGCTACACACCATTGACTGGACCTGAATGTGAAGGTTGCCAGAATTTCCGTCACGATTCACCCCTACAGATGGACAATCTTTCTGGGGTTTTCCTACAGGGTTTTCTAATGATGACAACATACTAGAATGGGTAAAATTCAGAACAGATAATGTGAATTCCTTCCTTTTCCGAGGAGAGATTAGTGTCCTGGCTAACAGTAAGCCCTGATTGGCTAACAACTGAGCAGGCCCAACCAAACCTAGGTCTCACTCAACATCACCATCTAAATGACCAGAGAAATAACAATCTGAGTTACTGGGAATGGAAATCGTTTCTGACATTACAATATGTGCACACTTAGGATCTACCTTTGACCCTTGACTCAACTGCACTACTCTATTGCCCAAACTTAAGGTCTTCTTACTAAAATTCAACTTTCCCTCGTGACTAGTAAGGAAATCAATACCGATTATACCTTGAAGACCCTCAAGCTTAGCCACAATAGCTACTTGTCTGAACTTTGATTTGCCAAACCCAAACTCAAATGTTGCTTTCCCAAAAACTTGGAGATTATTGCCCGAAGCAGTCAACAGTTTAATGTTTGAAACTGACAACGGTGGTTTCCTATCTCCTAACATCTCTCGATACATGTTTACACCAACTATGGTGACAGAGGAACCGGAGTCTATCAAAAACTTAACATCAGACTCTGCAACTGTAACAGTAGCAAACAGACTTGGTTGAACCATATTTACAACAACTGTAGGCCCTACTTCCTGAAATATCTCCTCAGAAACAGGGGCTGAAACTCTGGGCCCGAGTTCAGCCCGATCTATTTTCCCTGGACCTGATTCTCATTATCGTGTGAACTGGTTTTCTTGGGACATGAATAACTCATATGGCCCGTCTCCCCACAACTATAGCATTTTCTCTGTGACACAGGGACATAGTTCTTACTAAAACCCTTGAGTTGAGTTATCTGTTTATTTAACTGCTCAAATTGCTCTAAAATGAGACTAGCTAAGTCCTTGTCAATAGTATTGCCTGTTGATTGTTTAGCACTATTTCCACTATTCACTGCGTGAACAAAGGCAGGTGCCTCTGGGTTTAATACATGAGGTTTTCTCCCCTGTGTATGCCTATTGGTAATAGCCTCAAATTCTATTGCTGCACTTACAGCCTGGTCTAGAGTAGTAGGATGACTAAACTGTACATGTTTCCCTAACTCAAAGTTATGTACACCATCTACAAACTGGTCTATTGTATCAACCTCTAACTGTGCTGTATCCTTAGAAGGAAAAGCTTTCCTAGCTAAAACCCGTAATCTCTCTCCATAATCTACGAGTGACTCCTCATCCCCTCTTGTTCTGTTCCTGAATTCAGATTTGCAAGCAGATTCCCTACCAGGTGGGTCAAATCTCCTAAACAGAACATTCTTTACAGCTATATAACTGGACATTTGACTAACTGTCAGTTCTGATAATATGCGTTGGGCGGGACCCCTTAAACACATAATTAGCTGCTGGGCCTTCTCCAAATCATCCCATCCATTCCAGATAGAGATATGCTCAAACTGAATAATAAAGTCCTGAAAACTGTATTTTCCATCAAAGGTTTGAGGGTTTTTTTCTTTCCGTTTACATGTAGCCTGAGAAGGGCTAGGGCCTATGTGTGTACTGATACTAGGAACACCTGTGTTTAACACCCCCTGTCCCTCATAAGTAGGGTTAACAGAACCACCTAAGTTTCTGGGTATCTCTGTAGACAAGCTGTTATAGGTGTGTGTGTTAGGAAAAGGAATATATTGTCCCTCTGACCTTACCCCTATAGGCGTACTTGTACCTAAGTCTCCTGACTGCACATTAAATGAAACAGCTTTACTGTTCAACGCCCCATCCAGCCACGTGTCGGTCAGCGTGTTAGTGTTTACATTAGAACCTCTAATATGCTCTATCGGGGCCCTTGGAGTGACTGGGGTCATTGGGGTCAAAAGTGAAGTAAGTCCACCCGGTAAACCTGCACGTGCGTCCGTTCCATTATCGTCACCTAGCTGGATAAGATCATAAACTTGCGTATTTATGTTTGTGTTAACCCCTACGCTACCGGCAAAATGTCTTAAATTACCAGCAGTAGATGAAATATGCCGTGGACCTATGTGAGATAAATAAGTGTTTGTGACAGTGGACACAGTTTGTGTACAAGGTATAACCGGAGACGGCAGTCTAGGACCAGACAAACTTGTCGGAGCTGTGAATGTACCCCCAAACATATTGGAAATACTAAATTAATAACTAGCGCTATATAAAAACGGATTACCCAGGCTCTTATCACGGCACCATTTTTGTAACAGGAGTGTAGTCACGTTCGTCTGTCACTACGAATACTATAGTGTCACTAAAGTTACTGTGTGTACGTTGTACCCAGGTTCAATGTCGTTCAACCCGGGGTTCCGTAGAAATATAGCGTGGTCAGAGAGTAAACAACACAGAACTGTGGTACAGGGTATTTTATTGCACCCGCAGATGCTTAAATATCAACAATCAACATGTAAACAACAACAAAGTATACACATGGACATCGGAGGACCCTACCGCTGGTTTCAGCTTACGGAACTATATATACTACACAACTACGTATACTAGCCTACTTTATAAAGGGACACAGATCCCCCAACCCCACAGACAACAATAAAGAGACAGACACGAGAGAAGGAGAGCAGAGAATGAGCCTACCAGCAGGTCAGTGCTATTGCAGACTGAAGCTACACGGACTACAGCGGGTTTATATAGCGATTACACAATGGGACAAATTTAGCCAATAAGATACCTTGTTACAAATTGAATGAAAGTAAAGGAAGTAACCAAATTGAGATACCCGGATGATAACAGGAAACCAGCGGTAATAAACAATACGGAAATATAACATCAGCAATTAAGCATTACATAACAAGATGACATAATAATATTTATTATATATTATACAAACCCACTTTCACACACGACCGGCCGGTCATACAATTTACACATATCAATCCTTTCACACCTATATACCCAGATTACTGACTTTAACAAAGCATGACGATAATGTCCTCCAGTGGTATAGGCAAACATTGTTCAAACGAGCATAAACTGTTCCAAACTGTCCGCAACGTACCCTTATTTCGAGGAAGTCTACCCAAACAAGTTCCAAAAGTGAGAAATATGCCAAAGACTGTCATATTATAAATATGTTTATATGTGGAGACGATTCAGAAATAAACAGTGTATTTACTTAAGGTAGAGATGAGGCTCTAGACCATGAAACCAGACCAAAGGAAATTCTAAGATCGCTCCAATGTGATAATAATGCTCAAAGTACTACTCCAAGTACCTCACAAAACCACTCTTCTGTAAACCTGAACACGTCAAGAATTCCGAATCCAACATTACATACAGTGTTAGAAAGTTTAGACAATATTGAAATGACATTGAAGTGTAATGCAGTTACGGAGAAAAGATTAATAAATGAACTTGAAAGTATCAAAAAAGAAAACGAAAGTCTTTTTGTTATCATAAGGCACCTTCGAAATACAATTTTGAACAGTGGAACTTTTGCAACGCATGCGTCAGTTTTGAAATCGCCGAAAGTCGACAGAATACCACCTTTTCAGAGCCCCACCGATACCGGACTCACATTACCGAGTGATACAAACGACTGTACGAGTGAGAGCGCAGCCAATCATGCAGAACAAGGAAACGTAGATAGCTCACTAACTGACAGACCGGTTTCAAGTGCGTGTAACGGTACCGGTACCAAATAAAAGTGTAAACACAACACCGGGGATACAAAACAGACAGACGCACGCGAACGAAAGACGTGGATATACACCAACCATGTATTTAAAATCAAAATCACCCGAAAAACTTGAGCATCGAAATAACTATATGAAGACCAACGCATATACTAAAACTAATAAACTTACCGAACGTCAAAACCACGGTGGTCCACCAACTGACGTCTTTGTAGAAGTAAAACGGAGAAAATCAGCTCGGTTCTACCTGTGTGGCATCGGTGCCGAATCCACAGAATCTGGTATTACTAGATATGTAACGGACAAAGGTATCAAAGTCACTGATCTCGTACTATTCAATAACAAAGGGAATACATATTCGGCAAAACTCAGCACGGATAACCCAGATATCCTTCTTAGAGACGATTGCTGGCCTGAGGATATCCTATGTCGTCCCTGGGTAAACCGTAACCAATGGGAAAAGCAGAGACAGGAGACATTCACGCGTCGCAGTAGCGGTTCGCGACGAAGGTTTGACTCTCGTAGTAATCAGAGAGGGACATACCGTTATAATAGATCACGTCAAAATGACTTTGATACAGAGTGTAGTTATAATCGTGATTGGAAGGAGGGTTTTCGCCACAACCCTTATGAAAATGACTATGACTATCATGAAGATTATAGGGACGAAACTTGTCATTCTGAATTTGACTATGAATCAGACAATTTCAATGGTAACTACCAAGAAGATTCCCATCGCCGAGCACATAATAGTTGTGACAGAAATGGGTCGCCCATAGTTAAGTTATTTTGTATATATAGCTGAATGGTTCATTTGAAGACTATAACCTACTTATATCAGCACTGGTTCGGTTGATCAACAGTATCAGCTTGGCTTGAGTATAATGCAATGGTGCATTCTGATTGGCTGAAATCTGATTGGTTGATGCTGACTATAAAAGTGGAGAACCCAGCTCTCCAGTATCATTCCTGCTCCAGCTTTTCAAGTGAACACTACTATATAATATAGCGCTGACGCAATAACAAAGGTAAATCCAGTAATACCCCCAAGGCATACCAGGTGCTAAGAGTACTGAGGATAAGTGTACAGGGTGCATAGGTACAGGGTACATACCAGTACAGGGTGCACAGGTATAGGGTACATGGTGTGTAAGTGTACAGGGTGCACAGACACAGGGGACATACCAGTACAGGGTGCACAGGCACAGGGTACATACCAGTACAGGGTGCACAGGGTACATGGTATAAGGGTACAAGGTGCACGTCACAGAGTACAGGGTGTATAGATGTACATGGGTCACAGATACAGAGTACACAGCAGTACAGGGCGCATATGTACAGGGTGCTGACACAGTGTATAGTAGGCTATTGTTATATGATCACTTGGTACATGTTTCTTTCTATCTGTATGTTGTTCATTGAGTAACTGTGAGGTACACAGTGCATGTTTCTTTCTTAGTTCACATGTCATAGGGATTTGTTATGTGTTGGTCAAGGTAGACCAGCGGTTCCTTTGTATATATTTTTGCTACCGCTAACACCCCAACCCAGGAAAAGACCTGGTACGAACTCAAACACGTTACACAATTTCTGGTGGCAAGCGGTCGGATTGGGTTTGTTTATAAATCCGTGTTTTATGTTAGATTCAAATTGTTGAACAGGTATTTTGATACCTAGTATACAGATAGCTGTTATTTGTGATATTTGTGTGATATCCAGTTGTTTCTTTTGGTAATTAGTATTTCATTGCTTTAATATGGATATGACTCAGGAAATTAGTAGCCTAGAAGAGGAGGTGGCGCAACTCAGCCATGGATTGTCTACGAATAGAAAGGTTGATGACGAGGTTACGGTAAGGGACTCGGGTGTATCAACCATGAGGATGAACTTAGGTCCTATTAGTAGCAGTACGCCACATATCGACATACCATTTCGAGGGTCGGTTGACAGGAAGACTTATGGAACACAAAAAGACAATGCGGTGTTATACTCTAGTCCTGTGGGAAGTGTTCATGGCGAGATGCCGAGACTCAGTCGTATGGCGGATATTGGGGATATGTACAAGGGTACATCAGTACACAGTGCCTATGCACTTGGACGACCTCGACAACGAGATGGACGTGGTGATCATGCCATGGATGCAAACACACGGCATACGCAGGATAATAACATGGGTCAAACAAGGACTGATGGATTTACACAAAGCAAGTCGCATATCAAGCCAGCAACGTTTGATGTTACTGGATCATGGATTGACTATAAGGCACATTTCGAGGCTTGTGCACAGATTAATTCATGGAACGACTTGCAGAAGGGTCTGTATTTGGCTGCGTCCCTTAGAAGCCAGGCACAAACAGTACTGGGGAATCTGCAAAGTGGTGATAAACACAGTTATGCAAAACTCACAGAGGCACTGGAATCACGTTTTGCGCCATATAACCAAACAGAACTTTATCGCTGTATGCTGAGGGAACGGAGACTAAAGACCTCGGAAACATTACCGGAGTTAGGTGAAGGGATAAAACGCTTAACACATTTAGCATACCCCACAGCAACAAGGGACATAGCGGAAATGATTTCTAGGGACCACTTCGTCGATGCCCTTGTTGACTTTGATATGAGGTTAAGGGTCCAGCAGTCCCGACCAAAGACACTTAACGAAGCTGTGGCACTTGCTGTGGAAATAGAAGCTTTTACCAGAGCTGACAAGGAACGCCGAAGTAGTAGTAAAGGATATGCACGGCAGGCACAATGTTCTGAGAGCTATTCAGAAAAGGATTTACCAGGTGAACCGAAGATATTCATGTCCTCAGTTAAACAGTCAATCTCCAACATAGAGAAGGAGATAAAAGAGCTGCGAGAATCCAAAACAAGGACAGGTGGAAATACAGGTCATAAGAAGAACACCTGGTCAAAACGCGATCCACGTGAGGGATCAAGATGCTACAAATGCGGCAAAACAGGACATTTTAAGAGAGACTGCAAGGGAAATAAAAAGTCTCCTTAACCCGTGGCAAAAGGCGAACAGTCTGTAACGGGAGAAAGTAACAATGCACATAGTAAGAATACTCCTACAGTACTTCATGCACAGGGTGTATCTGAAGACAAACCAGTAATCAGCGAAAGTGGTTTATTTGTGGACGTTAGTGTTAATGGACTAAGTGCAAAAATGCTGGTGGACACAGGAGCTACAGTAAGTCTCATGTCTGAAGACTTTTACAAGTCTATCTCCAGTGAGCAACAGGTAACATTGGAACCTGTGTATCAGAAGATAGTAGCAGCAAATGGAGAAAGGTTAAAAGTCAAAGGCAAAGGAAGGTTTACTTTCAAAATAGACGAGTATCACGCGGCATCCACAGTTGTAGTCGTAGATATTTCACTACAAGGGATTCTTGGATTGGACTTCCTGAAAGATAGCAGAAGTGTAGTGGATGTAGCCAAACAAAAGTTGACCATTGTAGGCCAAGAAAAGTCACTACAGCTTGAAGGGTCACTAGGATGCTTTAGGGTGTGTATGAGTGACACAGTGAGTCTACCCCCAAGGTCTGAAATAATATGTGAAGGCAAGGTCCATTATCAAACTGACGAACTGTTACCTGAACAGGAATGCATGATAGAGTCCAGCGACAAGTTCGTAGCTTCAGGACGGGGTATTGTTGCAAGAACTCTGGTCAGGTCCGGTTCTACTGTTCCCATAAGGCTACTTAACCCTACAACGGATACCCAACGAATATACAAACATTCATTTGTGGCAACACTTAGCCCTATTGCGAAAGTGTTGGATACTGTTGACAAGGGAACGGGGAAGCAATGCAATGAGTTACCTAAGCACCTGGAAGATTTGTACAAAAGGACCTCGGAGAATCTCAAAGAATCAGAGAAGGAACAAGCTAGAGCTCTTTTACTGAAATATTCCTCTTTATTTGCAAGCTCAGACAAGGACCTTGGTCGGACAAATGTAATCAAACATACCATTGACACGCAGGATAGGAAACCAGTCAAACAACCACCGCGTCGTCTCCCACACCATGCTGCGGAGGAAGTAGACAGGGAGGTTGATAGCATGTTGCAGAGAGGTGTAATTTCACCTTCAACCAGTCCCTGGTCATCAGGAGTTGTCCTGGTGGAGAAAAGTGATGGTACCATGAGGTTCTGCGTGGATTACAGGTTGCTTAACAAGTTAACAGTCAAAGACGCATACCCTTTACCAAGGGTGGATGACACACTAGATCGGTTGTCTGGCAGTAAATGGTTCTCAACCATTGACCTGTTCTCAGGCTTTTGGCAAGTGGAGATGGAGCAGGCGGACAAACCGAAAACGGCATTTGCAACACGCAAAGAACTTTACGAATTCAACGTTATGCTCCTCGGTTTATGCAACAGTCCAGCTACGTTTAAAAGACTGATGGACACGGTTCTATCTGGATTGGCCTGGGACATTTGCCTGGTGTATATTGATGATGTGGTGATCTTTGGGAGAACATCTGAAGAGGCTTTGGAGAACATGGACAGGGTATTCGCGAGAATAAAAAAGGCGGGACTAAAATTAAAGGCAAAGAGGTGTCATCTATTCCAACATAGTGTACATTTCCTTGGATATGTGATATCAGGTGACGGGGTGTCTACTGACCCGGACAAGGTAAGGTCGGTCAAGGAATGGCCTATTCCAGTGGACGTCACCGAGGTCAGGTCATTTTTAGGCCTGTGTAGCTATTACAGGCGGTTCATTGAAAGGTTTTCAGTGATAGCAAGACCTCTGATACATCTCACGGAGAAAGGAACCGACTTCGTGTGGACAGAAGACTGTCAAATGGCATTTGACAGCTTAAAGGAACGACTTGCTACGGCACCAATCCTGGCACACCCAAACTTTGCAATGCCATTTATTTTGGACATAGATGCCAGTCAGTTTGGGATCGTAGCTGTATTGTCACAGACCATAGATGGCAAGGAAAAAGTCATTGCCTACGCAAGCAGGACGCTTACCAAGGCAGAACGGAAGTACTGCGTGACACGCAAGGAGCTGTTAGCCGTCGTAGTCTTTCTGAAATACTTCAGACATTACCTGTACAAACACAAATGTGTTGTTCGGACAGATCACAGTGCACCAAGGTGGTTATTGGAAACTAAATATCCTGAAGGACAGGTCGCAAGGCGGATACAGGTGATAAGTTCACAGGACATAGACATTCGCCATCGCCCTGGTAAACAACATGCAAATGCTGATGTATTGAGCCGGATTCCCTGCAGACAGTGTGGCTACCAGCCGGAAATATTGGACAAGGTAAACACTGTGAATGCTGATGGGTCAAACCATGTTAAACAGGAAGGGACTCTGGGAGATCTGCAAGACAAAGACCCTGACATCATGTTAATAAAAACATGGATTCAGGAGGGGAAGCGCTAAAGCTTTGTTAAGGTCAAGGGACAAAGCCGGGTACTCAGGTCTTTCTGGGCACAATGGGATCTACTAACTGTCACAAACGATGTTTTGTGCAGAGTCTGGAAAGAGAAAAACAATTCCTCTTATCAAGTGGTGGTACCAATGTCTAGTCGGAGGAATATCTTAGAGGATTGCCACGACAGTAAAACCTCTGGCCATTTGGGAGTAACCAAGACACTAGGTCGGATACGCCAAAACTTTTACTGGACTGGGTTGCAGCAAGATGTTCGCCAGTATGTCTCTGGGTGTCAGAAGTGCGCTTGTCGCAAGGAAAGGACAAAGAGACAGTCTCCTATGCAAACTGAGGAGACCGGATATCCGATGGAGAGGATAGCAACCGACATAATGGGCCCATTGCCAGAAACAGGAAAGGGCAACAGATATATCCTCGTTGTAGCTGATTACTTCTCAAAGTGGACCGAGGCATACCCTATGCATAACATGGAATCAGCTACCGTAGCGCAGTTGATAGTGGAAGAGTTTTTTGCCAGACTCGGTGTACCTGACACCTTACATTCCGACCAGGGTAGGCAATATGAGAGTACCCTCTTCCAAGAAATGTGCAAGTTACCCGGTACTTGGAAAACCCGCACCACAGCGTTTCATCCAAAATCAGACGGGATGGTTGAGCGATTTAACCAAACACTGCAGCAGATGTTGAGTGCATATGTCCAAGATCATCTAGAAGATTGGGACAGCCATTTGCCATATGTACTGATGGCGTATCGCTCTGCTATACACGAAACCACAGGGTTCTCTCCAAACATGTAAATGTTTGGGAGGGAAGTATCCACACCCTTAAGTCTGATCTACGAGTTGCCAGAGGAAGCCAGGGACGTTCTTCGGAGTGAGTGGGCTTGGCAATTACGTGAAAGGTTGGAAGAGGCACATAGACAAACGCGTGCTTTCACGAAACAGTCCGTACAGAGGCAAAAGCGGTACCATGACTCAAAACTTCAGTGGGACAAGTTTGAACAGGGTGATATGGTGTATGTGTATTTTCCTATGAGGAAAGTGGGTAAATCTCCAAAGTTGATGAGCTTTTGGAAGGGACCATACACTATTGTTTCAAAGTTGTCCGAGGTCACCTACAAGGTTCGCCGTAGCGATGGAAAGATCCTGGTAGTCCATGTTGATAGGCTCAAGAGATGTAAGTCTCAGGGACTAGGGGAACCAGCTGTTGGCCAAGGTTCTGTCCAGGGTAGTCAAGATACAGCTGTTGGACAAGGGTTTTGGGAAGGTGATAACGACAAGTCGGTCATGAGTGACACTGATGAAATCGAGTGTCCAGACAAGGGCCCGGGGTTTGAAGTTGTCGAGGAGTGTACTAGGTCAGGGAGAAATACTAGGAAACCTGGGTGGCTTTCTGACTATGTTCTGTAGATAAGAGGCAGAAAATTGTTAGATACCTGTACATAACCATGTATAATTCTGGAAATCAACTATATGTAACTAAATTCGCTTTCGTATACTTTCAGCGAGAATGCCAAACACCAAGGTTACAAAGAGGAAACCAGGCATGGCCTGTCCACTGTGCTTCGCAAGGTTTGGAACACAGGAGACAGGGTACATACCAGTACAGGGTGCACAGGGTACATGGTATAAGGGTACAAGGTGCACGTCACAGAGTACAGGGTGTATAGGTGTACATGGTTCACAGATACAGAGTACACAGCAGTACAGGGCGCATATGTACAGGGTGCTGACACAGTGTATAGTAGGCTATTGTTATATGATCACTTGGTACATGTTTCTTTCTATCTGTATGTTGTTCATTGAGTAACTGTGAGGTACACAGTGCATGTTTCTTTCTTAGTTCACATGTCATAGGGATGTGTTGGTCAAGGTAGACCAGCGGTTCCTTTGTATATATTTGCTACCGCTAACACCCCAACCCAGGAAAAGACCTGGTACGAACTCAAACACGTTACATAGTGATAATGAACAATTTGTGAACAAAGACAATGGGCGAAGAGATCGCTGGGGAACAGAACGATACAAATAGAACAATTAAATGGATTACAGACTTTACAAAATGAATAAAAATTTACTTATTTTTTTACTATTACTCTTAATGAACTTGTCTATCATTACATGGAATGTAAGAGGTATTGGATCTTCGGGTCTATGTGTGAAGAAATTTATGAGTGAAACAGCTAGTGACGTAATTATCCTCACGGAGGTAAATGTGGACAACGATAAGTTGAGTATTCTTGATGATATTCATTCAGACTATTTTGTTGCTCCAAGGCCTAAGCCCACAGACGGTACAACGGATAAACAGAAGACTGTTATCATGATTAAAATTACAATATATCACAACGTAAATATACTTGTAAACTCATGTACATATCGGATCGTCGTTATACAAATAAGTAACAACGAAATTGATTGTCTTACTATAGTTGGAATATACATGCCCAGTAACAATGACTTGAATTTATATGGCTCAATATTACAGCAATTACGAGATACTTGCGTCTTTTACTCACGAACCAGAAAAGTTATCATAGCGGGAGATTTGAATGCGCGATTAAATGAAACCCCAGAACACTACGCTTTGAGACACAAATCCAACGAAATGAAAACGTTAATAAACGACATGAATCTTAAAATTGTAAACTTAAACAACATTTGTACTGGATACAGATATACTTGCTCTCCAATGAAATCTATGTTGGATTATATATGTATTGACGAGCAGCTTCAACCTTATTTGCAACATGCAGAGATATTTGTGACTGCAGAGACAGATATCGCGTCGGATCACTTACCAGTAACGTGTATCTTATTAATTCCTATTCAATATACATATTCCAATGAACCAGTACTATCCGATGATTCGCGATCTTGGAAAAAAGCAACTGTTGAGAACTTGATTCTATATCAACGCCAACTCTCAGAAAGGCTCAAACTACTCGAAGATATGCCTCTTAGAAATCAATATGATATAGACGCTTATACGGAAATACTTACCTTGTCGATAATCATGTCAGCAAACTTGACAATACCACCTGTAAATAGGAACCCTCGTCTCAAACCCTACCGGACACGTGCTGTCAGAACCGCTCACAAGCATGCGCTAAACGCAAGGAAACAATGGATTTACGATGGTCGACCAAGAGGATTTCATAACAAATCATATAAGGAATATAAGGAAGCAAAGTGTTTATTTAGAACTACCCATGATTTAGCCTACGAACAATACAGACAAGAGCTTGAAATGGAGCTTGAAAATACAGCGGATTGTGACGTTAGGTTATTTTGGAAAATCATTCGCCAAAGAAAATGTCCGAAAACAGATCGATGCCAAAGAATCATTTTTAACAACAACCCTCATGATACACCACGGGAAATATCTGAAGCATTTTCAAGTTATTTCGAAGGAATATATCAAACTCCACTATTTCGAGAAAATATAATGACACTATCCGAAGAGTATACAGATCAAGAGGTTCAAAATATGCTCAACGCACCGTTTACATTCAATGAACTCAGAGATGCTGTTCAGGATACTAAACTCAACAAGGCACCAGGTGTTGACAACGTATGTAACGAACATCTGAAATATGGAGGACGCGATTTACTGTTATGCACTCTACGGTTATTAAAAGCAATCCAAACATATCATTTTATTCCGAAGACATGGAAACGCGGGATCATTATTCCTATATACAAAGGTGGAAACAAATCCCAAAAAAATCCGGACAATTATAGACCAGTTTCGCTGCTACCAGCATTGTACAAGATCTTGGAAAAGTTGTTTCATTTAACACTTTAAGATTGGCTCCTACTGACGAAAAACAAACTGTGTATACAACAACAAGTATTTCAAAAGAAATTAAGTTGTGAAACTGTAGCATTCAACCTTCGAGAATGTATTCATTACAATATCGAAAACATAGCAATGTATACGCCGCTTTCCTGGACACTCGTAAAGCATTCGATACAGTATGGCATGAGGGAATTCTGAAGAAAGTGTATGATTTTGGCATAAGGGGACACACATTTGAAATTATTCGTAATTCCTATACAGACATTTCAAGCGCCGTAATGACCCATGGAGCTCGATCTCGCTGGATTGCAGTACGGTTCGGAATCCGTCAAGAAGGAGTGACGTCAACAGTTTTATATCTGATTTATATCAATGACCTTTTGAAGGATTTATAATCAACAAAATTTGGAGCAAGAATCTCTGAGATAAATTGTGGTAATCCAGCATTAGCAGATGATCTGGCATTATTGGCTACAATCCCTGCGTCATTACAAGAACTTTTAAATATATGTGGGCGGTACTCGAACACATGGCAGTTCGAATACAATGCAAGTAAAAGCGCAGTCCTAGTCTTCGAAACTTCGTACAAACATGTTGGAATGCTGATAACTTCTAACCTTAAAGTTGGTGATGCAATATCAAATGGAATTCAAAAAGGAAGGAAATCATTTAATCTGTTTGGTCAAGATTGCAAAACTACAAACCCTACGGTAATCGCCGGGCTATATAGGAAAGTCATCCTGCCCAGTGTTTTATACGGATCACAATTCTGGAATAAACTATTAGTCAAAGACGTTCAACGACTCAATGTCTTCCAACATGAAATCGTTAAACGAACCCAGTGCTTTATAAAACCTACTCGATCAGACATTGCCGAGCCAATGCTCGGAATGCGAAGAATCGGCGCAGAGATCGACAAAAAGAAACTACTATTTCTACAAGCTATTATCGCTTTGCCATCAAAAACATTAACAAAACAAATATTTTTGTCGCGATTATACCAGTATTTGGATCAACCTTCTGTACAAACTGGATTTATTCCTGATATTATAAAGCTTTTGAAAAATTATACTCTTCAATGTCATCTTATAACATATGTAAAGGCAGCACAATTTCCCTCCAAAATTATGTGGAAAAGGATAGTTAACTCATCAATATCTAACAGTGAAAATATGTTATTAAGAGATCGAATCCACGCGGAAGGAGATTTCCTAAGATTCCAATATATACATTGTACCTACAGTTCACCTCATATATTATGGATACTACATTGCACACCCACAACACGATACGTTGCCAAAATGCTAGCCTTTGCTCCAACTTGGAATGAAACAGTGTCCGAAAAATGTGAAGAACTGTAAAAAGATCCCGTCTTACATTTTACTACTAAGTGTCAGCATACAGAATTGGACAGGATTCAATTCACGGAGAAGGTTCTCGCGACATATGGACCGGAAGTGTGCACTTATATTAATCATATATCCCACGAACACTTCAAAAATATGTTTACCTCAAGGGCAGAATATGTGCTGTTTCTTAAAGACGGCGTCCAATTTCTGGAAATTTCGTCAAGACATTTTCACCAGTATAAAAACTTGTTCTAAAGAAGCCTTGTTAAAATATCCTGTATGTAGACTTTAATAGAATCTGACTACTCATTTGATATGTAAAACTGTAAAGTTTTGAGAAATCCTTTTATTTTGTAAATCTCATCTTTGAGGAATAAAAGAATTGATTGATTGATTGATTGATACACCCCACCTTCTTTTGTTTGTTCCCTATATATTACACTGGTACTCTTTGTGTGTGTTACTTTTACACCCCACCTTGTTTTGTTTGTTCCATATATATTACATTAGGACTCTTTGTGTGTATTACTATTACACCATACCTTCTTTTGTTTGTTCCTTATATATTTCATTAGGACTCTTTGTGTGTGTTACTATTACACCACATCTTCTATAGTTTGTTCCATATATATAACATTGGGACTCTTTGTGTGTATTACTATTACACCACACCTTCTTTTGTTTGTTCCTTATATATTACACTGGGGCTCTTTGTGTGTATTACTATTACACCCCATCTTCTATATTTTGTTCCATATATATTACATTAGGACTCTTTGTGTGTGTTACTATTACACCCCATCTTATATAGTTTGTTCCATATATATGAAATGAGAGACGTAAGGTGCGATAACAGAGTTATCGTTCCTTCGGAACGAATGTAAACACGACAACTTTTACCTACCAACACGCTTATAACCGCAAGTTGAGTAATAAGGAAACTGACAGATACTTTTAAACGGTATTTTACAGTTAAGTAAATCCTGGCGTGATCTATCGACTGAGATATATGTTGACTGTACGAAAATTCATTTGAGTGAGAAATTTAGGGTCAAACAGGCAAAAATCGACATTTTCATCGCTAGTTTCTGTTTAATCCGACCTAGCGAACAAACGTTAAAAGTTGATAAAATGAGATTCTACACATTAAAAATTTAAGTAATTCTGAACAAAACGGTATCTTTGGTTTTTAAAAATATATTAAAGAACGACCACAAGACGGTCTTGGAAATTGGTGGTATTTCGCAGGTTCCCAGTAAATTTCCACGACAGGGGAGATTTCGGGACTGTGAGCCGCCTTGCTTCAAAGCTAGTCTGACCGATTGGATCGACGTGTGGACCGTTCACAAATTGATCGTATTCATGGAAATTATCTTTATTTTATCATAAAATTACTTAAGTTTATAAAACGTTTTATAAGTCTTGTAATGATATCCAAAAGTTTGTTGGGGATTGCGTGTAAATGTGGAAATGGGTGTTGTTTGGGGCGTTCAACCGCAAAAAGGAATGCTATACGACTAGCGCCACCTGGTAGAAAGAAATGTGCATGGTAACGTTGTGTCACTTGTGTATCCGGTTTGAACCGGTTCGAATTGATGTTGAAAGCCGCCTCGCTGTTCAAGTTACAATCGGCAATAACGGTAAGTGAGACTAGACCTAGTTATGTATTTTAAATTGTTAAAACTTTCAATATCGGCGGGTGTTAGTATTATTCGCTATCTTATATTTGAGGTTGCTGTTGTTTATTATGTAACTGTTAGACCTACCGAGTCTGATCACGACAGCGACTGAATCAAGCGTTAGGCCAGGCAACACTGCATGAATTGGATTTAAAAACAACTCGTGAACTGACAGTCTATTGTGCAGATTCTGAGACAGATGACGTTTTAATATGTTCTCCTAATATATTGCTTAATTGTATGATTAAATTTCTACCTACATATGTACTAGTTGATCTAGTTGATTTACCCGTTATCAGATGACATGTTTTGTTGATCAGTTGCAGTCTAAAAATAGCACAGAGTATCAGCTGTAGTACCGTGATGAGATCAAAGCGAAAGCGAATGACACGTCCATGCGACAATGTCAGGCAAGGGCTAGCCGTAAACTATAAATATAGTGACAACTAGGCCTAAAGAAGACAAACCTGAAAACTGGTATTTTGACAATGGATATGATCAACATTATTACATGTAACGTTAGATACGCACTGCAGTTTTACATGACACGTTGGCCTAAGATACGCATTTTTTACATTACCTTAAAGTTACTGTACACTTAGGGGGAGGGGGGCATAGTAACAACAGGTTTTTAAAATTTAAATGTTCTGTATATCAAACACTCAACAGTCTCTTCAGTTTCGGTTTTCAGCATTTCAGAGACCTTTTAATTGATTTTTTTTTACATTTTTTTTAATATTTATTCTAAAAAATGTTTGCTACTGGGACCCAACCAGTACTGTAGTCGTGATTATATGCATATTTTACTGTGTGTCCAGATTTACGAATGTCTGGAGCTGCTGACGAATACTTCATCAAGGTGTTGTTTTGTTTATGTGGAAATAATATGTTTCATGAGATGCAAAGAATTATTTTTTCCCAAATCACGACTACCGGTAGGGTCGCAGTAGTTTGTCTAAAAAATGTCTCGTCTCCCCGCCAATTCCTGAACAAACTAAATATTTTATAATTATTAAACAATAACTTTAGTGAATAGATCTACAAAAAAATATATCTCTCTCATTATACAGATACATTTAAAAAATTTAAGTCATATCGGTTAAGGTATTGTACCAATAAAGATATTATTGCTTTTGAACTTTTTTTTTTAATTCCTTCATTTCACTGGGATTGAATAAAGGGAGGCAATTTGCTATTTGTTCATTTTCTAGGTATATTTTCTAGCATAAATAATGCTAAAACACAATTAACAAAATAGCCAAAATATAGAAATGTATGTACTATTCTAATATATTTCTTGTTTATCGAGATTGATATTGTCTATTAATACCATTTTCTTATTTATATGGGAATTTTTTTTTATATAAAATATGGTAAGCGGAGACTTATACATCAGTGGGTTGTATTAGTTTAACGTCCTATTATCAGCCAGGGTCATGTAAGGATGTGTGGTTTGTTAGTGGAGGAAAGCCGGAGTATCCGGAGAAAAACCAGTCAAGTGACAAGAGTGACCCAGAGGTGAGCTAGGCTTGAGTTGTGGTCAGTACATCTTAACCACTTGGCCAACGGGACTCTTACTATTATATGATAATTATATACAAGACATTTCAAAACTGTTTATGTCATGCCATTATTTAAATTAAATATCAGAAGAGAGGAAAGTCAGAGTATCCGGAGAAAACCCACTGACCAGCAGTCGGTACCTGGAATCTACCCCACATGGGATTCAAACTCAAAAACCAAAGGCAGAGGGATTGTGGTTAATATGTTGAGACATCTTACCACTAGGCAAACACTGTCCACAGTCCAAAACAAGCTACTCCATCTTTTTCACCTTCTAAATAACCATCGCGTCTTAATAAGTGACTAATACTGATGAAAGGACGGAAAACAAAATTAATCATGAACTTGAAATTCAAGTGATTCTTGTTCTCTAAAATGTATGCTTTTGTAAGGTATTTAGTGTTTGACAAGGACGATATTGTCTATTGTTACCAATTTCTTACTTATATGAGGAAAAACGGGGAAGCAGAGCTTTTTACATGATTATTCATGAACATGCATATTTCCAGGATACATGTAAGAATACAAAACTTGTGATGTCATACTGCAATTTCCAAATCTTTTATACTGGGTATCATGTCATTATTTATAAATCAGAATCTGGATTATTTAATATGATTTGATTTTTTCCTTTTTTTTTCATTTGGAAACTTGTAAAGCTAGGCCAGTAGTACATTTTTGACTGATACAAAGCATATATTGTATAAATTGCACAGATTTTGACAAAGAATTATTAATTTAGCTATATGCTAAAAGCAAAAATCAGACTGAATTAAAGATGCTCCACCGCCGACCGAGCATTAATGATGTTAATTATTTGAACAATAATTGGTGTTTTATCGTGTATATATATGCCTAATTAAAACAAAAAATAATATAAAATAATTTATTTCGCCTGTGGTGCATGCGCAATCAGTACTTCATTCCATATAGGATATAGTGTCACAGCATTTTTTCGGGATGCAATTAATAATTTTTCATATTTTTAACTTGAAGTAAAATTAAAAGCTCAAACTTTTCAATGGTGGTAATGGTGTAAAGTAAGTAACTTTTGTAACTGGAGAAAAATACTAAGTCGTCTGCTCCTGTTTTTAATAGTGAAAAAATACCATTTGTCAGCGATGGAGCATCTTTAAGTTTTCAAGATTAAGTAATGTCTGCATGGTGCCCAAAATATCCTGCTTTATGGAGTTATCTTCCCCTACTGACAGATTATTTTGAAAAAACCCAACTGTATTTATATCCCTTCGCTGACTGAACATTTTTACAAGAATTTTTTCAAATTTGTTACATTGATAACATTATATAGTACTTATGATGCAGATAAAACTCTTTGAAATAAATAAGTTGTATAATGACATAATTTTAGCTTTAAACATTTTTAGGTTTTAATTACTGAACTTTAAAATGCTATAACATAGCAAAAACAAACATTCTTCATTGAACAGTTTGTACTGTAAAAGCAATGTAAAGTTGATTCTAATAGGAAAAGGTATTAAAATTAAAAACAAAGAATTTCTCAATTACTACTGAAAACTGACTTTGAGAGGGTGTGCTTTCATTACCAAAGTCTTTAATTATTTATAATGGAAGTATATTACCCGATATGCTGTTCTACACCCATGACAGAAACCACATGAGAAGTTCTTATTTGAATTGAATAAATTCTTTAATTTAGTAATTTTTGAGCTATACAGTATTTCCAAGCATAATGCTAAATATTTAATTTTATTATAACCGCTCATCTTTCACAGAGTTATATCTCCCCTTATGACTTATGATTGTACAGCAATGACGGACGAATCGTATATTCTTCCTATGGCATCTATGGTCTATATAGATGCCAGAGCTTTGCAGACAATCATCTCATAATGCGCTAGCGCGCATTATGAAGATTGTCTGCAAAGCTCTGGCATCTATATGAACCATAGATGCCATAGGAAGTTAGTTTAATGCTTAATTAGATGTAATATTCCTCGGGACATATTTCATCTTCGGATAAATAAACCTTTATATCACACTGTCAAAGGGTCCATAAATGTATAGAATTGATGAAAAATAATTTGGTAGACCCATATTTTCATAGGAATACAAAGCAATAATTAGCCATTTTGGTGCTACTTTTATTATGGAAAGTAACCTAAAGACAAAATAATTCATCTTATCTAACAGGTAAATACATTATTCACCAAAAATGTGTGTTAATGTGTACATTCAGGTGCTTTTTGTTAGGAAATTAAAATATACTTCCGAAGATTAGGATGAGACGTGATAATAGGACTACCTCCAATTTAGAATTGGTAAGTTATAATAGAATCGGACTATCTTCCGAAGGTTAGGTTTAGTCGTAAAAGAATCAAACTGCCAGTTTTGAAATGGGAGTACCTGTAACATGCTGAAATGGAAGGCTACCTAGTTTGTTCAAATAAATGGACTTGACCTTAACTTAAGGTCACAGTGTCAAATGAGCTTAAATCTTTAAATGACTCCTCTATCAATATTTAACTGGCCTGTAGTCATATGCATGGTATATGTATTAGTTTGCAGCATGCTGGGCTGAAGGGCTACTTATTATGAGTTTGATCAAATGAATGACCTTGACCTTCATTCAAAGTCACAGTCACAAGGGTCAAATAGACTAAAATTGTAAAATGACTTTAAATTGTTGGATACGTTTCCTAAGCTTATGAAACCGCTCTCTTTTAAGAGTAAAAGCAAGAGTTATATCCCGTTCCCGACACATCATATAGACAAAATAAATCAGAGATATGTATAACATGATCCCTTGTGCGTTATTCTTCATTCAGTTTCTTACTTTGGAGAATTATCACGAGTTATCATGGTCCTTTATGTCTCTCATTTCATCTGCAACACCCCTTAAGGTGTTGCCCAACTAGTATAACATTGGTACTCTTTATGTGTGTTAGTATTACACCCCACCTTGTTTTGTTTGTTCCATATATATTACACTGGGACTCTTTGTGTGTGTTACTATTACACCCACCTTCTTTTGTTTGTTCCATACATATTACATTGGTACTCTTTGTGTGTGTTACTATTACATTCCACCTTCTTTTGTTTGTTCCATATATATTACACTGGGACTCTTTGTGTGTTACTATTACATCCCACCTTCTTTTGTTTGTTCCATACATATTACACTGGGACTCTATGTGTGTGTTACTATTGCACCCAACCTTCTTTTGTTTGTTCCATACATATTACACTGGGACTCTTTGTGTGTGTTACCATTACACCCACCTTCTTTTGTTTGTTCCATATATATAACATTGGGACTCTATGTGTGTGTTACTATTGCACCCCACCTTCTTTTGTTTGTTCCATATATATAACATTGGGACTCTATGTGTGTGTTACTATTACACCCTACCTTCTTTTGTTTGTTCCATATATATTACACTGGGACTCTTTGTGTGTATTACTATTACACCCCACCTTCTTTTGTTTGTTCCATACATATTACACTGGGACTCTTTGTGTGTGTTACTATTGCACCCAACCTTCTTTTGTTTGTTCCATACATATTACACTGGGACTCTTTGTGTGTGTTACCATTACACCCACCTTCTTTTGTTTGTTCCATATATATAACATTGGGACTCTATGTGTGTGTTACTATTGCACCCCACCTTCTTTTGTTTGTTCCATATATATAACATTGGAACTCTATGTGTGTGTTACTATTACACCCCACCTTCTTTTGTTTGTTCCATACATATTACACTGGGACTCATTGTGTGTATTACTATTACACCCCACCTTCTTTTGTTTGTTCCATACATATTACACTGGGACTCTTTGTGTGTGTTACCATTACACCCACCTTCTTTTGTTTGTTCCATATATATTACACTGGGACTCTTTGTGTGTATTACCATTACACCCACCTTCTTTTGTTTGTTCCATATATATTACACTGGGACTCTTTGTGTGTATTACCATTACACCCACCTTCTTTTGTTTGTTCCATATATATTACACTGGGACTCTTTGTGTGTGTTACCATTACATCCACCTTCTTTTGTTTGTTCCATATATATTACACTGGGACTCTTTGTGTGTGTTACTATTACACCCACCTTCTTTTGTTTGTTCCATATATATTACACTAGGACTCTTTGTGTGTATTACCATTACACCCACCTTCTTTTGTTTGTTCCATACATATTACACTGGGACTCTATGTGTGTGTTACTATTGCACCCAACCTTCTTTTGTTTGTTCCATACATATTACACTGGGACTCTTTGTGTGTGTAACCATTACACCCACCTTCTTTTGTTTGTTCCATATATATAACATTGGGACTCTATGTGTGTGTTACTATTACACCCACCTTCTTTTGTTTGTTCCATATATATTACACTGGGACTCTTTGTGTGTATTACTATTACACCATACCTTCTTTTGTTTGTTCCTTATATATTTCATTAGGACTCTTTGTGTGTTACTATTACACCCCATCTTATATAGTTTGTTCCATACATATTACATTGGGACTCTTTGTGTGTATTACTATTACACCCCACCTTCTTTTGTTTGTTCCATACATATTACATTGGGACTCTTTGTGTGTGTTACTATTACATCCCACCTTCTTTTGTTTGTTCCTTATATATTTCATTAGGACTCTTTGTGTGTGTTACTATTACACCCTACCTTGTTTTGTTTGTTCCATATATATTACATTAGGACTCTTTGTGTGTATTACTATTACACCACATCTTCTATAGTTTGTTCCATATATATTACATTGGGACTCGTTGTGTGTGTTACTATTACACCCCATCTTCTATAGTTTGTTCCATATATATTACATTGGTACTTTTTATTTGTGTTACTATTACATCCCACCTTCTTTTGTTTGTTCCCAATATATTACACTGGGACTCTTTGTGTGTGTTACTATTACATCCCACCTTCTTTTCTTTGTTCCCAATATATTACACTGGGACTCTTTGTGTGTGTTACTATTACATCCCACCTTCTTTTGTTTGTTCCATATATATTACATTGAGACTCTTTGTGTGTGTAACTATTACACCCCACCTTCTTTTGTTTGTTCCATATATATTACATTGGTACTCTTTGTGTGTGTTACTATTACACCCCACCTTCTTTTGTTTGTTCCCTATATATTACACTGGTACTCTTTGTGTGTGTTACTATTACACCCCACCTTCTTTTGTTTGTTCCATATATATATAACATTGGGACTCTTTTTGTGTGTTACTATTACATCCCACCTTCTTTTGTTTGTTCCATATATATTACATTGGTACTCTTTGTGTTTGTTACTATTACATCCCACCTTCTTTTGTTTGTTCCATACATATTACATTGACTCTCTTTGTGTGTGTTACTATTACATCCCACCTTCTTTTGTTTATTCCATATATATAACATTGGGACTCTTTGTGTGTATTACTATTACACCCACCTTCTTTTGTTTGTTCCATATATATTACACTGGGACTCTTTGTGTGTATTACTATTACACCCCACCTTGTTTTGTTTGTTCCATATATATTACATTGGTACTCTTTGTGTGTGTTACTATTACACCCCACCTTCTTTTGTTTGTTCCATATATATTACACTGGGACTCTTTGTGTGTATTACTATTACACCCCACCTTCTTTTGTTTGTTCCATACATATTACACTGGTACTCTTTGTGTGTGTTACTATTACATCCCACCTTGTTTTGTTTGTTCCATATATATTACATAAGGACTCTTTGTGTGTATTACTATTACACCCCATCTTCTATAGTTTGTTCCATATATATTACATTGGGACTCTTTGTGCGGTTACTATTACACCCCATCTTCTATAGTTTGTTCAATATCATTACATTGGGACTCTATGTGTGTATTGCTATATAACACCTCACTTTCCAGACTGTTAACCCTAGTGTGCAAAAAATATGCCAACACAATACTCCTCCCAACTCAGACTGTATACTACAAACTTATACCAACACAATACCCCTCCCCACTCAGAGTGTATACTACAAACATATACCAACACAATACCCCTCCCCACTCAGACTGTAAACCAGAAACATATACCAACACAATACCCCTCCCCACTCACACTGTACACTACAAACATATACCAACACAATACCCCTCCCCACTCAGACTGTATACTACAAACATATACCAACACAATACCCCTCCCCACTCCCACTGTACACTACAAACATATAGCAACACAATACCCTTCCCCACTCAGACTGTATACTACAAATATATACCAACACAATATTTCCCCACTCAGACTGTATACTACAAACATATACCAACACAATACTCTTCCCCAATCAGACTGTATACTACAAACATATATCAACACAATACCCCTCCCCATCAGACTGTATACTACAAACATATACCAACACAATACCCCTCCCCACTCAGACTGTATACTACAAACATATACCAACACAATACCCCTCCCCACTCAGACTGTATACTACAAACATATACCAACACAATACCCCTCCCCACTCAGACTGTATACTACAAACATATACCAACACAATACCCCTCCCCACTCAGACTGTATACTACAAACATATACCAACACAATACCCCTCCCCACTCAGACTGTATACTACAAACATATACCAACACAATACCCCTCCCCACTCAGACTGTATACTAAAAACATATACCAACACAATACCCCTCCCCACTCAGACTGTATACTACAAACATATACCAACACAATACCCCTCCCCACTCAGACTGTATACTACAAACATATACCAACACAATACCCCTCCCACTCAGACTGTATACTACAAACATATACCAACACAATACCCCTCCCCACTCAGACTGTATACTACAAACATATACCAACACAATACCCCTCCCCACTCAGACTGTATACTACAAACATATACCAACACAATACCCCTCCCCACTCAGACTGTATACTACAAACATATACCAACACAATACCCCTCCCCACTCAGACTGTATACTACAAACATATACCAACACAATACCCCTCCCACTCAGACTGTATACTACAAACATATACCAACACAATACCCTTTCCCACTTAGACTATACACTACAAACATATACCAACACAATACCCCTCCCCACTCAGACTGTATACTACAAACATATACCAACACAATACCCCTCCCCACTCAGACTGTATACTACAAACATATACCAACACAATACCCCTCCCCACTCAGACTGTATACTACAAACATATACCAACACAATACTCCTCCCCACTCAGACTGTATACTACAAACATATACCAACACAATACCCCTCCCCACTCAGACTGTATACTACAAACATATACCAACACAATACCCCTCCCCACTCAGACTGTATACTACAAACATATACCAACACAATACCCCTCCCCACTCAGACTGTATACTACAAACATATACCAACACAATACCCCTCCCCACTCAGACTGTATACTACAAACATATACCAACACAATACTCCTCCCCACTCAGACTGTATACTACAAACATATACCAACACAATACACCTCCCCACTCAGACTGTATACTACAAACATATACCAACACAATACTCCTCCCCACTCAGACTGTATACTACAAACATATACCAACACAATACTCCTCCCCACTCAGACTGTATACTACAAACATATACCAACACAATACCCCTCCCCACTCAGACTGTATACTACAAACATATACCAACACAATACCCCTCCCCACTCAGACTGTATACTACAAACATATACCAACACAATACCCCTCCCCACTCAGACTGTATACTACAAACATATACCAACACAATACCCTCCCCACTCAGACTGTATACTACAAACATATACCAACACAATACCCCTCCCCACTCAGACTGTATACTACAAACATATACCAACACAATACCCCTCCCCACTCAGACTGTATACTACAAACATATACCAACACAATACCCCTCCCCACTCAGACTGTATACTACAAACATATACCAACACAATACTCCTCCCCACTCAGACTGTATACTACAAACATATACCAACACAATACTCCTCCCCACTCAGACTGTATACTACAAACATATACCAACACAATACTCCTCCCCACTCAGACTGTATACTACAAACATATACCAACACAATACCCTCTCCACACTCAGACTGTATACTACAAACATATACCAACACAATACCCCTCCCCACTCAGACTGTATACTATAAACATATACCAACACAATACCCCTCCCCACTCAGACTGTATACTACAAACATATACCAACACAATACCCCTCCCCACTCAGACTGTATACTACAAACATATACCAACACAATACTCCTCCCCACTCAGACTGTATACTACAAACATATACCAACACAATACCCCTCCCCACTCAGACTGTATACTACAAACATATACCAACACAATACTACCCTTCCCACTCAGACTGTATACTACAAACATATACCAACACAATACTCCTCCCCACTCAGACTGTATACTACAAACATATACCAACACAATACCCCTCCCCACTCAGACTGTATACTACAAACATATACCAACACAATACTCCTCCCCACTCAGACTGTATACTACAAACATATACCAACACAATACCCCTCCCCACTCAGACTGTATACTACAAACATATACCAACACAATACCCCTCCCCACTCAGACTGTATGCTACAAACATATACCAACACAATACCCCTCCCCACTCAGACTGTATACTACAAACATATACCAACACAATACCCCTCCCCACTCAGACTGTATACTACAAACATATACCAACACAATACCCTTCCCCACTCAGACTGTATACTACAAACATATACCAACACAATACTCCTCCCCACTCAGACTGTATACTACAAACATATACCAACACAATACCCCTCCCCACTCAGACTGTATACTACAAACATATACCAACACAATACCCCTCCCCACTCAGACTGTATACTACAAACATATACCAACACAATACCCCCATCCCCACTCAGACTGTATACTACAAACATATACCAACACAATACTCCTCCCCACTCAGACTGTATACTACAAACATATACCAACACAATACTCCTCCCCACTCAGACTGTATACTACAAACATATACCAACACAATACTCTTCCCCACTCAGACTATATACTACAAACATATACCAACACAATACCCCTCCCCACTCCGACTATATACTACAAACATATACCAACACAATACTCCTCCCCACTCAGACTGTATACTACAAACATACACCAACACAATACTCCTCCCCACTCAGACTGTATACTACAAACATACACCAACACAATACTCCTCCCCACTCAGACTGTATACTACAAACATATACCAACACAATACCCCTCCCCACTCAGACTGTATACTACAAACATATACCAACACAATACTCCTCCCCACTCAGACTGTATACTACAAACATATACCAACACAATACCCCTCCCCACTCAGACTGTATACTACAAACATATACCAACACAATACTCCTCCCCACTCAGACTGTATACTACAAACATATACCAACACAATACTCCTCCCCACTCAGACTGTATACTACAAACATATACCAACACAATACCCCTCCCCACTCAGACTGTATACTACAAACATATACCAACACAATACTCCTCCCCACTCAGACTGTATACTACAAACATATACCAACACAATACCCCTCCCCACTCAGACTGTATACTACAAACATATACCAACACAATACTCCTCCCCACTCAGACTGTATACTACAAACATATACCAACACAATACTCCTCCCCACTCATACTGTATACTACAAACATATACCATCACAATTCTCCTCCCCACTCAGACTGTATACTACAAACATATACCAACACAATACCCCTCCCCACTCAGACTGTATATACTACAAACATATACCAACACAATACCCCTCCCCACTCAGACTGTATACTACAAACATATACCAACACAATACTCCTCCCCACTCAGACTGTATACTACAAACATACACCAACACAATACTCCTCCCCACTCAGACTGTATACTACAAACATATACCAACACAATACTCCTCCCCACTCAGACTGTATACTACAAACATATACCAACACAATACTCCTCCCCACTCAGACTGTATACTACAAACATATACCAACACAATACTCCTCCCCACTCAGACTGTATACTACAAACATATATACCAACACAATACTCCTCCCCACTCAGACTGTATACTACAAACATATACCAACACAATACTCCTCCCACTCAGACTGTATACTACAAACATATACCAACACAATACTCCTCCCCACTCAGACTGTATACTACAAACATATACCAACACAATACTCCTCCCCACTCAGACTGTATACTACAAACATATACCAACACAATACTCCTCCCCACTCCGACTGTATACTACAAACATATACCAACACAATACTCCTCCCCACTCAGACTGTATACTACAAACATATACCAACACAATACTCCTCCCCACTCAGACTGTATACTACAAACATATACCAACACAATACTCCTCCCCACTCAGACTGTATACTACAAACATATACCAACACAATACTCCTCCCCACTCAGACTGTATACTACAAACATATACCAACACAATACTACTCTCCACTCAGACTGTATACTACAAACATATACCAACACAATACTCCTCCCCACTCAGACTGTATACTACAAACATATACCAACACAATACTCCTCCCCACTCAGACTGTATACTACAAACATATACCAACACAATACCCCTCCCCACTCAGACTGTATACTACAAACATATACCAACACAATACTCCTCCCCACTCAGACTGTATACTACAAACATATACCAACACAATACTCCTCCCCACTCAGACTGTATACTACAAACATATACCAACACAATACTCCTCCCCACTCAGACTGTATACTACAAACATATACCAACACAATACCCCTCCCCACTCAGACTGTATACTACAAACATACACCAACACAATACTCCTCCCCACTCAGACTGTATACTACAAACATATACCAACACAATACTCCTCCCCACTCAGACTGTATACTACAAACATATACCAACACAATACTCCTCCCCACTCAGACTGTATACTACAAACATACACCAACACAATACTCCTCCCCACTCAGACTATATACTACAAACATACACCAACACAATACTCCTCCCCACTCAGACTGTATACTACAAACATATACCAACACAATACTCCTCCCCACTCAGACTGTATACTACAAACATATACCAACACAATACTCCTCCCCACTCAGACTGTATACTACAAACATATACCAACACAATACTCCTCCTCCACACTCAGACTGTATACTACAAACATATACCAACACAATACTCCTCCCCACTCAGACTGTATACTACAAACATATACCAACACAATACCCCTCCCCACTCAGACTGTATACTACAAACATATACCAACACAATACTCCTCCCCACTCAGACTGTATACTACAAACATATACCAACACAATACTCCTCCCCACTCAGACTGTATACTACAAACATACACCAACACAATACACCTCCCCACTCCGACTATATACTACAAACATATACCAACACAATACTCCTCCCCACTCAGACTGTATACTACAAACATATACCAACACAATACTCCTCCCCACTCAGACTGTATACTACAAACATATACCAACACAATACTCCTCCCCACTCAGACTGTATACTACAAACATACACCAACACAATACTCCTCCCCACTCAGACTGTATACTACAAACATATACCAACACAATACTCCTCCCCACTCAGACTGTATACTACAAACATATACCAACACAATACCCCTCCCCACTCAGACTGTATACTACAAACATATACCAACACAATACTCCTCCCCACTCAGACTGTATACTACAAACATATACCAACACAATACTCCTCCCCACTCAGACTGTATACTACAAACATATACCAACACAATACTCCTCCCCACTCAGACTGTATACTACAAACATATACCAACACAATACTCCTCCCCACTCAGACTGTATACTACAAACATATACCAACACAATACTCCTCCCCACTCAGACTGTATACTACAAACATATACCAACACAATACCCCTACCCACTCAGACTGTATACTACAAACATATACCAACACAATACTCCTCCCCACTCAGACTGTATACTACAAATATATACCAACACAATACTCCTCCCCACTCAGACTGTATACTACAAACATATACCAACACAATACTCCTCCCCACTCAGACTGTATACTACAAACATATACCAACACAATACCCCTCCCCACTCAGACTGTATACTACAAACATATACCAACACAATACTCCTCCCCACTCAGACTGTATACTACAAACATATACCAACACAATACTCCTCCCCACTCAGACTGTATACTACAAACATATACCAACACAATACTCCCTCCCCACTCAGACTGTATACTACAAACATATACCAACACAATACTCCTCCCCACTCAGACTGTATACTACAAACATATACCAACACAATACTCCTCCCCACTCAGACTGTATACTACAAACATATACCAACACAATACTACCTACTCCCACTCAGACTGTATACTACAAACATATACCAACACAATACTCCTCCCCACTCAGACTGTATACTACAAACATATACCAACACAATACTCCTCCCCACTCAGACTGTATACTACAAACATATACCAACACAATACTCCTCCCCACTCAGACTGTATACTACAAATATATACCAACACAATACTCCTCCCCACTCAGACTGTATACTACAATCATATACCAACACAATAATCCTTCCCACGCAGACTGTGTACTACAAACATATACCAACACAATACTACTCTCCACTCAGACTGTATACTACAAACATATACCAACACAATACTCCTCCCCACTCAGACTGTATACTACAAACATATACCAACACAATACCCCTCCCCACTCAGACTGTATACTACAAACATATACCAACACAATACTCCTCCCCACTCAGACTGTATACTACAAACATATACCAACACAATACTCCTCCCCACTCAGACTGTATACTACAAACATATACCAACACAATACTCCTCCTCACTCAGACTGTATACTACAAACATACACCAACACAATACTCCTCCCCACTCAGACTGTATACTACAAACATATACCAACACAATACTCCTCCCCACTCAGACTGTATACTACAAACATATACCAACACAATACTCCTCCCCACTCAGACTATATACTACAAACATATACCAACACAATACCCCTACCCACTCAGACTGTATACTACAAACATATACCAACACAATACTCCTCCCCACTCAGACTGTATACTACAAACATATACCAACACAATACCCCTCCCCACTCAGACTATATACTACAAACATATACCAACACAATACTCCTCCCCACTCAGACTGTATACTACAAAACATATACCAACACAATACTCCTCCCCACTCAGACTGTATACTACAAACATATACCAACACAATACTCCTCCCCACTCAGACTGTATACTACAAACATATACCAACACAATACTCCTCCCCACTCAGACTGTATACTACAAACATATACCAACACAATACTCCTCCCCACTCAGACTGTATACTACAAACATATACCAACACAATACTCCTCCCCACTCAGACTGTATACTACAAACATATACCAACACAATACTCCTCCCCACTCAGACTGTATACTACAAACATATACCAACACAATACTCCTCCCCACTCAGACTGTATACTACAAACATATACCAACACAATACCCCTCCCCACTCAGACTGTATACTACAAACATATACCAACACAATACTCCTCCCCACTCAGACTGTATACTACAAACATATACCAACACAATACTCCTCCCCACTCAGACTGTATACTACAAACATACACCAACACAATACTCCTCCCCACTCAGACTGTATACTACAAACATATACCAACACAATACTCCTCCCCACTCAGACTGTATACTACAAACATAACATACACCAACACAATACTCCTCCCCACTCAGACTGTATACTACAAACATATACCAACACAATACTCCTCCCCACTCAGACTGTATACTACAAACATATACCAACACAATACCCCTCCCCACTCAGACTGTATACTACAAACATATACCAACACAATACTACTCCCCACTCAGACTGTATACTACAAACATATACCAACACAATACTCCTCCCCACTCAGACTGTATACTACAAACATACACCAACACAATACTCCTCCCCACTCAGACTGTATACTACAAACATATACCAACACAATACTCCTCCCCACTCAGACTGTATACTACAAACATATACCAACACAATACTCCTCCCCACTCAGACTGTATACTACAAACATATACCAACACAATACTACTCCCCACTCAGACTGTATACTACAAACATATACCAACACAATACTCCTCCCCACTCAGACTGTATACTACAAACATATACCAACACAATACTCCTCCCCACTCAGACTGTATACTACAAACATATACCAACACAATACTCCTCCCCACTCAGACTGTATACTACAAACATATACCAACACAATACTCCTCCCCACTCAGACTGTATACTACAAACATATACCAACACAATACTCCTCCCCACTCAGACTGTATACTACAAACATATACCAACACAATACTCCTCCCCACTCAGACTGTATACTACAAACATATACCAACACAATACTCCTCCCCACTCAGACTGTATACTACAAACATACACCAACACAATACTCCTCCCCACTCAGACTGTATACTACAAACAACAAACAATACTCCTCCCCACTCAAACTGTATACTACAAACATATGCCAACACAATACCCCTCCCACTCTCTGTATACTACAAACATACACCAACACAATACTCCTCCCCACTCAAACTGTATACTACAAACATATGCCAACACAATACCCCTCCCACTCTCTGTATACTACAAACATATACCAACACAATACTCCTCCCCACTCAGACTGTATACTACAAACATATACCAACACAATACCCCTCCCACTCAGACTGTATACTACAAACATATACCAACACAATACTCCTCCCCACTCAGACTGTATACTACAAACATATACCAACACAATACTCCTTCCCACTCAGACTGTATACTACAAACATATACCAACACAATACTACTCTCCACTCAGACTGTATACTACAAACATATACCAACACAATACTCCTCCCCACTCAGACTGTATACTACAAACATACACCAACACAATACTCCTCCCCACTCAGACTGTATACTACAAACATATACCAACACAATACTCCTCCCCACTCAGACTGTATACTACAAACATATACCAACACAATACCCCTCCCCACTCAGACTGTATACTACAAACATATACCAACACAATACTCCTCCCCACTCAGACTGTATACTACAAACATATACCAACACAATACTCCTCCCCACTCAGACTGTATACTACAAACATATACCAACACAATACTACTCCCCACTCAGACTGTATACTACAAACATACACCAACACAATACTCCTCCCCACTCAGACTGTATACTACAAACATACACCAACACAATACTCCTCCCCACTCAGACTGTATACTACAAACATATACCAACACAATACTCCTCCCCACTCAGACTGTATACTACAAACATATACCAACACAATACTCCTCCCCACTCAGACTGTATACTACAAACATATACCAACACAATACTCCTCCCCACTCAGACTGTATACTACAAACATATACCAACACAATACTACTCCCCACTCAGACTGTATACTACAAACATATACCAACACAATACTCCTCCCCACTCAGACTGTATACTACAAACATATACCAACACAATACTCCTCCCCACTCAGACTGTATACTACAAACATATACCAACACAATACTACTCTCCACTCAGACTGTATACTACAAACATACACCAACACAATACTCCTCCCCACTCCGACTATATACTACAAACATACACCAACACAATACTCCTCCCCACTCAGACTGTATACTACAAACATATACCAACACAATACTCCTCCCCACTCAGACTGTATACTACAAACATATACCAACACAATACCCCTCCCCACTCAGACTGTATACTACAAACATATACCAACACAATACTCCTCACTCCCCCCACTCAGACTGTATACTACAAACATACACCAACACAATACTCCTCCCCACTCAGACTGTATACTACAAACATACACCAACACAATACTCCTCCCCACTCAGACTGTATACTACAAACATATACCAACACAATACTCCTCCCCACTCAGACTGTATACTACAAACATACACCAACACAATACTCCTCCCCACTCAGACTGTATACTACAAACATATACCAACACAATACCCCTCCCCTCTCAGACTGTATACTACAAACATATACCAACACAATACTCCTCCCCACTCAGACTGTATACTACAAACATATACCAACACAATACTCCTCCCCACTCAGACTGTATACTACAAACATATACCAACACAATACTCCTCCCCACTCAGACTGTATACTACAAACATATACCAACACAATACTCCTCCCCACTCAGACTGTATACTACAAACATATACCAACACAATACTCCTCCCCACTCAGACTGTATACTACAAACATACACCAACACAATACTCCTCCCCACTCAGACTGTATACTACAAACATATACCAACACAATACTCCTCCCCACTCAGACTGTATACTACAAACATATACCAACACAATACTCCTCCCCACTCAGACTGTATACTACAAACATATACCAACACAATACCCCTCCCACTCTCTGTATACTACAAACATACACCAACACAATACTCCTCCCCACTCAGACTGTATACTACAAACATATACCAACACAATACTCCTCCCCACTCAGACTGTATACTACAAACATATACCAACACAATACTCCTCCCCACTCAGACTGTATACTACAAACATATACCAACACAATACTCCTCCCCACTCAGACTGTATACTACAAACATATACCAACACAATACTCCTCCCCACTCAGACTGTATACTACAAACATATACCAACACAATACCCCTCCCCACTCAGACTGTATACTACAAACATATACCAACACAATACTCCTCCCACTCAGACTGTATACTACAAACATATACCAACACAATACTCCTCCCCACTCAGACTGTATACTACAAACATACACAACACAATACACTCAATGTACTACTAAAACATATACCAACACAATACCCCTCCCACTCAGACTGTATACTACAAACATATACCAACACAATACTCCTCCCCACTCAGACTGTATACTACAAACATATACCAACACAATACTCCTCCCCACTCAGACTGTATACTACAAACATATACCAACACAATACTCCTCCCCACTCAGACTGTATACTACAAACATATACCAACACAATACTCCTCCCCACTCAGACTGTATACTACAAACATACACCAACACAATACTCCTCCCCACTCAGACTGTATACTACAAACATATACCAACACAATACTCCTCCCCACTCAGACTGTATACTACAAACATACACCAACACAATACCCCTCCCCACTCAGACTGTATACTACAAACATATACCAACACAATACACCTCCCCACTCCGACTATATACTACAAACATATACCAACACAATACTCCTCCCCACTCAGACTGTATACTACAAACATATACCAACACAATACTCCTCCCCACTCAGACTGTATACTACAAACATATACCAACACAATACCCCTCCCCACTCAGACTGTATACTACAAACATATACCAACACAATACTCCTCCCCACTCAGACTGTATACTACAAACATATACCAACACAATACTCCTCCCCACTCAGACTGTATACTACAAACATATACCAACACAATACTCCTCCCCACTCAGACTGTATACTACAAACATACACCAACACAATACTCCTCCCCACTCAGACTGTATACTACAAACATATACCAACACAATACTACTCCCCACTCAGACTGTATACTACAAACATATACCAACACAATACTCCTCCCCACTCAGACTGTATACTACAAACATATACCAACACAATACTCCTCCCCACTCAGACTGTATACTACAAACATATACCAACACAATACCCTCCCCACTCAGACTGTATACTACAAACATATACCAACACAATACTCCTCCCCACTCAGACTGTATACTACAAACATATACCAACACAATACCCTCCCCACTCAGACTGTATACTACAAACATATACCAACACAATACTCCTACCCACTCAGACTGTATACTACAAACATATACCAACACAATACTCCTCCCCACTCAGACTGTATACTACAAACATACACCAACACAATACTCCTCCCCACTCAGACTGTATACTACAAACATATACCAACACAATACCCCTCCCCACTCAGACTGTATACTACAAACATATACCAACACAATACTCCTACCCACTCAGACTGTATACTACAAACATATACCAACACAATACCCCTCCCACTCAGACTGTATACTACAAACATATACCAACACAATACCCCTCCCCTCACTGTATACTACAGACTGTATACCAACAATACCTCCCCACCAATGAAAACATATACCAACACAATACTCCTCCCCACTCAGACTGTATACTACAAACATATACCAACACAATACCCTCCCCACTCAGACTGTATACTACAAACATATACCAACACAATACCCCTCCCCACTCAGACTGTATACTACAAACATATACCAACACAATACTCCTCCCCACTCAGACTGTATACTACAAACATATACCAACACAATACCCCTCCCCACTCAGACTGTATACTACAAACATACACCAACACAATACTCCTCCCCACTCAGACCGTATACTACAAACATATACCAACACAATACCCCTCCCCACTCAGACTGTATACTACAAACATATACCAACACAATACCCTCCCCACTCAGACTGTATACTACAAACATATACCAACACAATACTAACTCCCACTCAGACTGTATACTACAAACATATACCAACACAATACTCCTCCCCACTCAGACTGTATACTACAAACATATACCAACACAATACTCCTCCCCACTCAGACTGTATACTACAAACATATATACAACACAATACCCCTCCCCACTCAGACTGTATACTACAAACATATACCAACACAATACCCCTCCCCACTCAGACTGTATACTACAAACATATACCAACACAATACTACTCCCCACTCAGACTGTATACTACAAACATATACCAACACAATACTCCTCCCCACTCAGACTGTATACTACAAACATATACCAACACAATACCCTCCCCCACTCAGACTGTATACTACAAACATATACCAACACAATACTCCTCCCCACTCAGACTGTATACTACAAACATATACCAACACAATACCCCTCCCACTCTCACTGTATACTACAAACATATACCAACACAATACTCCTCCCCACTCAGACTGTATACTACAAACATACACCAACACAATACTCCTCCCCACTCAGACTGTATACTACAAACATACACCAACACAATACCCCTACCCACTCAGACTGTATACTACAAACATATACCAACACAATACTCCTCCCCACTCAGACTGTATACTACAAACATACACCAACACAATACCCCTCCCCACTCAGACTAGTATACTACAAACATATACCAACACAATACTCCTCCCCACTCAGACTGTATACTACAAACATATACCAACAACACATACTCCTCCCCACTCAGACTGTATACTACAAACATATACCAACACAATACCCCTCCCCACTCAGACTGTATACTACAAACATATACCAACACAATACTCCTCCCCACTCAGACTGTATACTACAAACATAAATATACCAACACAATACTCCTCCCCACTCAGACTGTATACTACAAACATATACCAACACAATATACCTACCCCACTCAGACTGTATACTACAAACATATACCAAACACAATACCCTCCCCACTAAGACTGTATACTACAAACTTATACCAACACAATACTCCTCCCCACTCAGACTGTATACTACAAACATATATCAACACAATACCCCTCCCCTCTCAGACTGTATACTACAAACATATACCAACACAATACCCCTCTCCACTCAGACTGTATACTACAAACATATACAAACACAATACCCTTCCCCACTCAGACTGTATACTACAAACATATACCAACACAATACTCCTCCCCACTCAGACTGTATACTACAAACATATACCAACACAATACCCCTCCCCACTCAGACTGTATACTACAAACATATACCAACACAATACTCCTCCCCACTCAGACTGTATACTACAAACATATACCAACACAATACTCCTCCCCACTCACTACTGTATACTACATACAAAAACATACGTACCTGTAACACAATACCAACCTACCTCCCCACTCAGACTGTATACTACAAACATATACCAAACACAATACCCCTCCTCCACTCAAGACTGTATACTACAAACATATACCAACACAATACCCCTACCCTCTCAGACTGTATACTACAAACATATGCCAACACAATACCCCTCCCCACTCACTGTATACTGCACACATATACCAACACAATACTCCGCTCCCGCACTCCAGACTGTGTATACTATAAACATATACCAACACAATACCCCACCCACTCAGACTGTATACTACAAACATATACCAACACAATACTACTCCCCACTCAGACTGTATACTACAAACATACACCAACACAATACCCTTCCCCACTCGAAGACTGTATATACTCATCCCCACAAACTGTATGCTACATATACCAACACAATACTCCTCCCCACTCAGACTGATGTACTACAAACATATACCAACACAATACTCCTCCCCACTCAGACTGTATACTACTACAAAATATTACCAACACAATACCCCTCCCCACTCAGACTGTATACTACAAACATATACCAACACAATACCCCTCCCCACTCAGACTGTATACTAACAAACATATACCAACACAATACTCCTCCCCACTCAGACTGTATACTACAAACATATACCAACACAATACACACCTCCCCACTCAGGGGACTGTATACTACAAACATATACACCAACACACAAATACTCCCTCCCCACTCAGTGACTGTATACTACAAACATATACCAACACAATACCCCTCCCCACTCAGACTGTTTACTACAAACATTACAACAACACCAAATACCCCTACCACTCAGACAGTATACTACAAACATATACAACACAATACCCCTCCCCACTCAGACTGTATACTACAAACAGACACACACAATACCGCTCCCCACTAAGACTGTTATACTACAAACATACACCAACACAATACTCCTCCCCACTCAGACTGTATACTACAAACATATACCAACACAATACTCCTCACACTCAGCACAATACTCCCCCCCACTCAGACTGTATACTACTAATCAACTATACCAACACAATAATCACTTCCCACTCAGACTGTATACTACAAAACATATATCAAAACCCAATACTACACCCTCACTCAGATTGTTTTATATACTACAAACATATACCAATACACTCCTCCCCAAGGACTGGATACTACACACATATACACCACACAATCACCCCTCCCCACTCAGAATGATATTACTACAAACATACTCAATAACAAACAATACTTCTCCCAACTCAAACTGTATACTACAAAACATATACCCAAACAATACTCTACCCACACTCAGACTGTATACTACAAACATATACCAATACACAATACTACTCCACTCAGGATCTGTATACTACAAACAATATACCATACACAATACTACACTCCCCACTCATCGACTGTATGTATACTACAAATACAGTATACCAACACAATACTACTCCTCCACTCAGTCTGTATATACTACAAACATACCACCAACACAATACCCTCATTCACTCAGACTGTTATACTACAAAACTTATACCAACACAATACACCTCCCCACCCTGGATGAGATGCTAAATAATATGTACCAACACAATACTCCTCACTCAGACTGTATACTTACAAATATACAGTCTGAGTGGGGAGGAGTATTGTATTGGTATATGTTTGTAGTATACAGTCTAAGTGGAGGTAGTATTGTTTTGATATATGTTTGTAGTATACAGGCTGAGTGGAAGTGGTATTGTGTTGGTGTATGTTTGTAGTATACAGTCTGAGTGGAAAGGAGTATTGTGTTGGTATATATTTGTAGTATACAGTCTGAGTGGGGAGAAGTATTGTGTTGGTATATGTTTGTAGTATACAGTCTGAGTGGGGAGGAGTATTGTGTTGGTATATGTTTGTAGTATACAGTCTGAGTGGGGAGGAGTATTGTGTTGGTATATGTTTGTAGTATACAGTCTGAGTGGGGAGGGGTATTGTGTTGGTATATGTTTGTAGTATACAGTCTGAGTGGGGAGGAGTATTGTGTTGGTATATGTTTGTAGTATACAGTCTGAGTGGGGAGGGGTATTGTGTTGGTATATGTTTGTAGTATACAGTTTCTGAGTGGGAGGAGTATTGTGTTGGTGTATGTTTTGTCTTAGTATACAGAGTGAGTGGGAGGGGAGTATGTGTGTTGGTGTTGGTATATTTTGTAGTATACAGTCTGAGTGGGAGGGGTATTGTGTTGGTATAATGTTTGTAGTATACAGTCTGAGTGGGGAGGAGTATTGTGTTGGTATATGTTTGTAGTATACAGTCTGAGTGGGGAGGAGTATTGTGTTGGTATATGTTTGTAGTATACAGTCTGAGTGGGGAGGAGTATTGTGTTTGGTGTATGTTTTGTAGTATACAGTCTGAGTGGAGTCAGTTAGTGTTGTGTTGTAGTATATGTTTGTAGTATACAGTCTGCGTGGACCTGGATTGATGTTTGTTGTATAGTGTGTTGGTATATGATTGTAGTATACAGTCTGTGGTGTGGGAGGAGTATTGTGTTTGTGATATATTTGTAGTATACAGTCTGAGTGGGGAGGAGTATTGTGACATCATTGGTATATGTTTGTAGTATACAGTCTGAAGTGGGGAGGTAGTATTGTTTTGATATATGTTTTTGTAGTATACAGTCTGAGTGGGGAGGGGTATTGTGTTGGTGTATGTTTGTAGTATACAGTCTGAGTGGGGAGGAGTATTGTGTTGGTATATGTTTGTAGTATACAGTCTGAGTGGGGAGGAGTATTGTGTTGGTGTATGTTTGTAGTATACAGTCTGAGTGGGGAGGAGTATTGTGTTGGTATATGTTTATTGTAGTATTGTCTGTGAGTGGGGAAGTAGTATTGTGTTGGTATATGTTTTGTAGTATACAGTCTGAGTGGGGGGAGGAGTAGAGTATTGACATATTGGTATTGTTGTGTAGTATATAATCTGAGTGGGGAGTAGTATTGTGACATGTTGTCTATATGTTTTTAGTAGTATACAGTCTGAGTGAGGAGTATTGTATTGTGTTTGTATATTTTTTGTGTGTATACAGTCTGAGGAGCATTGTATCATTGTGTTTGGTGTTTGTTTTTGTATACAGTCTGAGTTAGGGATTGTGTATTGTGTATATGTTGTGTAGTATACTGTTTGTCTGAGTGATATACAGTGTATTGTGTTGGTATATGTTTGTTAGTATACAGTCTGAGTGGGGAAGGGTATTGTGTTGTGATATAACTGGGTGTGTATTGTTGTGTGGTCTGAGTGGGAGGAGTATTGTATTGTGGTATATGTCTTTGTGTATTGAGTATACAGTATGTGAGTGGGGAGGAGTATTGTGTTGGTATATGTTTGTAGTACATCACCTCTATACAGTCTGTGTCTGTGGACTGATATTGGATTTAAGGAGTATTGTGTACATCACCTCTATAACTGTTTGTGTGTTAGTGATACAGGGGGGAGCATTGTGACATAGTCATACTAGTGGGTAATTGTTTGTATATGTTGACTAGTATACAGGTCTGAGTGGGTAGGGGTATTGTGTTGGTATATGTTTGTAGTATACAGTCTGGGTGGGAGGATTGTATTGTGACATATGGTATATGTTTGTAGTATACAGTACTGAGTGGGGTTGCAGGTGATATTGTGTTGGTGTATGTTTGTAGTATACAGTCAGTGGGGGGGAGTAGTAACTGTTGGTGTATATGTTTGTAGTATACACTGTGACAGGGAGGAGTATTTGCATTGTGGTATATGTTTGTGTGTGGTTGGTATACAGGGAGAGCTAGTGACATATTGTGTTGGTATAATGTTTTTGTATACAGTGTGACTGATACAGGGAGGGGTATTGTGACATTGGTATATGTTTGTAGTGTGGATATAATTACAGGTGAGTGGAGAAAGTATTGAGTATATGTATTGTTGGTATATGTTTGTAGTATACAGATACTGAGTGAGGAGAGTATTGTGATGGTATTGTGTTGTATACTGTATGTTGTGGAGTATACAGGGGAGGAGTATTGTGTATGGTATATATGCTGTTTGTAGTATACAGATACTGAGTGGGATTGGAGTATTGTGACATCACCATATGTTTGTAGTATACCAGTTCAGTGATACAGGAGGTACATTGGTGTATGTTTGTGTATACTGTTTGTTTGAGTGAAGACAGGGAGGAGTATTTTGTTGTGTTGTTATATGTTTGTAGTATACAGTCTGAGTGGACTGAGTGGGGAGGAGTATTGTGACATCACTATTAGTATGTTTGATAGTCTATTTGTCTGTAGTATACAGGGAGTACATAGTGATATCACCTTGTATGGTATGTGTTTATACTGATACAGGAAGACATTGTGACATCATTGTTTGGGGAGGATATTGTGTTGGTGTATGTTTGTAGTATACAGGGAGTGGGAGGAGTATTGTATATCATCTGTTTTTGTAGTATAAGTACTGAGCATGTGTGGGTAACTGAGGAGTATTGTGTTGGATATGTTTGTAGTATACAGTAGTTTGAGTGTGGGTCTGAGGAGTATATTGTGTTGGTATATGTTTGTAGTATCACAGTCAAGTAACTGTGAGGTCATTGTGGACTGATATGTGTTTTGTATTGTGACATACCTCTATACTGTATTGTGTTGGTGTTATGTTTGTAGTATACAGTCACTTGAGGGGAGGTTGTATGTGTGTTGGTATATATGTTTGTTTGTAGTATACAGTATACTGAGTGGGGAGGTAAGTATTGTGTTGGACATGTTTGTAGTATAACAGTTGAGTGTGGACTGATACATTGTATTAGTTTGGTATATTGTGTAGTAAATCACCTCTATAGCTGTTTGTGTTGTGGTGTTACAGGGAGTATACATTGTGACATCACCTTGTATGTGTGAGTGGTATATGTATTGGTAGTGTAAACAGTCTGAGTAGGAGGAGTATGTGTTGTATATCATTTTTTAGTATATACAGTCTGTGGACTGATACAGGGAGGGTAGCATTGTGACATCACCTCTATACTGTTTGTGTGTGGACTGATGGGGAGGGGTATTGTGTTGGTATATGTTTTGTCTGTGTGTGGATACAATGGAGGAGTATTGTGAGTATCACAGTCTATACTATTGTTTGTCTGTGGACTGATACAGGGAGAGCATTGTGACATTCTATGTATATTTGTGTGTACTGATACAGGGAGGAGCATTGTGACATCATCTGTGTTATAACTGTTTGTGTGTGGACTGATACACAGGAGGAGTATTGTGACATCATATATTAACTGTTTGTCTGTGGACTGATACAGGGAGGAGAGCATTGTGTGACATCACCTTTATAACTGTTTGTCTGTGATTGACTGATACAGGGTATTGGAGTATTTGTAACATTACCTAGTATAACTGTTTTTGTGGACTGATACAGGTGGGGATTGAGTGTTGGTATATATCACCTTTGTAGTATGTGTGACAGTCTGTGGGGGGAGTAAGTATTGTGACATGGTTCTATGTTGTGTTTGTCTGTGGACTGATACAGGGAGGAGCATTGTGACATCACCTCTATAACTGTTTGTCTGTGGACTGATACAGGGAGGAGCATTGTGACATCACCTCTATAACTGTTTGTCTGTGGACTGATACAGGGAGAAGCATTGTAGTCACCTCTATAACTGTTTTGTGTATGTGGACTGATACTGAGGGGGAGCATTGTGACATCACCTCTATATGTTTGTGTAGGAGTCTGATACAGGGAGGAGTATTGTGACATCACCTCTATACTGTTTGTTGTGTGTATACAGACTGAGTGAGGAGTATTGTGTGTCACCTATATGCTTTTTAGTATACAGATACAGTGGGAGGGGTTGTGTTGGTATATGTGTTTGTATGTGGACTGAGTGGGGAGGAGTATTGTGACATCACCTCTATAACTGTTTGTAGTATGTGGACTGATGGGGAGGAGTATTGTGTGACATCAGTTTGGTATACTGTTTGTAGCATACAGTCTGTTGTGATAGTGGAGGAGTATTGTGTTGACATATGTTTATAGTATGTTTGTCTGAGTGGGGACTGAGTATTTGGTTGGTGGACATTTTGTACTGTTTGTACACTTAGTGGGATACAGTATAGCTGTTTTGTGGACTGATACAGGGTGGGGACATTTGTGTCACCTCTATATGTTTGTGTGGACTGATACAGGAGGAGATTGTGTAATATTGTATGTGTATGTTTGATACAGTATACAGTCTTGTGGGAGGAGTATTGTTTGTGGACTGATATGGAAGGAAATTGTGACATCACCTAGTATATCAGTTTGTCTGTGGACTGATAGTAGATTGTGTTGGTATATGACATGTACCTCTATTATACAGTGACTGAGTGTGGGAGGGAGTATTGTCACCTTTGGAGGTTGTTTGTAGACATCAGTCTATGTTTGTGTTTGTATGTGGACTGTATGTGGGTGAGGAGGTATAAGCATTGTGTGTTGTATACTGTTTGTCTGTGGACTGAGTGAGGGGAGGAACATGTGATGGTATATAACTGTTTGTCTGTGGACTGATACAGGGAGGAGTATTGTGACATCACCTCTATGTTTGTTTGTATGTGGACTGATCAGTGGTGGAGTATTGTGACATTTCTATATTGTGTTTGTCTGTAGTCTGTTTGTTGTGTAGTGGGACTGATACAGGAGGTAGTATTGTGTACATCACCTCTATACTGTTTGTGTCTGTACAGTGGACTGATACAGGGAGGAGTATTGTGACATCACCTGTATAACTGTTTGTATGTGGATACAGGGAGTATTGTGACATGTGTACTAATAGCTGTGTTTTGTGGACTGATATAGGAGTTTGTGACATTGTCTATGCTGTTTGGACTGTATATTGGATAGGTGTATTGTGTACATACACCTCTGATAGGCTGTATTTGTTGTATATGGACTGTATACAGGGATGGGGAAGTATTGTGACATCATACTCTATAGCTGTTTGTCTGTGGACTGAGTATTGGTTGGTATATTGTTCACCTAGTATACTGTCTGAGTGGACTGATACAGGAGGAGCATTGTGACATTATCTATAACTGTTTGTCAGGACTGATACAGGGGAAGCATTGTGACATCACCTCTATAACTGTTTGTTTGTACTGAATACATTGTGACATCACCTATATGACTGTTTGTATTGTGTTACAGGGTATATGCATTTTGTGTATACTGTTGTCTGATGATACAGGAGAGTATTGTGACATCATTCTATAACTGTTTGTAGTTGTGGACTGATACAGGGGTAGGAGTATATTGTGACATCACCTCTATAACTGTTTGTCTGTGGACTGATATACAGGGAGGAACATTGTGACATTGTGTATAACTGTTTGTGTGGACTAGTATACAGTTGGAACTAGTGACATACCTCTATAGTGTTTGTCTGTGGATATGATTTGTAGCATTGTGACATCACCTCTATAACTGTTTGTCTGTGGACTGATACAGGGAGTATTGTTTGACATACCTCTATAACTGTATATACTGTCTGGACTTGGGGGTATTGTGACATTCTATATATGTTTGTAGTATACTGATACAGTGGGAGGAGTATTGTGACATCACCTCTATAACTGTTTGTGTGTACTGATACAGTCTGGGGGGAGGAGTATTGTGACATCACCTCTATACTGTTTGTCTGTGGACTGATACAGGGAGGGTATTGTGTGTATACTGTTTGTAGATGACTGATAGTGGGGAGGAGTATTGTGTCACTCTCTATAACTGTTTGTTTGTCTGTGACAGATACAGGGAGGAGTATTGTGACATCACCTCTATAACTGTTTGTTATGGGAACAGTCTGTGTGGACTGATACAGGGAGGAGCATTGTATCACCTTGTAACTGTTTACTGTGGTCTGATACAGGTAGGAGCATATGTGACATCACCTCTATAACTGTTTGTCTGTGGACTGATACAGGTGAGGGGTATTGTGACATCACCTCTATATGTTTGTTTGTCTGTGGACTGATATTGGGATGGTTGGTATTGTGACATCACCTAACTGTTTGTCTGAGTACAGGTAGGAGTACTGTGTTGGTGTATGATTTGTAGTATACAGTCTGTAGGGGAGACCATTGTGACATCACCTCTATAGTATGTTTGTATTGTGGACTGATACAGGGAGGAGGTATTGTGACATCACCTCTATAACTGTTTGTGTGTGGACTGATACTGAGGAGGGCATTGTGTATTGTGTTGGTATAACTGTTTGTCTGTGTACAGTGATACAGTCTGGGTATGGCATTGTGACATCACCTCTGCTGTATTGTCTTGGACTGATACAGTCTGAGGGGGAGCATTGTGACATATGTTCTATAACTGTTGTGTGTGTGGACTGATACAGGGAGGATACATTGTGTACATCACCTCTATGACTGTTTTGTCTGGACTGGGGGAGGAGCATTGTGTTGTATCACCTTATAGTATACAGTGTGGAGTGATATTAGGGAGGAGTATTGTGACATCACCTCTATGTTGTTTGTATGTGGACTGAGTGGGGAGGAGTATTGTGATGGTCACCTCTATAATGTTTGTTGTGGTATACAGAGTCTGAGCATTGTATTGTGTGGTATACTGTTGTAGTATGGACAGATCTGAGTGGGGAGGAGTATGTGTTGACATACCTTATAGTATTTGTCTGAGTGGGGAGGAGTATTGTGTCAGGAGTAGGTTACATTGACTATGACATGACATCACTCTATAACTGTTTGTCTGTGGACTGAGTACAGGGAGATGAGTATTGTGACATCACCTCTATAGTTTGTTGTCTGTGGACTGATACAGTCTGAGGAGTATTGTGACATACCTCTATATATGTGTTTGTCTGTGGACTGATACAGGAGGAGTATTGTGACATCACCTCTATAATGTTTGTGTATATGTGGACTGATACAGGGCGGAGCATTGTGACATCACCTCTATAACTGTTTGTTTGTGGACTGATACAGGGAGGAGTATTGTGACATCACCTCTATAACTGTTTGTTTGTGGACTGATACAGGGAGGAGTATTTGTGACATCACCTCTATAACATGTTTGTGTGTGGACTGATATTGAGGGGAGTATGTTTGACATACCTCTATAACTGTTTGTCTGTGGACTACAGGGAGTATTGTGTTAATAACTGTATATGTCTGTGGACTGATACAGGAGAATTGTCATATGAGTTGTGTTGTATATATCAACTGTTTGTCTGTGGACTTTAGGGAGGTTGTGACATCACCTCTATAATAACTGTTTGTGTTGTATGGACTGATACAGTCTGGGGGAGTATTGTGGACATGTATTGTATAGTGTTTGTCTGTGGAAGTCTGATACAGTGAGGAGTATTGTGACATCACCTCTATACTGTTTGTGTGTGGGATATATGTTTGTATTGTATACAGTCTATAACTGTTTGTCTGTGGACTGATACAGGTTTGAACATTGGTATACCTTATAACTGTTTGTCTGTGGACTGATACAGGGAGGAGTATTGTGAGTATCACCTCTATAACTGTTTGTCTGAGTGTGGACTGATACAGGATGTGTTGGTATTGTGACATCACCTCTATAACTGTTTGTCTGTGGACTGATACACCTGACAGTGGGGAGTATTGTGTTCACCTCTTAACTGTTTGTCTGTGGACTGATACAGTGGGGAGCATTGTGACATCACCTTATATGTTGTTTGTAGTATACAGTCTGTAACATCAGTTGGGTTTGGTGGTATACAGGAGGAGTATCGTGTTGGTATATGTTTTTTTTATACATCACTGGGTGAGGTGTATTGTGACAAGTATAACTGTTTTGTCTGTGGACTGATATGAGTGGGGAGGAGTATTGTGACATGGTACCTCTATAGCTGTTTGTCTGTGGACTGATACATGAAGGAGCATTGTGACATCACCTCTATAACTGTTTGTTTGTGGACTGATACAGGGAGGAGCATTGTGACATCACCTCTATAACTGTTTGTTTGTGGACTGATACAGGAGGAGTATTGTGACATATGTTTACTGTATTTGTCTGTGGACTGATACAGGGAGGAGCATTGTGTTGGTATACTGTTTGTGTGGACTGATACAGGGAGGAGTATTTGTGTTTGTGACATCACCTCTATAACTGTTTGTCTGTGGACTGATACAGGGAGGATGTGAGTATTGTTTGACATCACCTCTATATGTGTTGTCTTGACTGTACAGGGTTAGTATGTTTGTGTACAGTCAGTATAAGGTCTCTAAAGCTGACAAACGCCTCCTCTTGGTACCGACATCGGTTTCAGAGAGGCTTTGGTTGTCGCGACGTCTCGGTTTCATCTCCCTCACGGAGACATAGGATTCATCATCCTCGGAGGACGAGGACAATGAAGAAGACGACAGATGGCTCCCGAACTTGACCCTCCGGCTAGGAGAATGGTGCCTACCTGACGAGGTCCGATAGACCTTACTGGAGGATTCCGGCCTCGACCTCCCCCTTCTCTCCTTCTTGTGCACACATCTGTACAGCTCAATGGCCTCTATGGCGGACTCAATGGTGTCATGCTTTTCCAGGCTAGCATGCCTGGCAGCAAACCCGGTCTCTACATCCTTGGCAGAAACGACGGACGGTGTGCGCTCTGACCCATGTCTCGGGTAAATCACGATAGGCGCGAGTCGCGAGGGAGAGTATATAACGATCTCCCCAATCCTGGAGATCTTCACCCTCCTCTTGCTCAGCGGCGTCGAACTTAGCCTGTGCCGTCTCCGACAAGTCGTCCGAGCGGGAAACGCTTATCGAACTGCCTAACTATGCGAAGGTAGGTCATATCGCGGTCCATTTTTATCAGGTATTATAATAATCCCCTGCCTTACCACTGAGAGCCCAGCATAGCGCGTCGCGGCACTCTCTCTCCCCCCAACCTGAAGCCTCAGCAAATCTGTTGAATTTCAATTTAAACAGAGCCCAGCTGGATTTCCCATTGAACTCCAGGGTCTTGGGTAGGGTTGAGGGACGAAAATTGCTACTAAGAGTCGATCGCCGACTCTTACGTAAGTCATTGTCGCTGTCGTCCACAGGATATCTGTTGCCCCTCGCATAATGTCTAGGCCTGTCGAAATCATCACGCTCCCGTTTTATATATACTGGCCTGGATGGTCCTCTTTGGTGATTCTGAACGACGATAGGAACGACCACGTCTCCGAGGCGATCCATCAGTTGAACTATCCGAAACGGAAGCATCGTAACCTCGACGCTCCTCTTCTATTATACGAGGGACCCACATTATATATTATATTTATAAAAGGAAAACCTCCTCCTGTCGATAACTTTACACATTCGCCGAGTAAAGGAATCTTTATCAGAATGTTCAGTTGATTGCCTTCTCTCAGATAAATTGAGGTTCGGCATGCCGCTAAAATCAGGCGTTCCTACTGGCTGAAAATCAGCTTCGTCATCGAAGCAGGAAAGCCTGGGGTTGGGGGTGAAGTCCAGAAGTTGTATTAACTCCGTGTAATGCGTAACTTACTGATTTGTTTCCAGAGATGAAAATCGTAATATTACCATTGACTTCCCTAAATTTGACAATTAATTTAGCCACTCTCTTTTTCCCACCCTGGAAAGTCCATTCAAGTTCATTCTCATGACAAAAGTTGATTTTAACTTTATTAGATGATGACGCCATGATGGATTAATGAACGAATGGTACCAAGGGGGAACTAACTGTGTTACCAATATCAACAACCCAAGAAGACAGTGAAATCTCAATTGGTAACTTATACAGATATACTAGTACAATTATACAACAACTGGGTGTAATGTATAAACGTGACCGATTACCTAATTTATTACCCAAAAGTATAATGTGAAAATTGTTGCAAAATGTACTATAGATTAGTAACTATAATAATAAACAAACCCACGCACATAATCAATATACAATAATACTATATGTTTGTCAAAAAATCAGAAATCAATTACCACCTGTAACCTAAGACACTCAGGCACCGACAACAATGTCAATGTAGAAAATTGAAGTCTGAAAAAATTACTTAGTCGTTACCGACAGAAGTACAAACACTAGTGTATAATTATAACAGTGTGATGTGTTATGCTGGAAGTTTTTTAACAAACAACTTTGATCTCCATCGACACCCCGCCGATAAGGATTGAATCAAAAGTTATTGTAAGTAGATGGAAATAACCAGCAGTCATAAAAAATTGCCAAACTTCCAGCAAAACAATATAAGTATGTAAACACAACACTGACAACACAATATTGTTATGTCAGAAGTCACACACCTACAATATTCACAGAGTATTGCAAGTGTGTGTTATAGAAATAATACCCACTTGGTAACCATAACTCTGATGATTATGTAAACAATAATCAATAGTGAGAAGTATAGTTTTGCGTGTTACTGGCTGGTTAACAATCAGATTCAAATGAATAATAATAACAATTTAAATAAATGTAAGCTCAATGTTTGTGTCGACATCGACAAAAAACACCAAGTATAATACTTGTATCAACCGAGCCGGTTGTATACTAAAATAATCCAGATTATTTAAATTTTATGTAGACCAACCAGTAAAACTATCAGTACCCTAGCTCAATAATATTAATTCGACTTCGTAATACTAAAGCCAGCACATGGAGGTATGTTTACATAGAAAAATCAATTAACTGCCGTAACCGGAAACGACCGGAAAGTGTCGCAGGAACAGCGGGCGGAAGTGCGCCAAAGCGACGTGCGCAATAGGCACTCTTGCCATTTCTTTTACCCGCCAAATTTCCTGCTGCAAAGCTGCACGATTTTTTTTTCTCTTACTCAAAAACACGAAACCTTGTATTTAGTATAAATGTTATAAAAAACCCAGTGGTTGCAATAATTAAATTAACTATGTAGTAAGTTTATAATACAAAAATAAAAACAACTCCAAAAGAAAAGACACTTCTCTTTTCCGTTGAAAATCAAAAAACACGTTTTCGTGTCCGTACGTGATTTCCCCCGGACCAGATTTCCTCGTCGCCAATATTGTAAAAACTGAATGTAAACGTTAACGAATTGTAGCAAAACCAAAGCTTACCTAGTCCGCGGGGCGGGGTCGTGTGGGCTAGTTGGTGTTACTGTAGTCTTTCGTAGAATATGTCGTGAGACACGGGCTTCCAAATCCCGGCTGATAGTGTGTTGTGGTTGTTCACGTCCTTTCAGGTCGGGTCTAGCTTTGGAAATGGGGCTCAAGCGGATTGCCCCGACGTCACTTTCCGGTAGCGTTCGGCCAGGGGTCTTTGGGACGCTTGACATCCCTTCCGGGCGATTTCACTACATACACAACATAATACCAACAACAATACTCCTCCCCACACAGGTACTGTATACTATAAACATATACCAAAGACACAATTACTTTCCCCAATCCGACTGTATACTACAAACATATACCAACACAATACCCAACCCACTCAGACTGTATACTAGACAAACATATACCAACACAGTGCTAGTCCCCACTCAGACTGTATACTACAATGCATACACAAACATAATACTCCTCCCAACGACTAGACTGTATACTAAAAATATACACCAACACAATACTCCTACCCACTCAGACTGTATACTACAAACATATACAACACAATACCCCCTCCCCACCTCACACTGTATACTAAAAACATACACCAACACAATACTCCTCACTCAGACTGTATATACAAAAAACACAAACACAATACTCCTAATCACTCAGACTGTATACTACAAAAAAACATATTACAACATTGTATACTACTCCCACAAACAGAATTGTATACTACAAACATATACCAATACAATACTACTCCCCCATTGACACTCAGACTGTATACTACAAACATACACCAACACAATACTACTCCCCACTCATACTGTATACTACAAACATATACCAACACAATACTCCTCCCCACTCCGACTGTATGCTACAAACAAACATATACCAACACAATACTACTTCCACTCAGACTGTATACTACAAACATACACCAACACAATACTCCTCCCCACTCAAACTGTATACTACAAACATATACCAACACAATACTCCTTCCCACGCAGACTGTGTACTACAAATATATACCAACACAATACTACTCTCCACTCAGACTGTATACTACAAAACATACACCAACACAATACTCCTCCCCACTCCGACTGTATGCTACAAACATATACCAACACAATACCCTCCCATTGGAAATATGAGAAATCGTCCATATACGATAAAAGTCGCATTAGAAATTACATTTTATTGTGCCAATGGATTCAGGATCCTGTAAGTACTGAATGAAATACTAATTCAATATTGTGTGAAAATCCCGTTAATGCGTTCAATGTAATTTTCTTGTATTTAGAATATCTTCGTTATAAGCTTCCATTTTGATACCTTGTTACTTCCACATGTGTAACATCTACGTTTCATGCCTTATTAACTAAACAGTGTTGATAGTTAGTCTCTGTACTCTCTGTTAGAAAATGTGTTGTTCAAAATTCATAAAATAATCAGACCATATCATGACTTTAGCGATGTGAGGTGATATTCGTCCCATTAATAAGATGTAGAAAGACGATGTCATGGTTCAGCTCTCTGTATTCATCCACACAACATAGCGAATTTTACACTATCCTGACAGCAGATCTGTAAAGAAAAATGACAGGTAAGTCATGAAACGACACTTGTAAAATCCATCTTAAATTTTATAATGAGAATATTGTATACTCTTAGAATTATCATCATATATTAAGTGTAATCTTTTAAGCTAACCGCAATAAAATTAGTAGACGTAGCATAATGTATCCATACTATGTCACTATACGTAATGTTACATGAAGCAGAGCAGTTTGTTGTTTCACTTCATTTGCACGATATTAATTTTCTTCATCAGTCAATGCAAGCAACAGAATTGACAATCAATCCTTATATTTATGTTATAATTTTTTTATATGTATTCGTTATAAAGATTATTATACTATTTGCAAATCATGTGTACCAAGTTACCGTACATGTATGTACAGCTGCGGAACAGCCGCCAGTCAGTTCTTCTTGTCACCAAGAATACACAAAATGTAGTTCCGAAATAATTTCATTCTATGTGCTTTGTTACGATAAAAAACGGCAAGTCTGAAATATTGTTTTACGTACAAGAATTAATGGCTTAATTTTTATCATAAAAAACTATTATATTGTAGCTTGAAATAAAAAAAAATAGCTGAACAGTACTAGCAGTGCAGTCAATGTGTAATCCGGTTGTTCGATTTAGCAGTGGTCCGGTTTTGAAGAAAATGATGATTGTGTTCATAATCAAATGTTTTAAAACCCAATTGCAATTGTTGTGGAATGTAACGAATGTTGTATTTCCGACTGGTTATTATTTGTAGTTGGCATTTAAATGTTTATTAACTAAACCTGTTGTGAAATCTAAACCCTGTGTCTATGGGATGCGATGCAGTCCAAAAAACATGCTTCTAGGGCTCAATAAAACGTGTTAAGATGTAGGATTTAGTCGCAGATCACTGGAAGACTTCTGTGGTATTCGTGAAATGTGATAACCTCTCTGTCAACTCGAGTTTTGGTATTAAAATTCCGTATCAAATAAGTAGAGAAACATCTATTTGAAATGTTTTGCGGTTTCCAACGACCCACCAATGCCGTGGGTTTTATCACTCACACACCCTCGTTTCGTTAGGCTTAATGTCATTGAAATCAGTCTGTTTGCTATTTGAGCGTATTTTCATTGGATCTATCTTTTCAAATCTTACATATATATCACCGTTTCACATACATATATATTGTACACATTATCGTAACTATTTGCGTCCGATTATGCCTACTTGCGATGAGTGATGAACGTCCACTGCGTTCGGTAGCCTATTTTCAGCAGTTTTCCCGGGGTTTGAGTCTAAGTCAGCGTTTCATCAAAATACGTGTAAAATATCTGTATAATATTATATTACTGACAATTTCTAATATTAATTTTTCAAGTATTTGTGTCAGTGATTCTAAATGTACAACGATAGGCCACATCGTAGAAAGTTCATTCAAAACTGAAGCGCCGTAAAACTAGGTCAACTTACGCCGGTCAGAAGTCAGCGTCATGATCGGAGTTTACTAGTTTCATTGAGGTGGAGCGAAGTGAAAATGTAAATATTTGATGTTGGTTTTATTTATGATAATGATGAAAATCAGTTAGGGTTAGGGTTCCATCATGAAATCGCTTAGCATTCACCCATTGTTGTATTTTGTTTGCAGCGATGTGGCAATATTGTGTGCTATTTAGCAATAGCTTTTTTAAGTTTTGGTGGATATTACTTTATTCAAGTTCCAATAGGACTTCAAAATGACGTCTTATACAGCTATGTGAGTATACACTCATAGCAAGGCAATAGTATGATATTTTATATAACATGTAATTCCCTATTGTCAACATTAAAATATCATCACTCAGGAAAACAGCTAATAACATTAAGTATGGATAATTAGACATCTCAATTCATCTCGATGTGAAGGTTTAAAATGTTATGATGGTTGTAAATATGATGATTATGATACATTTACAATCTACATATCGTGTATACATATGTAGAATCGTTGCACGTGTGGTATTTCAGAATAAGTGTCAGACATCCGTGTCAGAGAAAACATTACATGATGTAACATAAAAGTTGTCATGTCATCTATTGTTGTTTTTTGTTATTGTATTATACGGTGTGTTATGTCGAAACTCGCACACACCAATAGTGACAGAGAAAACACTACATGATGTAATACATAGTTATACTTGTCAACTATTAGTTGTTTTTGTTATTGTATTATACGGTATTACATATAGAAACACCACACATACATGTCAGATGAAACATTATATGATGTAATACATAGTTGTCTTGTCATCTGTTGTTGTTTTTTGTTATTGTATTATACGTTGTTTATAGAAACAAACATAACATGTGAGAAAACACTAATGATTCAACACATAAAAGTTGTCATGTCATCTATTGACATTTGTAATGGTATTAACAGTGTTATAGAAACACACACATGATCTGTCAGAGATAACACTACATATTATCACACATAGTTGTCCGCCATCTATTGTTGATTTTTTTTCGTATTGTTAATATACAGTCTTAGAAACACACACATACCTGGGGTTAAGACACATACATTTTTGATTTAGGTATTGTATGTTTGGTACTGTAAGACAATGGGATTAGAATATACACACACATATCAAGATTAACAACAGATGTGTATACATAGTTTTGTCATAAGTACACTGATTATCCGTTGTGTATATTTAATATACATCTACCAAACACACACATACATGTCAGAGATTGTAACTAATAACATATACATGTAAGATGGTCACTGATCTATAAGGATACTCGTGAGTATAAAGTTTGTCTTGTCATCATGTTATTGTTGTTTTGTGTTATTGTATTATACACGTGTGTATGATAGAAACACACACATACATGGTCAGATAATAACACTACAATGACATGTGAATTTTCTGTGCTGTAGTTCGATTTTGCCTATATGTTATTGTACACATTTGTAAAGAAACAACACGTTAAAATAAATCACTACATATACACTCGATCTGTCAGTTGTCGGTATTACATCTGATAAATTAAATACATGTCTAAAAATATAATATATCATTTGAGATTAAAAAAATTGAATAAGATTATATTTAAAGATCCGTTTCTGAGGACAACTACTATCGTATTCTAAGGGCGGGCAGTCGCCACTTTGTTTTAAGTTTGCTTGGATAATTGCGTGGTTCGACACTCGTGCGCTCTGTACACCCTATAGATTCCACTGTGTATCCCCTACTACACGGGGGAGATACTACGCCACATACATGGTTGCCGTTGTATTTTAAACATAGCGGGAAATTGTTCACTTCAAGGTCGAAAATGGTAATGCTGTGTTACCAGTATCAACAATCACAATAAGACACTATGAGTGCAAACACATTTTCATGTAACCGTAGAAGTGTTATTTGTGATATAAACATCTCTACGTTTCTTCAAACACTCCACCAACACAACTACAAAAACTGTACCTGATATTGTTAACCCAATCAATCAAGACACTGGTCTGTCGCCTCGGATAAATTGATAAATAATGATTTCTTCACATCTACCAAAGAATGATCGCATGATCTGATCGCCTCCAAAGATTATGTCTCCTCGGATATTAATATACATCTATCAAAGACTACTGATCTGTCGCCTTTAAATTTGATACATATACTATACATGTCGCTCGGATAAATTAAATACCATAAACAATCTACGTTTAATAACAAAAGACACTGATCTTCGTTAACACTCGGAAAATTAATTATACATCTCAAAGACACTGATCTGTCCCCTCTGGATAAATTTATATACTTATCAAAAGACATGATCTGTCCTCGGATAAATTAATATACATCTATCAAAGACACTGATCTGTCGCCTCGGATAAAATTAATATACATCTACCAAAGACACTGATCTGTCGCTCGGATAAATTAATATACATCTACCAAGACACTGATCTGTCACCATCAAGATAAATTAATAATTCATCTACATTGACACTGATCTGTCAAATTAATATACATCTACCAAAGACACTGATCTGTCGCCTCATCTTAATATACATAAAGGACATACATCTGTCTGTCGCTCAGATAAATTAATATACATCTACCAAAGACACGATGTATATTAATTTATCTGAGGCGACAGATCAGTGTCTTTGTCTTTGATAGATGTATATTAATTTATCCGAGGCGACAGATCAGTGTCTTTGGTAGATGTATATTAATTTATCCGAGGCGACAGATCAGTGTCTTTGGTAGATGTATATTAATTTATATGTATATTAATTTATCCGAGGCGACAGATCAGTGTCTTTGCTAGATGTATATTAATTTATCCGAGGCGACAGATCAGTGTCTTTGGTAGATGTATATTAATTTATCCGAGGCGACAGATCAGTGTCTTTGGTAGATGTATATTAATTTTATCTGAGGCGACAGATCAGTGTCTTTGGTAGATGTATATTAATTTATCCGAGGCGACAGATCAGTGTCTTTGGTAGATGTATATTAATTTATCTGAGGCGACAGATCAGTGTCTTTGGTAGATGTATATTAATTTATCCGAGGCGACAGATCAGTGTCTTTGGTAGATGTATATTAATTTATCCGAGGCGACAGATCAGTGTCTTTGGTAGATGTATATTAATTTATCCGAGGCGACAGATCAGTGTCTTTGATAGATGTATATTAATTTATCCGAGGCGACAGATCAGTGTCTTTGGTAGATGTATATTAATTTATCCGAGGCGACAGATCAGTGTCTTTGGTAGATGTATATTAATTTATCCGAGGCGACAGATCAGTGTCTTTGGTAGATGTATATTAATTTATCCGAGGCGACAGATCAGTGTCTTTGGTAGATGTATATTAATTTATCCGAGGCGACAGATCAGTGTCTTTGGTAGAGATGTATATTAATTTATCCAAGGCGACAGATCAGTGTCTTTGATAGATGTATATTAATTTATCTTAGGCGACAGATCAGTTCTTTGGTAGATGTATATTAATTTATCCGAGGCGACAGATCAGTGTCTTTGGTAGATGTATATTAATTTATCCGAGGCGACAGATCAGTGTCTTTGGTAGATGTATATTAATTTATCTGAGGCGACAGATCAGTGTCTTTGGTAGATGTATATTAATATTAAGTTATCCGAGGCGACAGATCAGTGTCTTTGCTAGATGTATATTAATTTATCCGAGGCGACAGATCAGTGTCTTTGGTTGATGTATATTAATTTATCCGAGGCGACAGATCAGTGTCTTTGGTAGATGTATATTAATTTATCCGAGGCGACAGATCAGTGTCTTTGGTAGATGTATATTAATTTATCTCCGAGGCGACAGATCAGTGTCTTTGGTAGATGTATATTAATTTATCCGAGGCGACAGATCAGTGTCTTTGGTAGATGTATATTAATTTATCCGAGGCGACAGATCAGTGTCTTTGCTAGATGTATATTAATTGATCCGAGGCGACAGATCAGTGTCTTTGATAGATGTATATTAATTTATCTGAGGCGACAGATCATATTAATTTTGATGTAGATGTATATTAATTTTATCCGAGGCGACAGATCAGTGTCTTTGGTAGATGTATATTAATTTATCCGAGGCGACAGATCAGTGTCTTTGGTAGATGTATATTAATTTATCCGAGGCGACAGATCAGTGTCTTTGATAGATGTATATTAATTTATCTGAGGCGACAGATCAGTGTCTTTGGTAGATGTATATTAATTTATCCGAGGCGACAGATCAGTGTCTTTGGTAGATGTATATTAATTATATTTTTATCCGAGGCGACAGATCAGTGTCTTTGGTAGATGTATATTAATTTATCCGAGGCGACAGATCAGTGTCTTTGGTATAGATGTATATTAATTTATCCGAGGCGACAGATCAGTGTCTTTGGTAGATGTATATTAATTTATCCGAGGCGACAGATCAGTGTCTTTGGTAGATGTATATTAATTTATCCGAGGCGACAGATCAGTGTCTTTGGTAGATGTATATTAATTTATCTGAGGCGACAGATCAGTGTCTTTGGTAGATGTATATTAATTTATCCGAGGCGACAGATCAGTGTCTTTGATAGATGTATATTAATTTATCCGAGGCGACAGATCAGTGTCTTTGGTAGATGTATATTAATTTATCCGAGGCGACAGATCAGTGTCTTTGGTAGATGTATATTAATTTATCCGAGGCGACAGATCAGTGTCTTTGGTAGATGTATATTAATTTATCCGAGGCGACAGATCAGTGTCTTTGGTAGATGTATATTAATTTATCTGAGGCGACAGATCAGTGTCTTTGGTAGATGTATATTAATTTATCTGAGGCGACAGATCAGTGTCTTTGGTAGATGTATATTAATTTATCTGAGGCGACAGATCAGTGTCTTTGGTAGATGTATATTAATTTATCCGAGGCGACAGATCAGTGTCTTTGGTAGATGTATATTAATTTATCCGAGGCGACAGATCAGTGTCTTTGGTAGATGTATATTAATTTATCTGAGGCGACAGATCAGTGTCTTTGGTAGATGTATATTAATTTATCCGAGGCGACAGATCAGTGTCTTTGGTAGATGTATATTAATTTATCCGAGGCGACAGATCAGTGTCTTTGGTAGATGTATATTAATTTATCCGAGGCGACAGATCAGTGTCTTTGATAGATGTATATTAATTTATCCGAGGCGACAGATCAGTGTCTTTGGTAGATGTATATTAATTTATCCGAGGCGACAGATCAGTGTCTTTGGTAGATGTATATTAATTTATCCGAGGCGACAGATCAGTGTCTTTGGTAGATGTATATTAATTTATCCGAGGCGACAGATCAGTGTCTTTGGTAGATGTATATTAATTTATCCGAGGCGACAGATCAGTGTCTTTGGTAGATGTATATTAATTTATCTGAGGCGACAGATCAGTGTCTTTGGTAGATGTATATTAATTTATCTGAGGCGACAGATCAGTGTCTTTGGTAGATGTATATTAATTTATCCGAGGCGACAGATCAGTGTCTTTGGTAGATGTATATTAATTTATCTGAGGCGACAGATCAGTGTCTTTGGTAGATGTATATTAATTTATCTCAGGCGACAGATCAGTGTATTTGGTAGATGTATATCAATTTATCCGAGGCGACAGACCAGTGTCTTTGATAGATGTATATTAATTTATCCGAGGCGACAGATCAGTGTCTTTGGTAGATGTATATTAATTTATCCGAGGCGACAGTGTCTTTGGTCCTCAGATGTATATTAATTTATCCGAGGCGACAGATCAGTGTCTTTGGTAGATGTATATTAATTTATCCGAGGCGACAGATCAGTGTCTTTGGTAGATGTATATTAATTTATCCGAGGCGACAGATCAGTGTCTTTGATAGATGTATATTAATTTATCCGAAGATCAGTGTCTTTGGTAGATGTATATTAATTTATCCGAGGCGACAGATCAGTGTCTTTGGTATATGTATATTAATTTATCCGAGGCGACAGATTAATATACATCTACCAAAGACACTGATCTGACTCGCCTCGGATAAATTAATATACATCTACCAAAGACACTGATCTGTCGCCTCGGATAAATTAATATACATCTACCAAAGACACTGATCTGTCGCCTCAGATAAATTAATATACATCTACCAAAGACACTGATCTGTCGCCTCGGATAAATTAATATACATCTACCAAAGACACTGATCTGTCGCCTCGGATAAATTAATATACATCTACCAAAGACACTGATCTGTCGCCTCGGATAAATTAATATACATCTAGCAAAGACACTGATCTGTCGCCTCGGATAAATTAATATACAGATAAATTAATATACATCTACCAAAATAACTGATCTGTCGCCTCAGATAAATTAATATACATCTACCAAAGACACTGATCTGTCGCCTCGGATAAATTAATATACATCTACCAAAGACACTGATCTGTCGCCTCGGATAAATTAATATACATCTATCAAAGACACTGATCTGTCGCCTCGGATAAATTAATATACATCTACCAAAGACACTGATCTGTCGCCTCGGATAAATTAATATACATCTACCAAAGACACTGATCTGTCGCCTCAGATAAATTAATATACATCTACCAAAGACACTGATCTGTCGCCTCGGATAAATTAATATACATCTACCAAAGACACTGATCTGTCGCCTCGGATAAATTAATATACATCTACCAAAGACACTGATCTGTCGCCTCGGATAAATTAATATACATCTAGCAAAGACACTGATCTGTCGCCTCGGATAAATTAATATACAGATAAATTAATATACATCTACCAAAATAACTGATCTGTCGCCTCAGATAAATTAATATACATCTATCAAAGACACTGATCTGTCGCCTCAGATAAATTAATATACATCTACCAAAGACACTGATCTGTCGCCTCAGATAAATTAATATACATCTACCAAAGACACTGATCTGTCGCCTCGGATAAATTAATATACATCTACCAAAGACACTGATCTGTCGCCTCGGATAAATTAATATACAGATAAATTAATATACATCTACCAAAGACACTGATCTGTCGCCTCAGATAAATTAATATACATCTACCAAAGACACTGATCTGTCGCCTCAGATAAATTAATATACATCTACCAAAGACACTGATCTGTCGCCTCGGATAAATTAATATACATCTACCAAAGACACTGATCTGTCGCCTCAGATAAATTAATATACATCTACCAAAGACACTGATCTGTCGCCTCGGATAAATTAATATACATCTACCAAAGACACTGATCTGTCGCCTCGGATAAATTAATATACATCTATCAAAGACACTGATCTGTCGCCTCAGATAAATTAATATACATCTACCAAAGACACTGATCTGTCGCCTCGGATAAATTAATATACATCTATCAAAGACACTGATCTGTCGCCTCGGATAAATTAATATACATCTACCAAAGACACTGATCTGTCGCCTCGGATAAATTAATATACATCTACCAAAAAACACTGATCTGTCGCCTCAGATAAATTAATATACATCTACCAAAGACACTGATCTGTCGCCTCGGATAAATTAATATACATCTACCAAAGACACTGATCTGTCGCCTCGGATAAATTAATATACATCTACCAAAGACACTGATCTGTCGCCTCGGATAAATTAATATACATCTACCAAAGACACTGATCTGTCGCCTCGGATAAATTAATATACAGATAAATTAATATACATCTACCAAAATAACTGATCTGTCGCCTCAGATAAATTAATATACATCTACCAAAGACACTGATCTGTCGCCTCGGATAAATTAATATACATCTACCAAAGACACTGATCTGTCGCCTCGGATAAATTAATATACATCTACCAAAGACACTGATCTGTCGCCTCGGATAAATTAATATACATCTACCAAAGACACTGATCTGTCGCCTCGGATAAAATTAATATACATCTACCAAAGACACTGATCTGTCGCCTCGGATAAATTAATATACATCTACCAAAGACACTGATCTGTCGCCTCGGATAAATTAATATACATCTACCAAAGACACTGATCTGTCGCCTCGGATAAATTAATATACATCTATCAAAGACACTGATCTGTCGCCTCGGATAAATTAATATACATCTACCAAAGACACTGATCTGTCGCCTCGGATAAATTAATATACATCTACCAAAGACACTGATCTGTCGCCTCGGATAAATTAATATACATCTACCAAAAAACACTGATCTGTCGCGTCAGATAAATTAATATACATCTACCAAAGACACTGATCTGTCGCCTCGGATAAATTAATATACATCTACCAAAGACACTGATCTGTCGCCTCAGATAAATTAATATACATCTACCAAAGACACTGATCTGTCGCCTCGGATAAATTAATATACATCTACCAAAGACACTGATCTGTCGCCTCGGATAAATTAATATACATCTACCAAAGACACTGATCTGTCGCCTCGGATAAATTAATATACATCTACCAAAGACACTGATCTGTCGCATCAGATAAATTAATATACATCTACCAAAGACACTGATCTGTCGCATCAGATAAATTAATATACATCTACCAAAGACACTGATCTGTCGCCTCGGATAAATTAATATACATCTACCAAAGACACTGATCTGTCGCCTCGGATAAATTAATATACATCTACCAAAGACACTGATCTGTCGCCTCGGATAAATTAATATACATCTAGCAAAGACACTGATCTGTCGCCTCGGATAAATTAATATACAGATAAATTAATATACATCTACCAAAATAACTGATCTGTCGCCTCAGATAAATTAATATACATCTATCAAAGACACTGATCTGTCGCCTCGGATAAATTAATATACATCTACCAAAGACACTGATCTGTCGCCTCGGATAAATTAATATACATCTACCAAAGACACTGATCTGTCGCCTCGGATAAATTAATATACATCTACAAAGACACTGATCTGTCGCCTCGGATAAATTAATATACATCTACCAAAATAACTGATCTGTCGCCTCAGATAAATTAATATACATCTACCAAAGACACTGATCTGTCGCCTCGGATAAATTAATATACATCTACCAAAGACACTGATCTGTCGCCTCGGATAAATTAATATACATCTACCAAAGACACTGATCTGTCGCCTCGGATAAATTAATATACATCTACCAAAATAACTGATCTGTCGCCTCAGATAAATTAATATACATCTACCAAAGACACTGATCTGTCGCCTCGGATAAATTAATATACATCTACCAAAGACACTGATCTGTCGCCTCGGATAAATTAATATACATCTACCAAAGACACTGATCTGTCGCCTCGGATAAATTAATATACATCTACCAAAGACACTGATCTGTCGCCTCGGATAAATTAATATACATCTACCAAAGACACTGATCTGTCGCCTCGGATAAATTAATATACAGATAAATTAATATACATCTACCAAAATAACTGATCTGTCGCCTCAGATAAATTAATATACATCTACCAAAGACACTGATCTGTCGCCTCGGATCAATTAATATACATCTAGCAAAGACACTGATCTGTCGCCTCGGATAAATTAATATACAGATAAATTAATATACATCTACCAAAATAACTGATCTGTCGCCTCAGATAAATTAATATACATCTACCAAAGACACTGATCTGTCGCCTCGGATAAATTAATATACATCTACCAAAAAACACTGATCTGTCGCCTCAGATAAATTAATATACATCTACCAAAGACACTGATCTGTCGCCTCGGATAAATTAATATACATCTACCAAAGACACACTGATCTGTCGCCTCGGATAAATTAATATACATCTACAAAGACACTGATCTGTCGCTCGATAAATTAATATACATCTACCAAAGACACTGATCTGTCGCCTCGGATAAATTAATATACATCTACCAAAGACACTGATCTGTCGCCTCGGATAAATTAATATACATCTACCAAAGACACTGATCTGTCGCCTCGGATAAATTAATATACATCTACCAAAGACACTGATCTGTCGCCTCGGATAAATTAATATACATCTACCAAAGACACTGCCTCCTCACACTGATCTGTCGCCTCAGATAAATTAATATACATCTACCAAAGACACTGATCTGTCGCCTCGGATAAATTAATATACATCTACCAAAGACACTGATCTGTCGCCTCAGATAAATTAATATACATCTACCAAAGACACTGATCTGTCGCCTCGGATAAATTAATATACATCTACCAAAGACACTGATCTGTCGCCTCGGATAAATTAATATACATCTACCAAAGACACTGATCTGTCGCCTCGATAAATTAATATACATCTATCAAAAACACTGATCTGTCGCCTCAGATAATTTAATATACATCTACCAAAGACACTGATCTGTCGCCTCGGATAAATTAATATACATCTACCAAAGACACTGATCTGTCGCCTCGGATAAATTAATATACATCTACCAAAGACACTGATCTGTCGCCTCGGATAAATTAATATACATCTACCAAAGACACTGATCTGTCGCCTCGGATAAATTAATATACATCTACCAAAGACACTGATCTGTCGCCTCAGATAAATTAATATACATCTACCAAAGACACTGATCTGTCGCCTCGGATAAATTAATATACATCTACCAAAGACACTGATCTGTCGCCTCGGATAAATTAATATACATCTACCAAAGACACTGATCTGTCGCCTCGGATAAATTAATATACATCTACCAAAGACACTGATCTGTCGCCTCGGATAAATTAATATACATCTACCAAAGACACTGATCTGTCGCCTCGGATAAATTAATATACATCTACCAAAGACACTGATCTGTCGCCTCGGATAAAATTAATATACATCTACCAAAGACACTGATCTGTCGCCTCGATAAATTAATATACATCTACCAAAGACACTGATCTGTCGCCTCGATAAATTAATATACATCTACCAAAGACACTGATCTGTCGCCTCGGATAAATTAATATACATCTACCAAAGACACTGATCTGTCGCCTCGGATAAATTAATATACATCTACCAAAGACACTGATCTGTCGCCTCGGATAAATTAATATACATCTATCAAAGACACTGATCTGTCGCCTCGGATAAATTAATATACATCTACCAAAGACACTGATCTGTCGCCTCAGATAAATTAATATACATCTACAAAGACACTGATCTGTCGCCTCGGATAAATTAATATACATCTACCAAAGACACTGATCTGTCGCCTCGGATAAATTAATATACATCTACCAAAGACACTGATCTGTCGCCTCAGATAAATTAATATACATCTACCAAAGACACTGATCTGTCGCCTCGGATAAATTAATATACATCTATCAAAGACACTGATCTGTCGCCTCGGATCAATTAATATACATCTAGCAAAGACACTGATCTGTCGCCTCGGATAAATTAATATACAGATAAGTTAATATACATCTACCAAAATAACTGATCTGTCGCCTCAGATAAATTAATATACATCTATCAAAGACACTGATCTGTCGCCTCGGATAAATTAATATACATATAAATTAATATACATCTACTAAAATAACTGATCTGTCGCCTCGGATAAATTAATATACATCTAGCAAAGACACTGATCTGTCGCCTCGGATAAATTAATATACATCTAATTAATATACATCTACCAAAATAACTGATCTGTCGCCTCAGATAAATTAATATACATCTACCAAAGACACTGATCTGTCGCCTCGGATAAATTAATATACATCTACCAAAGACACTGATCTGTCGCCTCGGATAAATTAATATACATCTACCAAAGACACTGATCTGTCGCCTCGGATAAATTAATATACATCTATCAAAAGACACTGATCTGTCGCCTCGGATAAATTAATATACATCTACCAAAGACACTGATCTGTCGCCTCGGATAAATTAATATACATCTACCAAAGACACTGATCTGTCGCCTCAGATAAATTAATATACATCTACCAAAGACACTGATCTGTCGCCTCGGATAAATTAATATACATCTACCAAAGACACTGATCTGTCGCCTCGGATAAATTAATATACATCTACCAAAGACACTGATCTGTCGCCTCGGATAAATTAATATACATCTACCAAAGACACTGATCTGTCGCCTCGGATAAATTAATATACATCTACCAAAGACACTGATCTGTCGCCTCAGATAAATTAATATACATCTACCAAAGACACTGATCTGTCGCCTCGGATAAATTAATATACATCTACCAAAGACACTGATCTGTCGCCTCGGATCAATTAATATACATCTAGCAAAGACACTGATCTGTCGCCTCGGATAAATTAATATACATATAAATTAATATACATCTACCAAAATAACTGATCTGTCGCCTCGGATAAATTAATATACATCTACCAAAGACACTGATCTGTCGCCTCGGATAAATTAATATACATCTACCAAAGACACTGATCTGTCGCCTCGGATCAATTAATATACATCTAGCAAAGACACTGATCTGTCGCCTCGGATAAATTAATATACAGATAAATTAATATACATCTACCAAAATAACTGATCTGTCGCCTCAGATAAATTAATATACATCTATCAAAGACACTGATCTGTCGCCTCGGATAAATTAATATACATCTACCAAAGACACTGATCTGTCGCCTCGGATAAATTAATATACATCTACCAAAGACACTGATCTGTCGCCTCGGATAAATTAATATACATATAAATTAAAGACACTGATCTGTCGCCTCAGATAAATTAATATACATCTACCAAAGACACTGATCTGTCGCCTCGGATAAATTAATATACATCTACCAAAGACACTGATCTGTCGCCTCGGATAAATTAATATACATCTACCAAAGACACTGATCTGTCGCCTCGGATAAATTAATATACATCTACCAAAGACACTGATCTGTCGCCTCAGATAAATTAATATACATCTACCAAAGACACTGATCTGTCGCCTCGGATAAATTAATATACATCTACCAAAGACACTGATCTGTCGCCTCGGATAAATTAATATACATCTACCAAAGACACTGATCTGTCGCCTCGGATAAATTAATATACATCTACCAAAGACACTGATCTGTCGCCTCGGATAAATTAATATACATCTACCAAAGACACTGATCTGTCGCCTCGGATAAATTAATATACATCTACCAAAGACACTGATCTGTCGCCTCGGATAAATTAATATACATCTACCAAAGACACTGATCTGTCGCCTCGGATAAATTAATATACATCTACCAAAGACACTGATCTGTCGCCTCGGATAAATTAATATACATCTACCAAAGACACTGATCTGTCGCCTCGGATAAATTAATATACATCTACCAAAGACACTGATCTGTCGCCTCATAAATTAATATACATCTACCAAAGACACTGATCTGTCGCCTCATATAAATTAATATACATCTACCAAAGACACTGATCTGTCGCCTCGGATAAATTAATATACATCTACCAAAGACACTGATCTGTCGCCTCGGATAAATTAATATACATCTACCAAAGACACTGATCTGTCGCCTCGGATAAATTAATATACATCTACCAAAGACACTGATCTGTCGCCTCGGATAAATTAATATACATCTACCAAAGACACTGATCTGTCGCCTCGGATAAATTAATATACATCTACCAAAGACACTGATCTGTCGCCTCGGATCAATTAATATACATCTAGCAAAGACACTGATCTGTCGCCTCGGATAAATTAATATACAGATAAATTAATATACATCTACCAAAATAACTGATCTGTCGCCTCAGATAAATTAATATACATCTATCAAAGACACTGATCTGTCGCCTCGGATAAATTAATATACAGATAAATTAATATACATCTACCAAAATAACTGATCTGTCGCCTCAGATAAATTAATATACATCTATCAAAGACACTGATCTGTCGCCTCGGATAAATTAATATACATCTACCAAAGACACTGATCTGTCGCCTCGGATAAATTAATATACATCTACCAAAGACACTGATCTGTCGCCTCAGATAAATTAATATACATCTACCAAAGACACTGATCTGTCGCCTCGGATAAATTAATAACATCTACCAAAGACACTGATCTGTCGCCTCGGATAAATTAATATACATCTACCAAAGACACTGATCTGTCGCCTCGGATAAATTAATATACATCTACCAAAGACACTGATCTGTCGCCTCGATAAATTAATATACATCTACCAAAGACACTGATCTGTCGCCTCAGATAAATTAATATACATCTACCAAAGACACTGATCTGTCGCCTCGGATAAATTAATATACATCTACCAAAGACACTGATCTGTCGCCTCAGATAAATTAATATACATCTACCAAAGACACTGATCTGTCGCCTCGGATAAATTAATATACATCAATTAATATACATCTACCAAAATAACTGATCTGTCGCCTCGGATAAATTAATATACATCAACCAAAAGACACTGATCTGTCGCCTCGGATAAATTGATATACATCTACCAAAGACACTGATCTGTCGCCTCGGATAAATTAATATACATCAACCAAAGACACTGATCTGTCGCCTCGGATAAATAAATATACATCTACCAAAGACACTGATCTTTCGTCTCGGATAAACTAATATACATCTACCAAAGACACTGATCTGTCGCCTCGGATAAATTAATATACATCTACCAAAGACACTGATCTGTCGCCTCGGATAAATTAATATACATCTACCAAAGACACTGATCTGTCGCCTCGGATAAATTAATATACATCTACCAAAGACACTGATCTGTCGCCTCGGATAAATTAATATACATCTATCAAAGACACTGATCTGTCGCCTCGGATCAATTAATATACATCTAGCAAAGACACTGATCTGTCGCCTCGGATAAATTAATATACAGATAAATTAATATACATCTACCAAAATAACTGATCTGTCGCCTCAGATAAATTAATATACATCTATCAAAGACACTGATCTGTCGCCTCGGATAAATTAATATACATCTACCAAAGACACTGATCTGTCGCCTCGGATAAATTAATATACATCTACCAAAAAACACTGATCTGTCGCCTCAGATAAATTAATATACATCTACCAAAGACACTGATCTGTCGCCTCGGATAAATTAATATACATCTACCAAAGACACTGATCTGTCGCCTCGGATAAATTAATATACATCTATCAAAGACACTGATCTGTCGCCTCGGATAAATTAATATACATCTATCAAAGACACTGATCTGTCGCCTCGGATAAATTAATATACATCTACCAAAGACACTGATCTGTCGCCTCAGATAAATTAATATACATCTACCAAAGACACTGATCTGTCGCCTCGGATAAATTAATATACATCTACCAAAGACACTGATCTGTCGCCTCGGATAAATTAATATACATCTACCAAAGACACTGATCTGTCGCCTCGGATAAATTAATATACATCTACCAAAGACACTGATCTGTCGCCTCGGATAAATTAATATACATCTACCAAAGACACTGATCTGTCGCCTCGGATAAATTAATATACATCTACCAAAGACACTGATCTGTCGCCTCGGATAAATTAATATACATCTACCAAAGACACTGATCTGTCGCCTCGGATCAATTAATATACATCTAGCAAAGACACTGATCTGTCGCCTCGGATAAATTAATATACAGATAAATTAATATACATCTACCAAAATAGATAAATTAATATACATCTACCAAAGACACTGATCTGTCGCCTCGGATAAATTAATATACATCTACCAAAGACACTGATCTGTCGCCTCAGATAAATTAATATACATCTACCAAAGACACTGATCTGTCGCCTCGGATAAATTAATATACATCTACCAAAAGACACTGATCTGTCGCCTCGGATAAATTAATATACATCTACCAAAGACACTGATCTGTCGCCTCAGATAAATTAATATACATCTACCAAAGACACTGATCTGTCGCCTCGGATAAATTAATATACATCTACCAAAGACACTGATCTGTCGCCTCGGATAAATTAATATACATCTACCAAAGACACTGATCTGTCGCCTCGGATAAATTAATATACATCTATCAAAGACACTGATCTGTCGCCTCGGATAAATTAATATACATCTACCAAAGACACTGATCTGTCGCCTCGGATAAATTAATCGGATAAATTAATATACATCTATCAAAAACACTGATCTGTCGCCTCAGATAAATTAATATACATCTATCAAAGACACTGATCTGTCGCCTCGGATAAATTAATATACATCTACCAAATACACTGATCTGTCGCCTCAGATAAATTAATATACATCTACCAAAGACACTGATCTGTCGCCTCGGATAAATTAATATACATCTACCAAAGACACTGATCTGTCGCCTCGGATAAATTAATATACATCTATCAAAGACACTGATCTGTCGCCTCGGATAAATTAATATACATCTACCAAAATACACTGATCTGTCGCCTCGGATAAATTAAATTAATTATACATCTACCAAAGACACTGATCTGTCGCCTCGGATAAATTAATATACATCTACCAAAGACACTGATCTGTCGCCTCGGATAAATTAATATACATCTACCAAAGACACTGATCTGTCGCCTCGGATAAATTAATATACATCTACCAAAGACACTGATCTGTCGCCTCGGATAAATTAATATACATCTACCAAAGACACTGATCTGTCGCCTCGGATAAATTAATATACATCTACCAAAGACACTGATCTGTCGCCTCGGATAAATTAATATACATCTACCAAAGACACTGATCTGTCGCCTCAGATAAATTAATATACATCTACCAAAGACACTGATCTGTCGCCTCGGATAAATTAATATACATCTACCAAAGACACTGATCTGTCGCCTCGGATAAATTAATATACATCTACCAAAGACACTGATCTGTCGCCTCAGATAAATTAATATACATCTACCAAAGACACTGATCTGTCGTCGCCTCGGATAAATTAATATACATCTACCAAAGACACTGATCTGTCGCCTCGGATAAATTAATATACATCTACCAAAGACACTGATCTGTCGCCTCGGATAAATTAATATACATCTACCAAAGACACTGATCTGTCGCCTCGGATAAATTAATATACATCTACCAAAGACACTGATCTGTCGCCTCGGATAAATTAATATACATCTACCAAAGACACTGATCTGTCGCCTCGGATAAATTAATATACATCTACCAAAGACACTGATCTGTCGCCTCGGATAAATTAATATACATCTACAAAGACACTGATCTGTCGCTCCATCAGACATAAATTAATATACATCTACCAAAGACACTGATCTGTCGCCTCGGATAAATTAATATACATCTACCAAAGACACTGATCTGTCGCCTCGGATAAATTAATATACATCTACATCTGTCGCCTCGGATAAATTAATATACATCTAAGACACTGATCTGTCGCCTCAGATAAATTAATATACATCTACCAAAGACACTGATCTGTCGCCTCGGATAAATTAATATACATCTACTAAAAGACACTGATCTGTCGCCTCAGATAAATTAATATACATCTACCAAAGACACTGATCTGTCGCCTCAGATAAATTAATATACATCTACCAAAGACACTGATCTGTCGCCTCGGATAAATTAATATACATCTACCAAAGACACTGATCTGTCGCCTCGATAAATTAATATACATCTACCAAAGACACTGATCTGTCGCCTCGTAGATAAACGAATATACATCTACCAAAGACACTGATCTGTCGCCTCTTGGATAAGATTTAAATATAAACTCTATATCGGAAAGAGATATTTCCGCCTTTTTCAAAGTAATGCCCCTTTGTTTCAACACGATCGATCGACCACTCACGATACAGTTATAATTGTGATTGTTATATTTTAAAACATCACCTTTCATAGCTTTTGATTTATGAATCAAATGATCATATTTAAATGCTTTCACCATTTTCGAAATATACGAAATCTATGGAATGAGATGTTAAGCCGCCAGCTAACTTGAATGGTGTTAACTAGCCTAATTTTTGGTCATGTGCCAAATTTTAACAGCAGTTCATAAGTCCAATGCCATATTCGAATAAATAAAAGCTAAAAAGGTGTCGATAACATTATTTCCTATTTTGAAATAAAATGCTATTTAACAGTAATATACGTGCCATCAAACATAAACATTGGATAATAGTGTTGACAGCATCAATTCTAATTTTAAGTGTTAACGACATCATTTTGTTAAAACGTAGATAATATATCTAAATATCAGCATTATATACGTAATTCAAAATTAAACAGTAATTAATTACAATATGCGACATAATATAACAAATCATTCAACATGCGACATCGGAAATATGAAGAAATTGTGATTGTTTACAAAACCATGCTTGATTGGGTTAACAATATCAGGTACAATTTTGAAGTTGTGTTGGTGGAGTGTTTGAAGAAACGTAGAGAGTTATAACACAAATAACACTTGCTACGGTTACATGAAAATGTCCAGGTTACGGTGCACTCATAGTCTTATTGTGATTGTTGATACTGGTAACACAGCATACCATTTTCGACCTTGAAGTGAACAATTTCCCGCTATTTAAAATACAACGGCAACCATGTATGTGGCGTAGTATCTCCCCCGTGTAGTAGGGGATACACAGTGGACATCTACTAGGTGTATATGTACATGACAGAGCGCACGAGTGTCGAACCACGCAATCTATCCAAGCAAACTTAAAACAAAGTGGCGACTGCCCGCCCTTAGAAACGAAAGGAGTTGTCTCAGAAACGGACTTTGAAATATAAACTGTATTATTTTTTTTTAATCTCAAATGTATATATATTTAACTTGCATTGTCAGCTGTAAGTACCGAAACAACAATAAATGACATGACAACTACGCGTCACATCATGTAGTGTTTTCTCTGACATGTATGTGTGTGTTTCTATAAACAACGTATAATACAATAACAAAAACAACAACAGATGACAAGACAACTATGTGTTACATCATGTAGTGTTATCTCTGACAGGTATGTGTGTGTTTCTATAAACACTGTATAATACAATAACAAAAACAACAATAGATGACAAGACAACTATGTGTTACATCATGTAGTGTTATCTCTGACAGGTATGTGTGTGTTTCTATAAACACTGTATAATACAATAACAAAAACAACAATAGATGACAAGACAACTATGTGTTAATTCATGTAGTGTTTTCTCTGACATGTATGTGTGTGTTTCTATAAACAACGTATAATACAATAACAAAAACAACAACAGATGACAAGACAACTATGTATTACATCATATAATGTTTCATCTGACATGTATGTGTGTGTTTCTATAAACACCGTATAATACAATAACAAAAACAACAATAGATGACAAGACAACTATGTATTACATCATGTAGTGTTTTCTCTGTCACGTGTGTGCGTGTTTCTATAAACACCGTATAATACAATAACAAAAACAACAATAGATGACATGACAACTTTTATGTTACATCATGTAATGTTTTCTCTGACACGGATGTCTGACACTTATTCTGAAATACCACACGTGCAACGATATACATATGTATACACGATATGTAGATTGTAAATGTATCATAATCATCATATTTACAACCATCATAATTTTAAACCTTCACATCGAGATGAATTGAGATGTCTAATTATCCATACTTAATGTTATTAGCTGTTTTCCTGAGTGATGATATTTTAATGTTGACAATAGAATTAATGTTATATAAATATCATACTATTGCCTTGCTATAGTGTATACTCACATAGCTGTATAAGACGTCATTTTGAAGTCCTATTGGAACTTGAATAAAGTAATATCCACCAAAACTTAAAAAGCTATTGCTAAATAGCACACAATATTGCCACATCGCTGCAAACAAAATACAACAATGGGTGAATGCTAAGCGATTTCATGATGGAACCCTAACCCTAACTGATTTTCATCATTATCATAAATAAAACCAACATCAAATATTTACATTTTCACTTCGCTCCACCTCAATGAAACTAGTAAACTCCGATCATGACGCTGACTTCTGACCGGCGTAAGTTGACCTAGTTTTACGGCGCTTCAGTTTTGAATGAACTTTCTACGATGTGGCCTATCGTTGTACATTTAGAAACACTGACAAAAATACTTGAAAAATTAATATTAGAAATTTGTTAGTAATATAATATTATACAGATATTTTACACGTATTTTGATGAAACGCTGACTTAGACTCAAACCCCGGAAAACTGCTGAAAATAGGCTACCGAACGCAGTGACGTTCATCACTCATCGCAAGTAGGCATAATCGGACGCAAATAGTTACGATAATGTGTACAATATATATGTATGTGAAACGGTGATATATATGTAAGATTTGAAAAGATAGATCCAATGAAAATACGCTCAAATAGCAAACAGACTGATTTCAATGACATTAAGCCTAACGAAACGAGGGTGTGAGTGTCAAAACCCACGGCATTGGTGGGTCGTTGGAAACCGCAAACATTTCAAATAGATGTTTCTCTACTTATTTGATACGGAATTTTAATACCAAAACTCGAGTTGACAGAGAGGTTATCACATTTCACGAATACCACAGAAGTCTTCCAGTGATCTGCGACTAAATCCTACATCTTAACACGTTTTATTGAGCCCTAGAAGCATGTTTTTTGGACTGCATCGCATCCCATAGACACAGGGTTTAGATTTCACAACAGGTTTAGTTAATAAACATTTAAATGCCAACTACAAATAATAACCAGTCGGAAATACAACATTCGTTACATTCCACAACAATTGCAATTGGGTTTTAAAACATTTGATTATGAACACAATCATCATTTTCTTCAAAACCGGACCACTGCTAAATCGAACAACCGGATTACACATTGACTGCACTGCTAGTACTGTTCAGCAATTTTTTTATTTCAAGCTACAATATAATAGTTTTTTTATGATAAAAATTAAGCCATTAATTCTTGTACGTAAAACAATATTTCAGACTTGCCGTTTTTTATCGTAACAAAGCACATAGAATGAAATTATTTCGGAACTACATTTTGTGTATTCTTGGTGACAAGAAGAACTGACTGGCGGCTGTTCCGCAGCTGTACATACATGTACGGTAACTGGTACAATGTTGAAAATAGTATAATAATCTTATAACGAATACATATAATAAAATTATAACATAAATATAAGGATTGATTGTCAATTCTGTTGCTTGCATTGACTGATGAAGAAAATTAATATCGTGCAAATGAAGTGAACTGCTCTGCTTCATGTAACATTACGTATAGTGACATAGTATGGATACATTATGCTACGTCTACTAATTTTATTGCGGTTAGCTTAAAAGATTACACTTAATATGATGATAATTCTAAGAGTATACAATATTCTCATTATAAAATTTAAGATGGATTTACAATTACATGACTTACCTGTCATTTTTCTTTACCAGATCTGCTGTCAGGATAGTGTAAAATTCGCTATGTTGTGTGGATGAATACAGAGAGCTGAACCATGACATCGTCTTTCTACATCTTATTAATGGACGAATATCACCTCACATCGCTAAAGTCATGATATGGTCTGATTATTTTATGAATTTTGAACAACACATTTTCTAACAGAGAGTACAGAGACTAACTATCAACACTGTTTAGTTAATAAGGCATGAAACGTACATGTTACACATGTGGAAGTAACAAGGTATCAAAATGGAAGCTTATAACGAAGATATTCTAAATACAAGAAAATTACATTGAACGCATTAACGGGATTTTCACCAATATTGAATTAGTATTTCATTCAGTACTTACAGGTTCCTGAATCCATTGGCACAATAAAATGTAATTTCTAATGCCGACTTTTAACGTATATGGACGATTTCTCATATTTCCAATGGGAGGGTATTGTGTTGGTATATGTTTGTAGCATACAGTCGGAGTGGGGAGGAGTATTGTGTTGGTGTATGTTTGTAGTATACAGTCTGAGTGGAGAGTAGTATTGTGTTGGTATATGTTTGTAGTACACAGTCTGCGTGGGAAGGAGTATTGTGTTGGTATATGTTTGTAGTATACAGTCTGAGTGGGGAGGAGTATTGTGTTGGTATATGTTTGTAGTATACAGTCTGAGTGGGGAGTAGTATTGTGTTGGTGTATGTTTGTAGTATACAGTCTGAGTGGGGAGGAGTATTGTGTTGGTATATGTTTGTAGTATACAGTCTGAGTGGGGAGTAGTATTGTGTTGGTATATGTTTGTAGTATACAGTCTGAGTGGGGAGGAGTATTGTGTTGGTATATGTTTGTAGTATACAATCTGAGTGGGAGTAGTATTATGTTGTTATATGTTTGTAGTAAACAGTCTGAGTGAGGAGGAGTATTGTGTTTGTGTATTTTTGTAGTATACAGTCTGAGTGAGGAGTATTGTGTTGGTGTATGTTTTTAGTATACAGTGTGAGTGGGGAGGGGTATTGTGTTGGTATATGTTTGTAGTATACAGTCTGAGTGGGTAGGGGTATTGTGTTGGTATATATTTTTAGTATACAGTCTGAGTGGGGAGGAGTATTATGTTTGTGTATGCTTGTAGTATACAGTCTGAGTGGGGACTAGCACTGTGTTGGTATATGTTTGTAGTATACAGTCTGAGTGGGTAGGGGTATTGTGTTGGTATATGTTTGTAGTATACAGTCTGAGTGGGGAGGAGTATTGTGTTGGTATATGTTTATAGTATACAGTCTGAGTGGGGAGGAGTATTATGTTGGTATATGTTTGTAGTGTAGTGAAATCGCCCAGGGATGTCAAGCGTCCCGGAGACCCCTGGCCGAACGCTACCGGAAGTGACGTCGGGGCTCCCGCTTGAGCCCCATTTCCAAAGCTAGACCCGACCTGAAAGGACGTGAACAACCACAACACCCTATCAGCCGGGATTTGGAGCCCGTGTCTCACGACATATTCTACGAAGACTACAGTAACACCAACTAGCCCACGACCCCGCCCCGCGGACTAGGTAAGTTGGTTGCTGTCGTTAACGTTTACATTCAGTTTTTACAATATTGGCGACGAGGAAATCTGGTCCGGGGGAAATCACGTGCGGACACGAAAACGTGTTTTTTGATTTTCAACGGAAAAGAGATCTTTTGGAGTTGATATTTTTGTATTATAAACTTACTACATAGTTAATTTAATTATTGCAACCACTTTTTTATACCATTTATACTAAATACAAAGTTTCGTGTTTTTGAGTAAGAGAAAAAAAATCGTGCAGCAGGAAATTTGGCGGGAGTCCATTGCGACGTCGCTTTGCGCACTTCCGCCCGCTGTTCCTGTTTCCGGTTTCCGGTTGCAGTTAATTGATTTTTCTATGTAAACATACCTCGGTGTGCTGGCTTTAGTATTACGAAGTCGTAATATTATTGAGCTGGGGTACTGATATTTTACTGGTTGGTCTACAAATTAAATAATCTGATTATTTTAGTATACAACCGGCTCGGTTGATACAAGTTATACTTGGTGTTTTTTGTCGATGTCGACAAAACATTGAGCTTACATTTATTTAAATTGTTATTATTATTATTTGAATCTGATTGTTAACCAGCAAACTATACTTCTCACTATTGATTATTGTTTACATAATCATCAGAGTTATGGTTACCAAGTGGGTATTATTTCTATAACACACACTTGCATACTCTGTGAATATTTAGGTGTGTGACTTCTGACATAACAATATTGTGTTGTCAGTGTGTTTACATACTTATATTTTTGCTGGAAGTTTGGCAATTTTTTATGACTGCTGGTTATTTCCATCTACTTACAATAACTTTTGATTCAATCCTTATCGGTGTCGATGGAGATCAAAGTTGTTTGTTAAAAAACTTCCAGCATAACACATCACACTTATAATTATACACTAGTGTTTGTACTTCTGTCGGTAACGACTAAGTAATTTTCAGACTTCAATTTTCTACATTGACATTGTTGTCGGTGCCTGATTAGGTACAGGTGGTAATTGATTTCTGATTTTTTGACAAACATATAGTATTATTGTATATTGATTATTGCGTTTGTTTATTATTATAGTTACTAATCTATAGTACATTTTGCAACAATTTTCACATTATACTTTGGGTAATAAATTAGGTAATCGGTCACGATTATACATTACACCCAGTTGTTGTATAATTGTACTAGTATATCTGTATAAGTTACCAATTGAGATTTCACTGTCTTCTTGGTGTTGATATTGGTAACACAGTAGTCCCCCTTGGTACCATTCGTTCATTAATCCATCATGGCGTCATCATCTAATAAAGTTAAAATCAACTTTTGTCATGAGAATGAACTTGATGGACTTCCCAGGGTGGGAAAGAGAGTGGCGAAATTGATTGTCAAATTTAGGGAAGTCAATGGTAATATTACGATTTCATCTCTGGAACAAATCAGTAAGTTACGCATTACACCGGAGTTAATACAACTTCTGGACTTCACCCCCAACCCCAGGCTTTCCTGCTTCGATGACGAAGCTGATTTTCAGCCAATAGGAACGCCTGATTTTAGCGGCATGCCGAACCTCAATTTATCTGAGAGAAGACAATCAACTGAACATTCTGATAAAGATTCCTTTACTCGGCGAATGTGTAAAGTTATCGACAGGAGGTCGAATGTGGGTCCCTCGTATAATAGAAGAGGAGCGTCGAGGTACGATGCTTCCGTTTCGGATAGTTCAACTGATGGATCGCCACGGAGACGTGGTCGTTCCTATCGTCGTTCAGAATCACCAAAGAGACCATCCAGGCCAGTATATATAAAACGGGAGCGTGATGATTTCGACAGGCCTAGACATTATGCGAGGGGCAACAGAAATCCTGTGGACGACAGCGACAATGACCTACGTAAGAGTCGGCGATCGACTCTTAGTAGCAATTTTCGTCCCTCAACCCTACCCAAGACCCTGGAGTTCAATGGGAAATCCAGCTGGGCTCTGTTTAAATTGAAATTCAACAGATTTGCTGAGGCTTCAGGTTGGGGGGAGAGAGAGTGCCGCGACGCGCTATGCTGGGCTCTCAGTGGTAAGGCAGGGGATTATTATAATACCCTGATAAAAATGGACCGCGATATGACCTACCTTCGCATAGTTAGGCAGTTCGATAAGCGTTTCCGTTCGGACGACTTGTCGGAGACGGCACAGGCTAAGTTCGACGCCGCTGAGCAAGAGGAGGGTGAAGATCTCCAGGATTGGGGAGATCGTATACTCTCCCTCGCGACTCGCGCCTATCGTGATTTACCCGAGACATGGGTCAGAGCGCACACCGTCCGTCGTTTCTGCCAAGGATGTAGAGACCGGGATGATGCCAGGCATGCTAGCCTGGAAAAGCATGACACCATTGAGTCCGCCATAGAGGCCATTGAGCTGTACAGATGTGTGCACAAGAAGGAGAGAAGGGGGAGGTCGAGGCCGGAATCCTCCAGTAAGGTCTATCGGACCTCGTCAGGTAGGCACCATTCTCCTAGCCGGAGGGTCAAGTTCGGGAGCCATCTGTCGTCTTCTTCATTGTCCTCGTCCTCCGAGGATGATGAATCCTATGTCTCCGTGAGGGAGATGAAACCGAGACGTCGCGACAACAAAGCCTCTCTGAAACCGATGTCGGACCAAGAGAGGCGTTTGTCAGCTTTAGAGACAGGACTGGCTGATGTACAGAACAGCCTGTCCAAGATACTGGCTATAGTGGAAAGGCCAGCCTGGGACCCGAAAAACGGCCGGAGTCGGTCACCTTCACCACGACCTTGCTGCTATGGATGTGGCCAAACGGGGCACTTCAAGAAGGATTGCCCTCAATCCAATAAGTCCAGTCCCAGTCCCTCCAGATCCCCCGGACAGAAGCTGAAAATACTGTCCTCTGAGGATTTAAACGCGTAGAGGTCAGTGAGGCGGGTCCGCTTACTGACCTTCTGGGGCAGGACCAGGAGGATTACTCGGAGTCGAGTAATCACCCAGGTAATGGCTCGGGGCTTATTCCCCATAATTCTGAGTTGGAAGGAAAGAGCCAGGAGATTAAGATCAATGGTGTTAAATCCACATCACTTTACCATATTCCCCTCAAACTTGGTTCAAAGCCGGTGCTGGCTATTGTGGATACTGCGGCTGATTCCTCTATCATGTCAGACCGTTTGTTTCAATCCCTAGAACCAAAACCTAGGATAATTTGCGACATGACTTATCACACTGCAGGGAGGGGCATGGCTATGCAAGGGCATAAAGTTGGGCCTGTAAACATAACTATAGGGTCCAAAACCTATACTGAGGTTATGCACGTCGCTCCTATTGAGGATGACATGCTGTTAGGGTTTGATTTCCTATACAAAAAAGGTGCTGTATTGGATATGGAAAGTCAGACATTGTCGTTGGGGCAAAATAAAGTGTCACTTCAAATAGGCAACCGAGAACCCAAGGTATGTAAAGTAACAATTGCCCGACGACGGGTAATACCCCCCAATTCCATAGTGAGGGTAAACTGTCATGTAGACAGATGTATGCCGATTTACTACATCGATGCCGATGTGGACCGTCGTTTTTGGATACCCAGGTCATTACACGACAAGGGTACAGACCCAGGTATTTGTGTGCTGAACCCCACAGACAACTTCCAGGTCTTGAAGAAAGGCAAAGTGGTGGGACAAGCTAGGGAGGCTGTAATTATGGAGCAAGCTCAGAACAACAACACCTCCGAATCTCAGGATACCTCGGAATCCACAATACCTGAACATCTGGTATCCATTCTGGAGTCCTCCCGATCGGAATTAAGTCAATCACAATTTAGAACATTGTCAGAACTCATAGTGGAATTTCAGGATGTTTTCGCTAAAAGTACATTTGATTTGGGGACATTTACAGCCCTCCAACATGAAATTAATACCAAGGAGGCGACACCAATAAAGCAGGGCATGAGACGAACACCCATTAAATTTGCAGGTGAGGAGGAGAAGGAGGTGAACAAAATGTTGGAGGCAGGAGTCATCCAACCCTCCATTTCCGCTCTTAACAACGTGACGGTGAAGGATGTCTACCCCCTGCCCTTAGTAGAGGATTGCGTCGACACCTTGGCAGGGAACCAGTGGTTCTCCAAATTGGATGCTAACTCCGCATACTGGCAGATACCGATCTGAGAGGAGGATAAGGAGAAAACAGCGTTTATCACCAAATACGGGCTGTTCGAGTATGTGAAGATGCCATTTGGGCTCTGCAATGCCCCCGCGACCTTCTCGCGCGCGATCAACTTGGTGCTGAGAGGTATGACATGGCGAACAGTATTGGCCTTTCTCGACGATATCTTAGTGTTGGGGAAGGATTTCACGGAGCACGTGAATAATCTTAGGGAAGCCTTGCTCCGTTTCCGCCAGTATGGGCTCAAACTGAAGCCTAAGAAATGTACGTTCTGTAAGCGGAAAGTGGAGTTCCTGGGCCGGATTGTAGGCCCCGAGTCCTTGGAAATGTCGGGGGACGACATTATAGCAATGAGTCAGTGGACGACCCCTCAGACGTCGAAGGATGTTGAGAGATTCCTGGGACTGGCCAATTACCACCGCAGCTTTATAAGCAACTTTGCTGCGTTGGCTACCCCTTTATATAAAGTCACGGGCAAACAGCCGTTTGTATGGGGGGAGGCTCAACAGAAGGCTTTTGACGCCTTACGACTCAAGTTAACCACTCCTCCTGTACTAGCCCTCCCCAACACCGAGGATGAGTTTGTTTTGGACACGGATGCCTCCGATGAGGCCATTGGAGGAGAGTTACTCCAGATACAGGAGGGACAGGAGAGGGTAATTGCATATGCCAGTTATGCTCTGACGCCGGAGCAGAAACGTTATTGTACTACTCGCAAGGAGCTCCTGGCAGTGGTCCGATTAACTCGACAGTTTCGGCACTATCTCCTGGTAGACCTTTCCTGATCCGAACGGATCACAGCAGCCTGACTTGGTTATTACGGTTTCGTGAACCACAGGGCCAGTTAGCTAGGTGGATGGAGGAGCTGAGTCAATACAATATGGTAGTTCGTCATCGGAAGGGTAAGCTCCATGGCAACGCCGATCCACTGTCTCGGTCTACCCGTAATCCAAGCCATTACATCCATGGATCGCCTATATCCGATTTACCCTGTGGAGGCTGTAGTTACTGTCAAAGGGCGCACGACCAATGGGCCGCGTTCCTGGACGAAGTGGATGATGTAGTGCCCTTATCACAGGTACCTTGTCCAGATAAAGAAACCGAGGAGTATCCCTTGACCGTTGAGATCGCCACGAGCACAGCGCGGGTCTCTGTCCTCTCCGAGGCCGGAGAGGAAATTAATTTGAAACAGATGGGTACGGATTCGTCCCCAAGCTGTTGGGGTTTCTCCTTAGAAACCCTAAAGGAGGAGCAGAAAAAGGACCCTGACCTGACGCTTATACGAAGATGGTTGGCCTCTAGGTTGGAACCGACGAAAGAAGCCCTGTTCCTGTCCAGTGAAGCGACCAAATATTACTGGATAAACAAGGAGCGCCTCCGGGAGATAGACGGGGTCGTCTATCTCCAAAAGAAGCGAGAGAGACCAGACTTAGTGTTAGTACTGCCCCCAGCCTTCCGAGAGGAAGCTTTGAGACTACATCATGACCTCCCTTGTGCGGGACATCAAGGAATTAGTCGCACCCGAAGTCGGGTGAAAGAGAAATTCCATTGGTACGGCCTGAGTACCGAAGTCCGGAACTATGTCCAAGGATGTAACGTCTGTAACGTTAATAAAAAAACCAATCGAATCAGTCGTCACGCCCTAGTAGGTTACCACGCCGGAGTCCCCATGGAGCGAGTTCATATCGATTTCTTGGGACCCTTACCCAAGACAGAGAGCGGGAACGAGCACATCCTGGTCATGGTGGATCAATTCACTAAGTGGATGGAGGCCATACCCTTGCCCTCCCAGACCGCTGAGACCACGGCCAAGGCTGCCGTGGATAGCTTCTTTTCAAGGTTCGGGGTCCCAATACAACTATTTTCAGACCAAGGTCGGAACTTTGAGAGTAAACTATTTACAGCTCTTTGTGACGTCCTTCGTATTCACAAATCGCGAACGACTCCCTATCGACCCTCGGCGAACGGGCAGGTTGAACGATACAACCGTACGCTTCTGGACGCGATACGTTGCTTTGTTGGAAAGCAGCAACGTGACTGGGACATCTTCCTTCCCCAGATAGCAGGGGCTATTCGAGCTACGGTAAACCGTAGCACGGGTTATACCCCGAATAAGATGATGTTGGGGCGTGAGGTCTACACTCCGTCAGACCTCATATTCCCACTGCCGGCCACGGCAGCAGGGGAAGGCCACAGCCCTCCAGACTATGTATCGGATCTCACCAAAGCCATTCAACAAGCTCACCACATCGCCAGGCAATCATTAGTCGAGTGCCAAAGAGCCATGAAAAAGAACAATGACTTGCGGCTATTAGAGAGATCATATGAGGAAGGAGATATAGTTTACGTCCTTGATAATAGCTCTCCGAAGGGCCGATGCAAGAAGCTCTCATCGCCATGGAAAGGACCTGGAGTCATCACAGAAAAGATAACACCGTACCTGTTCCGGGTCAAACTCCGGAACAAAGTGATGGTCTTAAACCATGATAAACTGAAACCTTGTCGGGATCGACAAGTTCCGGAATGGATTGGTAATCATAGATCGGCCCCAAACATTATGGATGAGGGGGGTGGAGGAGTATTGTACTTGCCGACGTCCCTGGGGGGGGGTAGGTTTATGATCCAATGTGATTACTGTGACGAATGGTACCATGGGTCCTGTGTCAATATGGCTCCTTCAGACGCTCTGGGCCTTGACAAGTACAAATGTGGGCAATGTCGCCGCAGAGTACTTTAAGTGGGAATTTGAGGTGTATGTATGTGGGCGATGTCGCCGCAGAGTACTTTAAGTTTATATGTGTCCTATGTTTCAGACCAATCTTCATGTTGCAGCCGGACCGGATTGCTGCCCGAGAGCGGGCCTTGGACCTAATTCGCCAGGCAACAAGGGAGGGACGGCTCTTCGATGCCGAAGAGTTGTTCCGGGAGCTATTCCTGACCAACCACCTGAGTCTCCAGGAGATGGGGGAGATTGTGACGGGACAGATCGCCATAGCTCGCCGCACTGGCAACCGGGGCTGGCTACGCCGCGCGTCCCAGGCAGCCGGGACCTTGTTTTCGGATCAGTGGATTCGGGCCAACATCAGCTCCAACCGAGTCCCAGCTACCCGGAGACCGTCTCGGCAGTCGACTGCCAGTTCCCGGGACCCCCTGGCCCCCGTTCGTGACTACCGGTTGGCACTGGACCCCACCCTGCCTACCCTCGTGACGGAAGACGTCCGAGGGACGGACAACCAGCCCTCCGCAGCACTCGGAGCACCCTCCCCTGCGGAGACTGTCAACATGGGCCCTGAGCCGGTGACGGTTCCAGGACCCCCCCAGGCCGATCCTTCAGGAGAACCTCTACTGGACCCCCTTGTGTTTCTCCGTGAGGACCCTGAGGACCCAGATTGTTTGGACATAGAGGCTCCATCCTGCTTTGAGGTGGCCGGTGAACCTCTAATTCGCCTCGATGCCGAGGTGGATTTGGGACCCTATCTACCAGCTGATGTAGAGATGGTTTCCCCACCTAGGAGCCCTATTCCCAGGGGACCTGCCTCCCAGGAGTCTGAACCCCCTGCCGTCGGTACCCCGACCCGAAGACAGGCTGCCCCGAAAAGGAGCTCCTTTAAGGCCAGCCCTATCCGGGCCCCGAAGTCGGGGAGCCCCCAGGTGTCACCTAAGAGGTCGTGGAAAGCATCTCGCCGCCCAACGAGTCGCCACAGATCCCCGGTGAAGAAGAGCCGACGGGACCTAGACTCTGAGAAAGGAGACTGGTCGAAGGTAGTAATTCCCCAGTCCATCACGATCCGACGGACCCAATCCCGAGGGGAACGACCACGCAGCCCCGCCCCCAGGAGGGGACCAAAGGGTTCACCGGATCGTCGGCACCAGACCCCACGCTCTGACCGACATCGGTCTAAGGAGACCCCCTCGGCAACGAGGGAAAAGAAGCCTCGGGACGACCCGGGAGGAGAATTGGCGACCCTTCAATTTTTAGTCCAGCACATCAACCGGTGGGGGAGTATGTGTGGCCCAGGGTCTTGGCAGATGTATATGTTTGTAGTATACAGTCTGAGTGGGGAGGAGTATTGTGTTGGTATATGTTTGTAGTATACAGTCTGGAGTGGGGAGGAGTATTGTGTTGGTATATGTTTGTAGTATATACAGTCTGGAGTGGGTAGGGTATTGTGTTGGTATATGTTTTAGTATATAGTCTGAGTGGGTTGGGTGGAGTATTTGTGTTGGTATATGTTTGTAGTATACAGTCTGAGTGGGGAGGAGTATTGTGTTGGTATATGTTTGTAGTATATAGTCGGAGTGGGGAGGAGTATTGTGTTGGTGTATGTTTGTAGTATACAGTCTGAGTGGGGAGGAGTATTGTGTTGGTATATGTTTGTAGTATACAGTCTGAGTGAGGAGGTGTATTGTGTTGGTATATGTTTGTAGTATACAGTCTGAGTGGGGAGGAGTATTGTGTTGGTATATGTTTGTAGTATACAGTCTCAGTGTGGGAGGAGTATTGTGTTGGTGTATGTTTGTAGTAGTATACAGTCTGAGTGGGGAGGAGTATTGTGTTGGTATATGTTTGTAGTATACAGTCTGAGTGGGGAGGGTATTGTGTTGGTGTATATGTTTGTAGTATACAGTCTGAGTGGGGAGGAGTATTGTGTTGGTATATGTTTGTAGTATACAGTCTGAGTGGGGAGGAGTATTGTGTTGGTGTATGTTTGTAGTATATAGTCTGAGTGGGGAGGTGTATTGTGTTGGTATATGTTTGTAGTATACAGTCTGAGTGGGGAGGAGTATTGTGTTGGTATATGTTTGTAGTATACAGTCTGAGTGGGGAGGGGTATTGTGTTGGTATATGTTTGTAGTCTGAGTGGGGGAGGAGTATTGTGTTGGTATACATATGTTGTTTAGTATACATGTCTGAGTGGGGGAAGAGTATTGTGTTGGTATATGTTTTGTAGTATATGAGTCTGAGTGGGGAGGAGTATTGTGTTGGTATTTGTTTGTAGTATACAGTCTGAGTGGGGAGGGGTATTGTGTTGGTATATATGTTTGTAGTATACAGTCTGAGTGGGGAGGAGTATTGTGTTGGTATATGTTTGTAGTATACAGTCTGAGTGGGAGGAGTATTGTGTTGGTATATGTTTGTAGTATATAGTCTGAGTGGGGAGGAGTATTGTGTTGGTATATGTTTGTAGTATATAGTCGGAGTGGGGAGGAGTATTGTGTTGGTGTATGTTTATAGTATATAGTCTGGAGTGGGGAGGGGTATTGTGTTGGTATATGTTTGTAGTATACAGTCTGAGTGGGGAGGGGTATTGTGTTGGTATATATTTTGTAGTATATAGTCTGAGTGGGGAGGAGTATTGTGTTGGTATGTTTGTAGTATACAGTCTGAGTGGGGAGGAGTATTGTGTTGGTATATGTTTGTAGTATACAGTCTGAGTGGGGAGGAGTATTGTGTGTTGGTGTATGTTTGTAGTATATAGTCTGAGTGGGGAGGAGTATTGTGTTGGTGTATGTTTGTAGTATTATACAGTCTGAGTGGGGAGGAGTATTGTGTTGGTGTATGTTTGTAGTATATAGTCGGAGTGGGGAGGAGTATTGTGTTGGTATATGTTTGTAGTATATAGTCGGAGTGGGGAGGGGTATTGTGTTGGTGTATGTTTGTAGTATACAGTCTGAGTGGGGAGGAGTATTGTGTTGGTGTATATGTTTGTAGTATACAGTCTGAGTGGGGAGGGGTATTGTGTTGGTATATGTTTGTAGTATACAGTCTGAGTGGGGAGGAGTATTGTGTTGGTGTATGTTTGTAGTATATGAGTCTGAGTGGGGAGGAGTATTTGTGTTGGTATATGTTTGTAGTATATAGTCTGAGTGGGGAGGAGTATTGTGTTGGTGTATGTTTGTAGTATACAGTCTGAGTGGGGAGGAGTATTGTGTTGGTATATGTTTGTAGTATATAGTCTGAGTGGGGAGGGTATTGTGTTGGTATATGTTTGTAGTATACAGTCTGAGTGGGGAGGAGTATTGTGTTGGTGTATGTTTGTAGTATACAGTCTGAGTGGAGGGGTATTGTGTTGGTATATGTTTGTAGTATACAGTCTGAGTGGGGAGGAGTATTGTGTTGGTGTATGTTTGTAGTATATGTCCTGAGTGGGGAGGAGTATTGTGTTGTTGGTATATGTTTGTAGTATATAGTGGGGGGGATATTGTGTGGAGTGGGGAGGAGTATTGTGTTGGTATATGTTTGTAGTATACAGTCTGAGTGGGGAGGGTATTGTGTTGGTATATGTTTGTAGTTATATAGTCTGAGTGGGGGAGGAGTATTGTGTTGGTGTATGTTTGTAGTATATAGTCTGAGTGGGGAGGAGTATTGTGTTGGTGTATGTTTGTAGTATATACAGTCGGAGTGGGGAGGGGTATTGTGTTGGTATATGTTTGTAGTATATAGTCTGAGTGGGGAGGAGTATTGTGTTTGGTATATGTTTGTAGTATATATCGGCGTGGGGAGGAGTATTGTGTTGGTGTATGTTTTTAGTATACAGTCTGAGTGGGGAGGAGTATTGTGTTGGTGTATGTTTGTAGTATACAGTCTGGAGTGGGGAGGAGTATTGTGTTGGTGTATGTTTGTAGTATACAGTCTGAGTGGGGAGGAGTATTGTGTTGGTGTATGTTTGTAGTATACAGTCTGAGTGGGGAGGAGTATTGTTGGTATATGTTTGTAGTATATAGTCTGAGTGGGGAGGAGTATTGTGTTGGTAGTATGTTTGTAGTATATAGTCGGAGTGGGGAGGAGTATTGTGTTGGTGTATGTTTGTAGTATATAGTCGGAGTGGGGAGGGGTATTGTGTTGGTATATGTTTGTAGTATATAGTCGGAGTGGGGAGGTGTATTGTGTTGGTGTATTGTTTGTAGTATACAGTCTGAGTGGGGAGGAGTATTGTGTTGGTGTATGTTTGTAGTATACAGTTTGAGTTGGGAGGGAGTATTGTGTTGGTGTATGTAGTATAATCGAGTATATTGTCTGAGTTGGTGGAGGAGTATTGTGTTGGTGTATGTTTGTAGTATACAGTCTGAGTGGGGAGGGGTATTGTGTTGGTGTATGTTTGTAGTATATAGTCGGAGTGGGAAGGGGTATTGTGTTGGTGTATGTTTGTAGTATATAGTCGGAGTGGGTAGGGGTATTGTGTTGGTGTATGTTTGTAGTATATAGTCTGAGTGGGGAGGGGTATTGTGTTGGTTATGTTTGTAGTATACAGTCTGAGTGGGGAGGAGTATTGTGTTGGTATATGTTTGTAGTATAACAGTCTGAGTGGGGAGGGTATTGTGTTGGTATATGTTTGTAGTATATAGTCTGAGTGGGTAGGAGTATTGTGTTGGTGTATGTTTGTAGTATATAGTCTGAGTGGGGAGGAGTATTGTGTTGGTGTATGTTTGTAGTATATAGTCGGAGTGGGGAGGGGTATTGTGTTGGTATATGTTTTGTAGTATACAGTCTGAGTGGGGAGGAGTATTGTGTTGTTGGTATATGTTTGTAGTATACAGTCGGAGTGGGGAGGAGTATTGTGTTGGTGTATGTTTGTAGTATATAGTCGGAGTGGGGAGGAGTATTGTGTTGGTGTATGTTTGTAGTATATAGTCGGAGTGGGGAGGAGTATTGTGTTGGTGTATGTTTGTAGTATATAGTCGGAGTGGGGAGGAGTATTGTGTTGGTGTATGTTTGTAGTATATAGTCGGAGTGGGGAGGGGTATTGTGTTGGTGTATGTTTGTAGTATACAGTCTGAGTGGGTAGGGGTATTGTGTTGGTGTATGTTTGTAGTATACAGTCTGAGTGGGGAGGAGTATTGTGTTGGTGTATGTTTGTAGTATATAGTCGGAGTGGGGAGGGGTATTGTGTTGGTGTATGTTTGTAGTATACAGTCTGAGTGGGGAGGAGTATTGTGTTGGTGTATGTTTGTAGTATACAGTCTGAGTGGGGAGGAGTATTGTGTTGGTGTATGTTTGTAGTATACAGTCGGAGTGGGGAGGGGTATTGTGTTGGTATATGTTTATAGTATACAGTCTGAGTGGGGAGGGGTATTGTGTTGGTGTATGTTTGTAGTATACAGTCGGAGTGGGGAGGGGTATTGTGTTGGTATATGTTTGTAGTATACAGTCTGAGTGGGGAGGAGTATTGTGTTGGTATATGTTTGTAGTATACAGTCGGAGTGGGGAGGAGTATTGTGTTGGTGTATGTTTGTAGTATACAGTCTGAGTGGGGAGGAGTATTGTGTTGGTGTATGTTTGTAGTATACAGTCGGAGTGGGGGAGGTGTATTGTGTTGGTATATGTTTGTAGTATACAGTCTGAGTGGGGAGTAGTATTGTGTTGGTGTATGTTTGTAGTATACAGTCTGAGTGGGGAGGAGTATTGTGTTGGTGTATGTTTGTAGTATACAGTCGGAGTGGGGAGGTGTATTGTGTTGGTGTATGTTTGTAGTATACAGTCTGAGTGGGGAGGAGTATTGTGTTGGTGTATGTTTGTAGTATACAGTCTGAGTGGGAAGGGGTATTGTGTTGGTATATGTTTATAGCATACAGTCTGTGTGAGAAGGGATATTGTGTTGGTATATGTTTGTAGCATACAGTCTGAGTGGGGAGGGGTATTGTGTTGGTATATGTGTGCAGTATACAGTGAGTGGGGAAGGGTATTGTGTTGGCATATGTTTGTAGTATACAGTCTGAGTGGGGAGTAATATTGTGTTGGTATATGTTTGTAGTAAACAGTCTGTGTGAGAAGTTGTATTGTGTTGGTATATGTTTGTAGGATACAGTCTGAGTGGGGAGGGGTATTGTGTTGGTATATGTTTGCAGTATACAGTCTGTGTGAGAAGGGGTATTGTGTTGGTATATGTTTGTAGTATACAGTCTGAGTGGGGAGGGGTATTGTGTTGGTATATGTTTATAGTATAAAGTGAGTGGGGAGGGGTATTGTGTTGGTATATGTTTGTAGTATACAGTCTGAGTGGGGAGGGGTATTGTGTTGGTATATGTTTGTAGTATACAGTCTGAGTGAGAAGGGGTTTTGTGTTGGTATATGTTTGTAGTATACAGTCTGAGTGGGGAGGGGTATTGTGTTGGTATATGTTTGTAGTTTACAGTGAGTGGGGAGGGGTATTGTGTTGGTATATGTTTGTAGTATACAGTCTGAGTTGGGAGAAGTATTGTATTGGTATATGTTTGTAGTATACAGTCTAAGTGGGGAGTAATATTGTGTTGGTATATGTTTGTAGCATACAGTCTGGTGGGGAGAGTATTGTGTTGGTATATAATTGTAGTATACCGTTTTGGTGGGGAGTTGTATTTTGTTGGTATATGTTTGTAGCATACAGTCTGTGTGAGAAGGGGTATTGTGTTGGTATATGTTTGTAGCATACAGTCTGCTGGGGAATATTATTGTGTTGGTATATGTTTGTAGAATACAGTCTTGTGGGGAGTAGTATTGTATTGGTATATGTTTGTAGTATACAGTCAGCGTGGACATAAATAAATAACATATTTGCAGTGATCTAAGTGTTTCATTAGAAAAGCCCTTGCCATGCTAGTAACTTTAGTACACTTGGTACCTATTTCAAGTTGAATATTTTCTTGTACATGATTATGATGATTAGACAAATTAAATATCCGAATACGATAGTTTGGGTTATATTAAGGTCTTTGCAGTAATTTTCTGTCAATACTGAATTTGAATTTTCTAAGAAAAGATAATTAGTGAGAATGTTTTTGTATTGTTCAATTCTCAGAGAAGAATATACCTATATGTTTTTGTGATAGTGGAGCGGCTTAGCATGAAAATCGTTCAAATTTTGAAGAAAGCATGACATTTTGCATATAACCTCTTTAGAACGTAAGGTTTCAGGGAAAAATGGACCCCAAAAATCACGGCCCCTGGTGGCCGCCATATTGGTTTTCAAAATGGCCGCCAAAAGCCACCTTCTGCGACACATATCTTATGTTCTATACTAGCTAGATCAAAACTTTAAACGCGTATACACATATTCTTGAAGCTTAGGAACATTCTGGTAGTGTTAAACTTCATGGACCACCATGTTGAATGTCAAGATGGCAGCCAACTTTGAGAGCTATATCTGTATAAAATAAATCTAATTGGCTAAGCTAACTTTAAGCAAATAAACACTTGCAAATACAGTGAGAGTTTCAATACTTTTAGAGCGTTTGATACATAAATAATTTGATTATTATTTTATTTTCAAAATTACCGCCAATTTGAAATCAATCACACCGTTAAATTCAAGTTGTTTCCCTTTTTATCTGTAAAAATCAAGTTAACATTCTTTAACGTATGTTATTATTACTTAGGATCATTCTGGTAATGTTAAACTTCATGTAAAAGACGCCATTTTGTACGCTAAGATAGCAGTCAATTTACTTAATTTACCTACATCTGTATATAATAATAGTATAACAATTGGCTTAGCTGATTATAAGTAAATAAAAAAACATGCAAATACAGTGAGTATTTATATTTTGTAGCGTTTGATACAAAATAATTCCATTCTGATTTGAATTTCAAAATGGCCTCTGTTCTGAAATTCAAGATGCCCGGCAGTATTAAATTAAAGGTATATAAATTAACCAAATTGACTGATAATTTCGGAACCATTACGAAAACACTTGATATTAACTTCTACAAATATTAGACATATCATTATTCTCTGAACCAATCTGCATAGATAAATACAATGCAAACGTTAAACCATAAAGCGGGTCGTTTTTGATCCCCAGACGTCGTTTCTATAAAAACACCGTGATTGACTTTCAAAACGTTCATTAGAAAACTTTTAACCTTTTCATCATTTCAGAAAGGTAGCGGACATTTAACACTTTCAGAGTACAGCAGTTTGGAAACATTCCTCACACCCATTATCATGCAAAAAAAGATAATTATAGTTCTAGAATAAAATTTAACACGATAGCAATATTTGTCATTCTGGAAAGTACACTCATACAAGAGCTTAACCATGTAACTGGAAATAGCCTATCCTGATGGAGATCTTCACTACATCGGCACAATGTCCTATTGGTATACCTTACACTGTCTACAATTGCAAGATGAACCCAAACATTATAAAAGATACTGTAGAGACGCATTAATGTTATTTGTAAGAGAGAAAGGGTATCTGATAAACTATAGAGAACAGGTGAGGTGTTTCCGAAAGATTCAAATTGTAAACAACAAAAACAATCGAGGATCATCTCCTTTTTGAATGTGAAATGGAAGATCGTATTTGCCAGAAAAATGGTTATCTTCATGAGGCTAACGAATATATTTTAGATAAAGCAAAAAGCAAGGCTTCAAATGGTTTATTATGACTGCAACTAGTTAATGCATATGGATGATACCACATCACTATCTCTCAACAGAGCATGGGAATTATCAGAAAATATCTAAACGAAATCACTTTGGTAGGCATCCGAAATACTTTGCTTGATGGAGTTTCACCTTAATATCAGACCTGAAAACAGAAGTAATAAATGCAAGATCATTTGGGATTCGTCTACCAAAGATGGTTTCATGGATGAGATGGCCGCACTCATATTGCATAACCACGTTCATGTCCGGCCGTAAACCGCGTCTCAGGAAAACTTTTGTGGATTCAGTGGAAGATATAAAATAATCAGATAAAATGCCAGGAATCCTGCACGACTCCAAAAACATCAGGACACTCCACTTCAAGTCCAAAGCAAGTTTTTTCCGTTAAAACTTGGATGTCTACCTGGTCTGACATGACACCTTGTGGTACGTTTATGTATTTGACAGTAGTGGCCCTAGAAATTAACCACAAATAGGTCCTTGCGAAAATAGTCATACCTACCTCCAGAACTCCCAATTCCAATACAGGCTTATGAGATAAAGATGGCGAAGGTAAAACAGGTGATGTTGTTGAATTAAGAACAGGGATAATGCAAACTAAATCCACCAAAAACATATAGCAACCGTCAGTAAAACATGCATACGGCACCAGGAACTGGATAAAAATAAATAGCAGCCATAGAGAACAAGAGAACGTTAAGTCTTCAAAGAGAAAGTATATATGGTATTTAAAACTAAGTGCAAAATGTGGAGATGATAGGGAGTATAATCAAGATTGGGAACCACATAGACTGAAAACTGATTTATTGATATTGTCATCTGGAACCTTGCCGACTTTAGGTTGACATCGATATGTGACAAAAAGTAGGGCCGAAAATGCAGCTGCTGATTGTACCACAATAACTCTTGCGCGTGGTTATGGATAACCTGACAGTTTCATCGGCGTTATACTGTGAGGAGGGCTTTGAAAGAAGGAAGCCGAAGTATGAAGGCTTGGTAGAAGATAGCAATACTCTAGAATGTCGGAATAGGTGTTCCTGTTTCCTGCATGTTCAACTAAAAAGCTATTTCCAACATTGGAAGCAATGGGCAGTGAGAAGAAATCAGCTGAAGATGTAATGTCAAAACAAGAGAGAAGGCGCCCGACTGATCGCAGTAGAAGCGACAAGGTAAGAACTGGGCGTAATCCACAGATGAAGAGAGATTAAGCCAATCATTGCTGATTTGTGACTTTGAAGATGTTCCAACTGAGGACTCGATGAAGCACATGAAAGATGATCATCTGATGACGTCTGTAGGGTTGCAATTCAGATATTTATTCCAAGATCATTCAAGGCATCTCATTAGTATCAACATGCATCAAACACTACAAAAGTATAAATACTCTCACTTTATTTGCATGTGCTTATTTGCTTAAAGTAAGCTTAGCCATTACATGTATTATATACATGTACAGCTCGCAAAATTGGCGGCCATCTTGAAATACAAAATGACAGTCCTCCTACATGAAGTTTAACACTCTCAGAATGTTCCTGAGTATCAATAATATGGGTGTGGACGCTTAAAAGTTAAGCCGCCTAGCTGTCATAGGACGCGAGATATTGGTCGCAGAATTTGGTTTTGACGGCCATTGTGAAAACCAAAATGGGGGCCGTGATTTTTTTGTGTCCATTTTTTTCCTGAAACCTTATGTCCTAAAGAGGTCATATGCAAAGTCTCATGCTTTCTTCAAACGATTTTGCCAAAAAGGCCGCTCCACTATTATGTTACCACATTGACGTAAACGTCCTTCATAAACAAATGATAATTAGTTTTTTTCTGTTTCCTAATAATCACAATAGATTTAACTTGACTAACTAGTTTTCCAAAATGAAATGAATTCTCCTTAGATTATTGTTTAACAAATCTTTACATTCAGGTTGAGTATCAGCGATAACATTAAGCGAAGTGCCATCAGTAAACTGCTTGATAATAACTAAATCATTAATAAAAATTTTAAAAAAAACCTGAGAACCCCTAAGTGACTCAGGACTTATTATAGTATATATTAAGTATAGCAACTCCCATCACCTACTAACAAACCATGACAGTAGCATACCCCGATGCCTAATTATTTTTTTAATTTCTATTACAACAGATAATATATGCTAGATAATATGCCACACTCTGTAGAAGGCCTTACTGATAACACATACACAATGTCCAAATTATTTCCTTAAATTTAACATATGAAAATATATCATGAGTGACAAAGGGATGATGGTTGGTAGTAGAGTCACCAGCCCTGTACCCTGATTGAGAAGCAGCGTAATCTTTCCGAACAATAGAGTAACAATAATTGCCTCGAATTTGAAGATGCATATTGACGTTAAGTTTCCAGGCACAGGGGGCACCTGTTCATCACCACTCATGCGTATGAAGTTATTCAAATCAAAAGTTTATATAGTAAAGAAAGTCACTTACCCATGTAATACCTGTGCTTTTTTGATGAAAACATTTCCAGAATAAGTTCAACTTTGATGTTTACTCAATGGTTATTTACACACTCGGCCGCCCGTGATAAATTGTAGCTAAATGTATTCATCTGTAAACTCACATTATGGCTTTGTTATTTGTACAGATACTCTACAGCTGACGAATCGTATGTTTTCTCTGTTAAACACAGGAGCAGACAAATTAGCATTTCTCTTAGCCATGAACAGGTGGAGAATATATAGCTAAACCATTATTCAAGAATATTGGAAAACCTTCTACTTCTAGAAATATCTAACTAAAAAGTGAACAAATAAACAAACATATTTTTCTGGAAATAAATCATTCTAGATCCCTACTTTTAATCGACATGTTAACAAACATGTTTGTTTATACCTGATAATATTCTAGAAAGTTTTATAACGTAAATTAATTATATGACCTTAGTGTATATTATAACTACATGCATTTATTGCCATACATAACAATATTAATTACTTGCGTCCCGAAAAAATCCCATGGAACTGAATTAAGTACGTATTGCGCTTGTACCAAAAATAAATTATTTCTTGTGCTATTTTATACATATAAACACGATTATACATCAGTTATTGTTCAAATGATGGGTATGGTTTATACTCTATTGGCGGTGAAGCATCTTTAATACGGAGTCGCCTAAATCACATGCCTCACACTTATTTTATTTCGTTTTATCGAAATATTATTTTGCTTTAACGAAATACTTTTTTCGTTAAAACATGCCTCACACTCATCTTATTTCGTTTTATTGAAATATTAGTTCATTTTAACGAAATACTATTTCGATAAAATAAGCGTATGGTATGTAAGTCAGGGTGTTCTGAACTTATTTAATATTCAATTCTATATTCAAAGTAATGTACATTAATGGACAAGAAATATAGAACGTGAGAGAGATGTTTGTATGCTGTAACAAGCGCAGAAATCACTACAGCACTATAAAATGAAAAAGAACATCCCCGAAAGTGTACTGTAGACACCGCAAAACCAATTGATTTCCCATAAGCGACATTTTCAACGTTTTCCATGGTTATATTAAATGAATAATAAGTTTTCAAGTTTGGTCATTCATTACTTAATTTTGAAGAAGATCATCTCACACAAGTGTGAATATTTTTTTAAAGATATCTGACTAAACTTTGAGGTGAGTTTGCCATTTTTACTGAATTCTGCATCATGTCACATGTATCCGTGTACGAAGAAGCCCGATATAATCGGGTCCCGTAACAGATCACCACGTCACATGTATCCGTGTACGAAGAAGCCCGACATAATCGGGTCCCGTAACAGATCACCACGTCACATGTATCCGTGTACGATGAAGCCCGACATAATCGGGTCCGATAACAGATCACCACGTCACATGAATCCGTGTATGATGAAGAGTGACATAATCGGGTCCCGTAACAGATCACACGTCACATGTATCCGTGTACAATGAATCCCGAAATAATCGGGTCCCGTAACAGATCATCACGTCACATGTATCCGTGCACGATGAAGCTCGACATAATCGGGTCCCGTAACAGATCACCACGTCACATGTATTCGTGCACGATGAAACCCGACATAATCGGGTCCCGTAACAGATCACCACGTCACATGTATCCGTGCACGATGAAGCTCGACATGATTGGGTCCCGTAACAGATCACCACGTCACATGTATCCGTGCACGATGAAGCTCGACATGATTGGGTCCAGTAACAGATAACCACGTCACATGTATTCGTGCACGATGAAACCCGACATAATCGGGTCCCGTAACAGATCACCACGTCACATGTATTCGTGCACGATGGAGCCCGACATAATCGGGTCCCGTAACAGATCACCACGTTACATGTGTACGTGCACGATGAAGCCCGACATAATCAGGTCTTGTAACAGATCAACACGTCACATGTATCCGTGTACGATGAAGCCCGACATAATCGGGTCCCGTAACAGATCACCACGTCACATGTATCCGTGCACGAAGAAGTCTGACTTAATCGGGTCCCGTAACAGATCACCACGTCACATGTATCCGTGTACGAAGAAGCCCGACATAATTGGTTCCCGTAACAGATCACCACGTCACATGTATCCGTGCACGATGAGCCCGAAATAATCGGGTCCCGTAACAGATCACCACGCCACATGTATCCGTGCACGATGAAGCCCGAAATAATCGGGTCCCGTAACAGATCACCACGTCACATGTATCCGTGAACGATGAAGCCCGAAATAATCGGGTCCCGTAACAGATCACCACGTCACATGTAACCGTGAACGATGAAGCCCGACATAATTGGCTCCCGTAACAGATCACCAGGTCACATGTATCCTTGCACGATGAAGCCCGACATAATCGGGTCCCGTAACAGATCACCACGTCACATGTATCCGTGTACGATGAATCCCGAAATAATCGGGTCCCGTAACAGATCACCAAGTCACATGTATCCGTGTACGATGAATCCCGAAATAATCGGGTCTTGTAACAGATCACAACGTCACATGTATCCGTGCAGGATGAAGCCCGACATAATTGGGTCCCGTAACAGATCACCACATCACATGTATCCTTGCAAGAAGAAGCCTGACATAATCGGGTCCCGTAACAGATCACCACGTCACATGTATCTGTGTACGAAGAAGCCCGACATAATTGGTTCCCGTAACAGATCACCACGTCACATGTATCCGTGTACGATGAAGCCCGAAATAATCGGGTCCCGTAACAGATCACCACGTCACATGTATCTGTGTACGAAGAAGCCCGACATAATTGGTTCCCGTAACAGATCACCACGTCACATGTATCCGTGCAGGATGAAGCCCGGCATAATTGGGTCCCGTAACAGATCACCACGTCACATGTATCCGTGTACGATGAAGCCCGAAATAATCGGGTCCCGTAACAGATCACCACGTCACATGTATCCGTGCACCATGAAGTCCGACATAATCGGGTTCCGTAACGGATCACCACACAGTCCATTTTTTCATCAGATACAATGTTTTAAACATTCTACTAGTTTTATATTAATGTGTACAGACATTCACCGACAACAAGTGAAACGGAACATAAGCTCTAAACAAAAAGATGCTCCACTGCCGACAAAACATAAACGATACTGATAATTCAAACAATAATCGGTGCTTAATCATGAATTTAGACAATGTACATATTGACACAAAGGTTGTATAAAATAATTCATTTTGCTTTTACTGCATGCGCAATAAGTATATCTTTAACGTTACACATCGGATATAGTGCCACAGATTTTTTAATAATTTATTTTCAAAATATTTATCTCAACGTTAAATTAGAAGTTTAAACATTTCAACGGTGGTATAAATGTAAAGTAAGTAACTTTTTGGATTGAAGAAAAACACTTATCCGTCTACTCCTGTTATTTATTGAGAAAAAATACTGTTTGTCACCGGTCAAGCAGCTTCCAAAACAGGAAACTAAAAGAAACCCCCATCAGATATGATCAATTATTTATACCGAAAAAAATAATATCAAATGCTATGTTGTGATACCAAAATAATCCTTCTGATTTTGTATGCATTTTCATGTGAATTATCAAAGTCGTTAAAATAGTACGTACAGCTTATAAAAGCAGTCGTTGTAGTCACAGGAATAAACTATTTACGGAATATACACTGTTCCAATACGTTATGTAAACCAATTAAAGCATTTGCAACAAAAACACAAAATCGCTCTTACGCGGCCATACAACTCGTCCTTTATTTAATAATAGTTCGTTTATGTTTACTTAATTGACATACATTGTATATTTTGTACACATAAGTACCTCTCAACTACAGTATAATGATTATACTCTTTCTCATGCATACAATATACTGGACACTTACAATTATGATATTTTTCTTATTTCTGGAAATGTTTCTCCATTTTCGACTCCGTTATTTCATATCTATATACGTGTTTGGCGTCTGGATTTTAGCAATGCATCTTAATTGTATTAATACTTATATTTATTTCATCAATTATATATTTTGTGTCACTGAAAAAAACTATTTAGAACAAATATTTAGCTTTTAGAGCATATATATAACCTCTATGAAAATTAAAAGGTTTCATATACCAAACCCTAATATCGGATGTTTTAATGACATAAATAAGACGCAAAACGTTTTGAAATTTACCAAATCGATAAATTGGATACCCTATTCCGGTGATGTTGTAATTTGCTTTATCATGGATTGGTTTGGATAGTGTCATTAATCCATTCTGGCTTCATGCGTTTTTAACTCGACGACGATGTGTATGTTAGTCGATGATAGCTGTACATATATTAGACCAAGCAAAATACATTATCAAGTATCGTAATAACCGACCACGAGGTTATATTTTAATGAATTTTTTTAATATATTATTCATCAATTTTAATCACACGACACATACAAAAATGCTAGCTTTCGGTCAACTGAATTTTCGCCAACATAATTACCGCCGAATAAGAATGGAAAGATCGATGAAATAAAGCCAATGCATCTTAATATAACGCACATTAGATCTACCCACAACATGGCATATTTTAAATGTGTCCTACTTAGTCTCTCTGTTACCACATATATCTGACGACATCGAACGCAGTGTGTCTTCATTACCAACACCATGTAAAACGTACTTGGACGACTGTGATATCAGCTCTATTGTCTCCGGTTGAGATTGTCTCCATCTCCATATTCTTGCATTCAACTTATTGTTCTGAAACGATATCAACATTTTGACATTAATTTCTTATGTTTTAGGAGTATTTTACTGAGATTTAAACACATTTTATTTGTATCAAATTTAAACAATGGAATCAGGCACATATTGTCCAAATTAATTAAAACTCTCTCCAATACAACTTAATAAATGGAGAAGGAATTAAAACTCTTAATTAAAACTCTCTCCAATACATATGAATAACACAAAATCAGGATGAAAAAGTATTTTACAAATGTACCATTTGAAGAGGGAGAAATAGGTCTTGATTTGGTGTTATTAGTTTAACGTCAAGGTTTGTTGATGGATGAAAGCCGGAGTACAAGAAGAAAAAGTACCGACAGCGGTCAGTACCTGGCAACTGCCCGATATGTCAGGGCATCTTAACCACTCGGCCACCGCGGACGGTAGAGATAGATGGAGAAGGAAGGAGGAGGTAAAAAGCAGACACTGTAAGATTTATAGATAGGTGATGGAGAGAGAACGCGAGGGGAATTATGTCAGGACATCTTAACAACTCGGCCACCGTAGACGGTAGAGATAGATGGAGAAGGAAGGAAGAAACAGACACTGTAAGATATATATGTCAGGAAATACACGATGGAGAGAGAACGGGAGGGGTACTTATGTCAGGACAACTTAACCACTCGGCCACCACGGACGGTAGAGATAGATGTAGAAGGAGGAGGTAAAAAACAGACACTGTAAGATATATAGATAGGTGATGGAGAGAGAACGGGAGGGAACTTAAGTCAGGACAACTTAACCACTCGGCCACCGCGGACGGTAGAGATAGGTGGAGAAGGAAGGTAGAAAAACAGACACTGTAAGATATATAGATAGGTGAGGGAGAGAGAACGGGAGGGAAGTTTCGTTTAAATTTAAAAGAAAAATTGATTTACTGATGGCAATATTCTTCGATACTGACGATTTAAAAGTTCTATTATGATGTTTTCTGCGGTTTCTAAAGTCTTATCACATCCCGTGCCATGTTTTTGTTCTTCTATCATTCTAGGCTTTCACATTAAACGTTTGTCTTATACTGTCAGAATAATATTTGAGAGGGAAAACATTATGACTGTGATTATCAAAATATAATTGTATCGATACTGTATTTTTGTGTGCTCTGGCATATGAGTACATTTTCGTCATCTGATAATTCGTTATTTCTATGTATTAATAGCCGCAAATCGAGAAGTATGGAATTCTTTAAAAAGCGATATATGTCTTTTCGTTGTTGGTCATAATTATTATAGTGGGAGAAGAAGTGAGATACATATTCAATTGGGTATCTGCTTTGACAGTGACGACAATCAATTAAATTTGATAAATATAGGTAATTGTTTAAAGTACTAAAATTGTTCATAAGTCTGAAATAGAAAAAAATAGCGATTCGATTTCGATTTTCAAATAAATTTGAGTAGAAGGTCTGGGAGTGTATATTGTTGTTTTAACCTTAATTCAAAAGATTTTGTCGGACATATAGATCAGATTGGGTCCAAAATCGGAAAGTAGTCAGAAAATTGGGAAACGTATAGTTAATTGAGTTGCGTAGGTTATAAACGCAGTTTTCAGACACTAAAAGAGACAATAAATTGGTCAAAATAATCGGGGGGTGGGGGGGCTTTTGTTTTCAACGGATTAAAAAATTAACCAATTCGATTGTTAATCTTATCTAAATATTAACTAATTTTCGTTTCAATTTCTAATAATGAAGGCTCAGAACATAGTAATTAAGTATCATAAGCAAATAGTTTCGGAAGACTTTCTAGATTGTCCAAATATGTCATTTAAGTACAAAAAAAAACAATGATAGACCCAATACTGACCGTTGTGGAACAACTTCATTTGTAGCTTTAACGGAAGATCTGCTATTTACTACGATTACTTGTCTGTGATTGCTGATCTAGTTTTTAACCAATTTTGAAGTTTTCCAACCATTCCATAATTTGCTAGCTTTACATAAGTCTCTTGTGCGATACCCAATTGAACGCCTTTGAAATATCACAAAAAAACTAGATTGATTGTAGTTTGTCAAGGTTTTCACATAATGTATGAAAGCTTTCTATAATTTGGTGGACAGTGGATTAACCAGTATATAAGATAATTTTCAAGCAGATTATTATGCATGTATTTGACAACTAATCGTTCGAAATTTTACCTATTGTTCTGATAGAGTACTGTTCGCTCTAAGTTCTACCCCTGCCTATATTTTGTGTTTGAGTAGTGTGTAGATGAAATGGAAACAAAGTGATCATATAATAAACATTCTGTTTTCGCTTTTTCATTATCAGACATTACAAGTTTTACTAGAATTATCATAAAAAGGTGAAATAATGTAGGAGGTATCAACGGAATTGATAAACCTGCGGACTATTTTCAAAAATGTTAAGGGTTTGAATTTGAATATCGAACTAACATACCATTAATCATTGCCCACAAAAAATATTCTCTTGTAAGTTTCCTTAAATCATTTACGTGAATACGTTGTTTCCTGTATAATGTCAAATTTGTTATAGAACGGATTGATGTATATGTTTTTAAAAGTCGGTCCCTTTTCTAATTTCTCGTCGTAATTCTGAATTGAATCATGGCTTGTGTTTGGGTCGAATTTGGTGGTATGCACTCCCCAGCAATATTCAAATATTTGTTGGCATGGTCGCCACTTTATAACATCCATTTTTCCGTTAGTAAAACCTATTTAGTCCGTTCTACAATCAGCGCGTTGTGGTCAGATGTTTTCGACTGTGTCAACTCTGTCGATAAAACCAGAGTTGTCGGAGATACATATCGGGTGAAGAAGTGTAGAGCTCGTGCGTGTAACATGTTTGTCTATTCCATTAGTCAGATGGAAGGAATGTATTGTGTCGTAAATTTCGTGTGTGTTTGCAACGGTTAATATTTACATTTTCACTTCGCTCCGCCTCAATGAAACTAGTAAACTCCGATCACTTCATTTCCCAATGAAGATGCTTGGTCACGTGCTGACCTCTGACCGGCGTGAGAATACATTTTGACATTGTTTACATTTTGACCTACATTGTAGTTTTACGCCGCTTCAGTTTTGAACGAACTTTCTGCGATGTGGCCTAGGCCTACCGTTGTACATTTAGAAACACAGACAAGAATGCTTGATAAAGTGATATTAGAAATTGTCAGTAATATAATATTATAGTCGCCTAGAGATATTTTACACGTATTTTGATGACACACTGAATTAGGCTCAAGCCCAGGTAAAAAAATGCTGAGCATAGCCTGAACCGGGGATGCTTCAAAGCTCTCTATTTAGGCCTATAAATATATGCACTGCTGACAAGTAAACAAAGCATGAAATTAAAACTAAAAGCATTTATTTGTTTAATGTTTAGAGAGATATCTTAATTCAAGCACACGTAAGAAAATTTTAACAATGTTATCTTCAAAAAGTGTAATTTGGGTTAGCGTCATGTTAGGACCGAACGCAGTGAGGTTCACCACTCATCGCATAGCCTAGTAGGCATAATCGAACGCAAATAGTTTAATGTGTACAATATATGTGAAACGGTGTCATACATGTAAGCTTAGAAACGATAGATTCCATGAAAATACGCTCAAATAGCAAACAGGCTAATTTCAGTGACATTAAGCCTAACGAAACGATTCTGTGAGTGTCAAAATCCACGGCATTGGAGGGTCGTTGGAAACCGCCAACTTTTCAAATCGATGTTTCTCTACTTACTTTATACCGAATTTTAATCCCCAAACTCCAGTAGACAGAGAAGTTATCACATTTCAAGAATAACACAGAAGTCTTCCAGTGATCTGCGACTAAGTCCCGCATTTTAACACGTTTTATTGAGCCCCGGAAGCATGATTATTGGACTGCATCACATACTACAGACACAGGGGTTGGATTTCACAACAGGTTTAGTTAATACATATTTAAATGTCAGCTACAAATAATTATCAGACGGAAATACAACATTCAGTTAATTCCATAACAATTATAATTGAGTTTTAAAAGGTTTGATTATGTTTAGATACCAACTATTCAGCATTTTCACCACAATCGTCATTTTCTTCGAAACCGGACCCCTGCTCAATCGAGCGACCGGATTACACATTGACTGCACTGCTAGTACTGCGCAGCAATTTTTGTATTTGAAGCTACATAATAATGTTTTATGAAAAATTTAAGCCATTAATTCTTGAATATAAAAACAATATTTCAAAATCTCCGTTTTTTATCGTAACAACGCACAAAGAATGAAGTTATTTTCGGAACTACATTTTGTGTTGCCTTGGTGACGAGAAGAACTGACTGGCGGCTGTTCCGTAGCTGTACATACATGTACGATAACTGGTACAATGTTGCAAAATTGTATAATAATCTTATACCGAACACATATAATTTGACTTTTTTTAACAGCGGAATTTTTAAATTGGTTAATGTAAATATAAGGATTGATTATCAATTTTGTTGCTTGCATTGACTGATGAAGAAAGTTAATCTCGTGCAAATGTTACATGAACTGCTTCGCAGTTCACTTCATTTGCACGAGATTAACTTTCTTCATCAGTCAATGCAAGCAACAAAATTGACAATCAATCCTTAAGTATGTAAACGTTTATGTCACCAAGTATAATGATATGTGGAGTTTCTTGAGTTCCTGTGTCTATGGGGTAACGAAGGTGGTTCTAAAAAGTGGCGGTCTATATACAATATATAGCAGAAATTTCTTGTTTGAAAACTGGGTCTCTACCCACCCAAATTGTCTACCTCTACCTATGAGGTTCTAAATCAGCTATACGAAAGTGCATAAGAGGCTGGATGTAAATACCACTACTCCTCCTCTCGGCGGACTTCCCATATCCTTACGTTATATTCATACCAATTTATGAGTATATTATCGACTGTATTATCAAGGTGAGTCTCGATGACGCATATAATATATTTTTTTCAGATGCTATGTTTTCTAACTGTGATAATTTATTCCTTAAACTGTGTATGTTCAAAATAGATAAACTATGGTTTTAATTTACAGGACCTGGGTTTGGATGTATGTCATTACTAGAAATGGGTTTTTCAGAGTAGTTAAATATATTTACGGATGTTATGTGCTTTCTATTGTTAATTGAAACTATTAAAATCATTTATGCCGTTTTTTCATTCCCATGAATCAAATAAAGCCTTTAATATGTTATTCAATAGTAACAGTTACCAATATTTTGAGAATTTCAGAACAGTTTACCTTTCTCATATCCGTGATATTCATTAATTACCAAAGAACACTTGCGACGGACGACATTGCTATTGCCATAAGAAAGAAGTTCTTGTAGCCGTCCATTGTCTTGGTTAAGTTTGTTCTGTGGTAATAAAATGGTTATATCAATATATAAATGGGGGCTAAGGCGTGCACTCATTATATGGGCTTGGTTTGACAGCTTTGTAGACTAGGAAGCAATAATTGTAAAATAAACTCAAAAAGGATTGAAATAAGACAAGCTATATGTATAGCCATATTACATTAGACAATCCAGAAAAGTTCAAATGACATTTAACAGTTCTTGACAAGCCTAAATCGAATCGTCTTGGAATGTATTTTGCAAATGAAAAACAAATATTTTTTGGTTCTTAATTTAAAACAGAATACCTATCTCAGCTACAACATGACCAAAATAACTGATACAGTACTAAAGATAATACTTACAGTGAATGTTTCTCTAGTATATATCCTGCAGCAACAAAGGCAAGCGCGACTATAATATTCCTCACAAAGTACAATACTCCAGAGAGGGTTCCTACATAATTGGCGGGGCACAACATCACCGCTATCTGCATTGCAAGCAGCTGCAAGCATCATGATCATATATGTCAGAAGCATAACATTTTTTTAATCAATATATTTACCACAAAGTCAGTTTTTAAAAACAATTTAAACATTTTTCAAAAGTAAGGAATAATAAATCCGATAAAATAATTGATAGACAATTTGGAATAAGACCAGGTTTATCCACAGTGGATGTCATTTTCGCTTTAATGATGTTAAATATAAACCTTAACGGTATTGTTTTTTCGTATATTACACGGACGCATTTGATATAATTGAAGCATTGGTGTCAGTATTGATTTTTTACTTTACGGGTTATGAAAAATGCATGCAAACTTGTATGTGTTGCAAATTAATCAAAGATAATCGTATATATTTTAATTGCCTATAGCTCGGATTAGTTGGGAAATGTTGTATTAACTCAAAGTTGCTAACATTAGGCATTCCATGTTCCATTTTCAAGAAGAGAGTTTGAGTACAAAGAATGAGGAACCCATATCTAAACAACCAACGTCCTGAATTATCTCTGACCTAGGTTGGCCTTTCTTAACGTGTGTGCTCTTTGTATATGATTAATTTCTATAACCTTTCGGCATCAAAGTGTTTTTTTCTGATTAATGCTTTACATATCCCTATGATATGAGAGCTATTGCATATGCGTTAAATTGGGATGCTAGTTTCCCCTGCATGTTTTTTTTATAATTGTTTAATTTTTCATTTTTTTTACATATATTAAGATTGCCCAGATATAGAATTGCATACGACAAAATAACATGTAAAATGAACACACATACACACACAGCCTGCACACTTATACACCTTTACAATTCAATTTATTTTTATTCTTGATTATCATTTACACACAAAATGTCGGCGTCTGGCCCATAATCATACCCACCATCATTGACTTATATGAAATCACACACCAACACATACTATTCTTGTCAAAAGATAAATACATGTGCATGATCCCCTTCGTTGTACTCAGTACACATATATGCACATACATAGGTTTACACACTACTTTTAGATGGTAGATAAGTATGCGTACCTTAATACTAAAATACATTTTGGATCATATATACATGAAGAATAAATTAAAACAGATTAATAGTAGCTAACAATACAAAAAAAGAAAAGAAAAAGAAAACAAGAGACCCATGGGCCTTTATGGTCATCTGACTATTAGCACCATACAACTTAATTGTTTAAAAAGTTTAGCCTATTTGGCCCTTGTGACTTTGATTGAAGATTAAAGTTATTCTTTTAAGCAAACTTGGTAGCCCTTCATCCCAACATGTCACAGGCCCAATATAATGTCTCTTGCCCTCCTAATTATTCTCAAGAAACCGTTTAAAGGTTTTAACCTATTTGATCCCTGTGACCCTAAATGAAGGTCAAGGTCATTCACTTAAACAAACTTGGTAGCCCTTCATCCTAGCATGCTGCTGGCCGAATATGAATACCATGGGCCTTTTGTTTCTTTAGAAGCAGTCGTCAAAAGATTTTAGCCTTTTTGAACCCTGTGACCTTGAATGAAGGTCAAGGTCATTCATTTGAACAAATTTGATTGCCCGTTATCCAAGCATACTACAGGCCAAATATCAGTACCCTGGGCCTTTTGGTTATTGAGAAGAAGTCGTTTGAATAAAAAAAAATACGCACGGCGAACGGCGCACGGCGCACGACGACGGACGGTGCATGATGAAAATAGGTCACCCTGACCCTTTGTACCAGATAACCTAAGAAGGAAGACCAAAGCCAGATAAACAAATCAAATTATACAATATGTATTGACACAATCACGCATGAGATGAGCAAAACAAAACAGAAAACATGAACGAACAGACAGACATTACAATTTGTAGACAGGCAGGATTGACAGACTTACATTGTACATGTAGTATCAGAATGACAACTGATAAAATGGATGGACATAATGACAAAACATGGACTGACAGAAGAAATGGGTGGAGACTACTGTGATATATATATACACTTCATTTCACAACGATTAGCCATAGAGAAAAAAATAACATGTAATCAGGGACCTCCAAGAATATTTGGTGCTTTGCCAGGGTATAGACGGACACATAAAAAACATTTTATGATATATGGGTATAAGGGACATATAAAAAAAATGCATAAATGCATGAAGATAATCGCTTTTATTAAGAACTATATATTTATAACATAATCAGTTTTTATTTTATAGATTCATAGAAATATTGCCATTGTCTAAAACTAGACCGGTAATTAAACAGGAAAATATATTGCTATGAACATGTATGTCTCAAGGCCTAATGTATGTAACAGTCAGACCGGTCAGTCTAATATAGCTTCCTAGCTGTCACTGTCATAATGTTATGTTGTACTAACATGAGTTACCTATCATTTGTATACGTATGCAATATCAAAGCATTATGAAAGGGGCTGGCCAGTGATATTCATATATACAGAGTAGAGGGATGGATAGCGGACACGCCCCGTGTCTGGTTCCATATTGGGGCCATCCACAGCATTACTCTGTAACCATACTTTCACGTATAATGTAAGTTAAAATGTACCACACGAAATAAAATGTCGACAGATATTGGAGTCCAGTCATCATTCCATCTCAACAACCACATGTACCTGACGAGCTATGAACTATACAATCAATAATACACGCATAAAAGATTCATTTTATTATATATTTCTGGATACTGTAGTGATATTTTATAACATTTACAAGTGCATTGATGTTAAGTGTTTTATGGGGACATTTTCTTTTATAAATATAGTGCTTAATAATAAGTAAGATTTCACTATCAGCCTCATAAGCATGTGGTGAAATTACTACAAAGAGTAGAGTGTCTGTATTCATTAAGAAGGGGATAAACAAGATTTCAAGTAAATAATCAAAATTCTCAAAAAATGTTTTGACTTCAGAGTATCCCAAAGTAAATGTCCTTTTGTTTCTCTTTCCTTGTTACATAATATACAAATTGGACTAGGGTGCAAATTAATCTTATAGAGAAAAGTATTCGTCACTAGAATATTATGTATAATTTTCACTTGCAAACACTGTAGTTTTTGTCACGGTGAAAGGGAGTTAATAAATTTGTTCCCATTTTTTTTTCATAATCAATTTCAAGGTTCCACTTCCTAGTACCTGTTGGTGTAACAGCAGGAGTAATCAAACAGTTATAAAAATATTTAGACTCTTTTTAAGTCTTAAAGAAAATTTGTAATTCAAGTGGTATAGTTGGTAGAGGGAGTATCTTCGAAGGACATTCTTGGCTGCAGAAACAAGACCTTGAAACTGTAGAAAATTAGTATAAATGTTAAAGATATTTGAAAACTCGTTGAAATTGAAAAATGTTAAGCTGTCAGGATTCTTATTAAGGTCATTGAAAGTAATTACACCAGAATTGAACCAGTTTTGATAAAATATGCATTTATTTCCAATTTTAATATCTGCATTATGCCATAACGTTGTTTTATATATAGTTTCTTGCTTATATCTATATTGGATTGATATTGGGGAATTATTCAACTTAAAAACACATTGCAGAACATCTTTCCAAAACATGTTTTGGCAGTTGGATAGGCAATGCTTAATACATTCATTTTCACATTTCCACATTTTATCAAAATTTATACAATAATGTAATAGTGATTTCCACTTTCCTGTAGAATACAAAGTTCTTCTTATCCAACATAATTTTAAAGAGTCTATGCAATGTTGCACATCTGTCATTTTCAGTCCCCCATCCTTAGAGTTCTGAATAATTACATTTTTTTAATTCTATGAAATAGAAATTCAAATAAGAGAGAGTTTAAATTTGAAAGAAGCTTGTCTGATGGATTTGGTAAGGTGATAAAAAAGTAATTAAGCTGAGAAAAAGTAAAGATTTAATGATGTTGATTCTTCCTATTGTAGTTAGTGTGCGTTTTTTCCACATTTTAAGTATTTACTTTTATTATACAATCTTTTTTTTATCAAAATTCACTTTTGGAATCTCGCTTGAATCGAACAAAAAATAAATTCCCCAAAAAATGAATTTGTTTCTAACCCATAAAAGAATATATTCCAGAAAAAAATGTTTTCCATACTTAACTTTTTGCTTCTTATCCATACTACCTGTGTTTAACTGGTGTTGACTCTTAGTCCTGATATTTTAGCAAAATTGTTTATTTCATTAATCGACTCCCTTAGTGATATCTCTGAACCATTTAGTTTTAGACCTGTGTCATCAGCGTATTGTAAGTCCAAAATGTCTACATTATCATTTTGTATACCTTTTATTTTGATACTTGACCTAATTCTAGCAGCTAGTATTTCTACGCAAAGAATAAAAATGTATGGGACGATCGGATCTCCCTGACGGCAACCACGTTTGATACAGGCGGGCAATGAAAGATGTTCACCTTGATTTACAAAAGACGATACATTATTATGTAATGTTTTGATCCATTTTCTAATACCATCCTCGAAATTGAAATAATTTAACACATTATTAACAGATTCACAAGAAACAGATTCAAAAGCTTTTTCGAAGTCTATCAAGAGTAGCATACCTGGAATGTTTAAATCTTCAACAAACACACAACATCATAAAGTGTTCGAATATTATATAATCATCTCCAATATAGCGTCCTGATAATAAACCTATCTGATCTTCATTTATCAATTTATCTAGTACTGACCGAACTCTATGTGAGATAACACAAGATGCAATTTTATAACAAACAGTATTTAACAGAGGAATTGGTCTCCAGTTTTTTAAAAGGTGGCGTAGTTTATCCCCCTTTGGTAGACATGTAAGAATATCTTGTTGTTGAGTTATAGAAAAATGACCTATCAAGAAACTAAAATTACTTGATCTTACAATGACATTTCATTAATATTTCCAAAACAATTTAAATCTTTTTAATGCTAAGCCATCAGAGCCCGGGCTTTTATTATTTTTCATACTTTTCAGAGTGTTACTTGCTTCATCCATAGTTATGTAACCCTCTAACCTTTCTGACTCAAAATGTCTTAATTTGAGAACCTCACAACCATTGAAATAATTATCTGAAATAATATTGTTCACTTCTCTAAAGCTATATAAATCAGTGTAAAAAGATTGTACTTCAAATAAAATATCATTTTGGTTTGTGATTATGTTACCATTCTCCTTTTGTATTTCGGGGATTTTTTTAGGTATTTTTTTTCAAGATTAAAAAAGTATGATGTAGGCTTTTCTCCCTCTTCAATCCATTTTACTCTCGATCTAACAATACTTCCCTTAACTTTTCGTATACGTAATGCCTCTAATTCCCTTTTCTTTTCTTCCAATTCAACCTGATCTGGGTCTGTATTGTCTTCAAGAGTTTCTATAATTTTCTTGATTTTCTTCTAATATGTTATTTAGTTTTTTCTTGTATGATGCGTACGATATCGTTTTACTGTTATTTCCATGAGTAAGGTTTCTGAAAAAAAGTTGGTCATTGATAGTAAACTAAATAGTATGATTGGGTACGTCAGAAAGAGAGTCTAAATCATATACAGGCAAGGCATATTGTAATTTAGTGTTTTCAATGCATTATTTTTACTACATTTATATATTCAGGATATGATAATAGGTTATTGTTTAGTTTCCCAAAACTCCTACCTCTTTTAAAATAATTTAGTTTAAATTTTATAACAGTAGCAGAATGATCCGAACGGTAACTGAGCTCTATATTTGACTTACTGATATTTAACAGCAAGTTTACAGATAATAGGAAAAAAAATCTAGTCTAGACTGTTTAATTGTATTGTTTCTACGCCAAGTGTATCTCCTGCTATCGCGGTGGTGTTCCCTGTAAATATATCAAGTTATAAGTGTCAATAATATCCAAAACTTTTCCCCAACCAGCGACATTGTTAATATTCTTGTTCATGTCATCATAATCTAACTGAGGATCAAGTACTAAATTAAAAATTTCCGCAAACAATAATATTATCATTGCTAAAATTTTCTATGGTGTCAGTGACAAGATTATAAAAATCTGGGTTGTCTTGATTAGGACCGTAAATAGTTATGAGAGTAGTTCTCGAACTTTTAATGCCTAATCTATTGCAAGGAAATTACCATTTAGATCCTTCTTTTCCTTATAAGCTTTACAATCAAATTTAGAATGGCGACTCTACGAGAATTTGACGAAAAAGAACTGAAAAAGTATTGTATCCAATTCACTTCTTAGGAGTAAAGCGTGTGTCTTGCAGACAGTCAATATTATATAATTTGTCCCTTAAATATGACAAGACCAAATACAAAATATGACAAAGTCAAAAGACATGTGTAAAACACAATATAGGTCAAAAGACATAAGTCACTACTATTCCACACTTGCAAATAATATATACTTCCACTACCGAATTCTTGTTTAAACTTGGCGAGTCATACGGTTCTGTTTGCTGCTCTGGATAATCTAGCAAAACGAAGCACATGGTAAGGAACCGGAATTAATTTACCGGAAGTTATATCAGTCAACTAATTTTGGAATGAGGCTGGTAAGAACCGTATGGCAATCCGGATATGTGCATGAATTCATCTTTGGTAGTAGAGACGAAACTATTATAGATATTTATATGGTGATTAGAATGCATTGGTATGGAAAACGTTCTTCATCTTTTTGTTTTCCCTTTTTCAAATCATGCAATTAAGTTAATAATTACAAATTATCAGATGAAACATTTACAGGAAAGAAAAATCATAAGATCACAAGCCGTTGTATAGTATTATTAGAAGCACATGAATGTACTACTTTTCTGGAGAAGACGAAACAAACATTTACTGCTTCACCGATAGATATAAAAAATTAGATTTATAACAATGAGAAAATGCATCAAACAGTTTATATACATATAAAGACATAGAGTAGAATGATAAAAAATGGAAAAATAATTAAATGTACCATACATATGTAATCAGCTCACCAGTATATGCTTAGAAACAAAAGTCATCCTCTGCATACCTTCCAAAACGAAAAACAAATCACTGAACATAATCACAATTTAACTGAAAAAGCACATTTAACTATGATATCTTGCATGAGTCTGTAGACCAGGAAATACACACGATACATGTTATGTTATATCACTCAAAGTCGACAATGTAAACAGCCAAACAATCTGATCGGTTACCAGATTGGAATCTGGTCTCTGTCCACACCGATCTATATCCTATTCTCATTTACTACCGCAATGCAAATATGAAGTTAGCATCGTTACACAGGTAACTCTCTTCCAAAGGTGTGTCAAACACAAGTCTATTTTCCCATTGTTCAGTATCACGAACAGTTTCCCATCTAAGCTGTAGGAGATTTCAACACAGTCTATCAGATAGGCTTCCCGGAGTCGTTCCTGATTGTATCGCGTCAAGTCCTCGAAAATAACGTAGTCGGACTCCTTGAGATTTCTTGTCTTTCCAAATCTGTGAGCAATATCAATACCAGTCTCCTGTATCGGATTTTTCTAGGAACAGCACTCAAAACCTACAAAGGATCTCACACAATTCTCCAAAGATTCCTTCCCGGATATTTAAGTCCAACAATTCGAAGAGAATTTGTCCGTCCCAGTTTCTTGAGATCGTTGGATTTACCCGCAACCTCAGATTGTGTATCAATGGATATTAACATAGCTTCCTCTAGTTTAGAAACAGTGTTCTCAAGATCCTCGTTTTCATCCTCGAGCTTGGCATCTCTCTCTTCCAAGATCTCGATACGCTCTGCATATTCCCGTTGAACATCAATCTTCAATTTCTCCAGTTTTCTGTCGAGAACGTCCTCTGCGATAAGAGTCTTTAAAATAGTATGTATCGCATCAAGACGCTCGTCCGTCGATTTCGAAAAAGCATGATCTGCACCATTTCCACTGACCCTACTTGAACCACTGAAACTCCACGAGAACCTTTATTTCCAGTAGGCATGGTTAAATTCCCGATAAATCTCCAAGATACTTAAATAGATGTTCAACACGTAAGTGTCTAGGTATATAAACGACAGGTAAGTGCTGAGTAATAGTCAGTCACAAGGTTTGGCACATATTATCCATATGTTTCAACCAAATATACACGATTCCAGTAAAAAGACATCAGATTATATGGGTGTATGTCTAGACGATCATCCTATCTATCCTTTGTAGCAAAATTAAAATGTTTAGACATGTCATTGTAACCGTATTGTCAGAGCGATGTAAAGGCTGACTAACTCGGTCCTCGTCACCTTGACTCCCGCACATTTTTTTTATTTTTTTTTTTTTTGGATGCAGATATTTGAAATTATATTCAAAAAATAATGTCCACATAACCATTACAATTATATCAATAACATGCTTATGATATACCTGTATCATTAAACTTACCGAAAATAGAGAGCAGAAAGTCCCGTCCAGTAAAGCAATAGCATATACATTGACAGATTGACAGAAACCCAGGAGGACATAGAGCGGTATCATCAGTATGCTTACAAGAGTGACCATGACGCCATCACAATCAAACTTTTTCTACAATGAAAAAAGTAATTCAGTAACTGTTGTAATCTGCGATTTCGATCAATCGTATTCATTGTAACTTCTGAAGAATTACATTTAATTTATATTAAAAGAGTTAGAATAGAATGGTAACTTCTGGCAGGAATTTGTTAAAAGCTCTAATCTCTTAGATACTGTAAAAATAGTTTCCTTTTATCATCTATATAAATAAAGTGAAACAGATGAAATAACTACAATTTAATAGAAATGTGATTTGAATGAAGTTACACACAAAATATAATCAAAGCAAATAGGGGGCTTGTTATCTTTTCACCTGGTTTACCAGTAACAATGACATGTACTTACCAGCACAATCGTAAAGAAAGGCGACAGAATGAACATCATAGCAGATGTGCCGGTAATATAACTCGCTTCTGTCATCGTATATCCATATCGCCACTCCAAATAGTCTCTACAAGTAGTTTGTAATCAGAAAAAAATAGAAAGGATTTTTGAAATACGTGCTATGTATGCTGTGTTGTTATTAAGATTCCGTTAAGGTGATAAAAGTTCTAGACTTGCAATGTTCTTTATCATTTAGTAGTACAAGTTATATACACGATTAGGGACTTCACGGAAGTAGATCAATAATATATTGTGTAATATATCTCACGGTAAATTATCCTGTTTGCATATCCAACATGCAGCTGCAAAGGCCAAACCGGTTGTATGTAGCCAATAGGTAACTGGCATTTTCTTCATTTCACTTAATGTCTGAAAATAAAGACTATAACAATGGTTTATTTTAATTAATATTATTTATTTTATTTTTTGTATTTTATGATTAAATAATGACTGTAGAACTTGACAATATATATATATATATATATAATAATACATTCAGTTAACCAAATCAATTGAACGTTACATTCACATTGATAGCCAATTATTCATTACTTATCATATTATATTTCAAACGATTCATACATGATATAGTACAAACCATTAAACCGATAATGTGCTTGCTTTCGATACCATCCTGTGCTTTGTATCGTAGAAGAAAGGCTAAACCGGCTGCGCACAACATTCCGAAACCACAAAATGATACACCTATAACACTCAGGCAAACATACATTCATAAAATTAACCTTTTCCTAAAAATGTTATTAATGTTATTGATAACATGCATATTGTGAGAAAAATATAGCTTAACTCAAAAATACAACAAAAAGCTAAGTATATAAATTAGGACTTGTATACATGTATGTATGCTCTGTCTTACGATAGATCTATTGACAGGTGTGCCAAAATGAAAAAAAAAATTCTTTATTTCTTCGTTGAAATGTAATTTCTAAGTTCATAGCAGTTCATATAAAAACGTAATATATTCTAAGATTCGTGGAAAATTATTTATTGATAGCATTCAATTTTGGTTTTTATACCTATTATGGAATATACTGACGTTATGTTGGTAAACCTAAGTTTGGAATATTAGTGATAAATTCGACATAATACATCAGGATGCTGCTAATTACTAGACAGTACTACAACAATAATTAAAATCGAAAACAATATATTGAAACTGGTTGGGAATCATTAAGTGTAAGAAAAGAAAATCCTAAGTGCATTCATTTTTGTAATGTGAAAAATCATCAGACCCCTGATTACTTGTTGGATTTAGTGCCTCAAGATATAGCGGAGGAAGCATGGTGCTACGGTGTCAGGTGCTTGACGGAAAGTTATAAAAAAAGTCTCTCATTCATTTATAACATTATTGAATAACCGCAGAGGAAATTCGCGCAATGACCCATCCTTATATCCATATATATGTGTATTCCTAATAGTCCATTGTGTTCGTTTGGTATGCCAATTAAGTGTTGAACTGTAACAGTGTGGTCATATATCTTTACCTTACAACGTGTGGAACTGTCGCTGTGTGGTCATAGATCTTTATCTTACAACGTTTGGAAATGTTACTGTGTGGTTATATATCTTTATATTACAACGTGTGGAACTTTTACAGTGTGTTTATATAACTTTATCTTACAACGTGTGGAACTGTTACTGTGTGGTTATAGATATTTATCTTACAAAGTGTGGAACTATTACTGTGTGGTTATACATCTTTATCTTACAACGTGTGGAACTGTCACTGTGTGGTTATACATCTTTATCTTACAACGTGTGGAACTGTCACTGTGTGGTTATATATCTTTATCTTACAACTTGTGGAAATGTTACTGTGAGGTTATAGATCTTTATCTTACAACGTGTGGAACTGTTAATGTGTGGTTATATATCTTTATCTTACAACTTGTGGAAATGTTACTGTGAGGTTATAGATCTTCATCTGAAAACGTAAGGAACAGCTACTGTGTGGTTATAAATATTTATCTTACAACGTGTGGAGCTGTCACGGTGTGGTTATAAATCTTTATCTTAAACACATGTCGAACTGTTACTGTGTGGTCATATATTTTTATCTTACAACATGTGGAACTGTTACTGTGTGGTTATAGATCTTTATCTAACATCGTGTGGAACTGCTACAGTGTGGTTATAGATCTTTATCTAACATCGTATGGAACTGTTACTGTGTGGTTATAAATCGTCATCTGACAACGTAATGAACTGCTAATGTGTGGTTATAAATATTTATCTTACAACGTGTGGAGCTGTCACGGTGTGGTTATAAATATTTATCTTAAACACATGTTGAACTGTAAATGTGTGGTCATAGATTTTTATCTTACAACATGTGGAACTGTTACTGTGTGGTTATAGATCTTAAATCTAACATCGTGTGAAACTGTCACTGTGTGGTTATATATCTTTATCTTACAACATGTGGAACTGTTACTGTGTGGTTATATATCTTTATCTTACAACATGTGGAACTGTTACTGTGTGGTTATAGATCTTTATCTAACATCGTGTGGAACTGTTACTGTGTGTTTATATAACTTTATCTTACAACGTGTGGAACTGTCACTGTGTGGTTATAGATATTAATCTTACAACGTGTTGAACTGTCACTGTGTGGTTATAAATCTTTATCTTAAACACATGTTGAACTGTTACTGTGTGGTCATAGATTTTTATCGTAGAAATTGTGGAACTGTTACTGTGTGGTTATAGATCTTTATCTAACATCGTGTGGAACTGTTACTGTATGGTTATAGATCTTTATCTAACGTCGTGTGGAACTGTTACTGTGTGGTTATAAATCTTCATCTGAAAACGTAAGGAACAGCTACTGTGTGGTTATAAATATTTATCTTACAACGTGTGGAACTGTCACTGTTTGGTTATAGATTTGTATCTTACCACATGTTGAACTGTTACTGTGTGGTTATAGATCTTTATCAAACATCGTGTGGAATTGTTACTGTGTGGTCATAGATCTTTATCTTACGACGTGTTGAACTTTTACTGTGGGGTTATAGATCTTTATCTTACAACGTGTGGAACTGTTACGGTATGGTTATAAATATTTTTCTTACAACGTGTGGAACTGTTACTGTGTGGTCATTGATATTTATCTTAAAACGTGTGTAACTGTTACTGTCATAAATAATTATCTGACCACATGTAGAACTGTCGCGGTGTGGTCATAGATCTTTATCTTACAACATGTGGAACTGTTTCTGTTTGCTTATAAATCTTTATCTTACATCATGTGGAACTGTTGCTGTGTTTTCATAGATCTTTATCTTACAAAGTGTGGAACTGTTACTGTGTGGTCATAGAAATTTATCTTAGAACGTGTGGAACTATTACTGTGTTTTCATAAATATGTATCTGACCACGAGTGGAACTGTCGCTGTGGGGTCATAGAACTTTATCTTACAACATTTGGAACTGTTATTGTGTGCTTATAAATCTTTATCTTATATCGTGTGGAACTGTTAATATGTGGTCATAGATCTTTATCTAACATCATGTGGAACTGTTACTGTGTGGTCATAGATCTTACATAGTGTTGAACTGTTATTGTGTGGTTATCGATCTTTATTCAACATCGTGTGAAACTGTTACTGTGAGGTAATATATATTTATCTTACAACGTGTTGAACTGTTACTGTGTGGTCATAGATATGTGTCTTGCACCGTGTGTAATTGTTACGTTTTATGATAGATCTTTATGTTACAACGTGTGGAATTGTTAATGTGTGGTTATAGATATTTATCTAACATCGTTTGAAACTGTTAATGTGTGGTTATAAATCTTTATCTTACAATGTGTGCACTGTTACTGTGTGGTTATAGATCTTTATCTTACAACATATGGAACTGTTACTGTGTGGTCATAGATACTTATCTTACAAGGTGTGGAACTGTAACTATGTAGTTATAGAACCTTATGTTACATCATGTGAAACCGTTACTGTGAGGTCATAGATATTTATCTTACAACGTGTGGAACTGTTACTGTGTGGTCAAAGATATGTATCTTACAACATGTAGAATTGTTACTGTTTATGATAGATCTTTATCTTACAACGTGTGGAATTGTTAATGTGTGGTTATAGATATTTATCTTACAACGTGTGGAGCAGTTACTGTGTGGTTATAAATATTTATCTTACAACGTGTGGAACTGTGTGGTCATATATATTTATCTTACAACATGTGTAACTGTTACTGTGTTGTCATAAATATTTATCTGACCACGTGTGGAACTGTCGCTCTGTGGTCATAGATCTTTATCTTACAACGTGTGGAAATGTTACTGTGAGGTTATAGATCTTTATCTTACAACGTGTGGAACTGTTAATGTGTGGTTATATATCTTTATCTTACAACTTGTGGAAATGTTACTGTGAGGTTATAGATCTTCATCTGAAAACGTAAGGAACAGCTACTGTGTGGTTATAAATATTTATCTTACAACGTGTGGAGCTGTCACGGTGTGGTTATAAATCTTTATCTTAAACACATGTCGAACTGTTACTGTGTGGTCATATATTTTTTATCTTACAACATGTGGAACTGTTACTGTGTGGTTATAGATCTTTATCTAACATCGTGTGGAACTGCTACAGTGTGGTTATAGATCTTTATCTAACATCGTATGGAACTGTTACTGTGTGGTTATAAATCGTCATCTGACAACGTAATGAACTGCTAATGTGTGGTTATAAATATTTATCTTACAACGTGTGGAGCTGTCACGGTGTGGTTATAAATATTTATCTTAAACACATGTTGAACTGTAAATGTGTGGTCATAGATTTTTATCTTACAACATGTGGAACTGTTACTGTGTGGTTATAGATCTTAAATCTAACATCGTGTGAAACTGTCACTGTGTGGTTATATATCTTTATCTTACAACATGTGGAACTGTTACTGTGTGGTTATATATCTTTATCTTACAACATGTGGAACTGTTACTGTGTGGTTATAGATCTTTATCTAACATCGTGTGGAACTGTCACTGTGTGGTTATAGATATTAATCTTACAACGTGTTGAACTGTCACTGTGTGGTTATAGATATTAATCTTACAACGTGTTGAACTGTCACTGTGTGGTTATAAATCTTTATCTTAAACACATGTTGAACTGTTACTGTGTGGTCATAGATTTTTATCGTAGAAATTGTGGAACTGTTACTGTGTGGTTATAGATCTTTATCTAACATCGTGTGGAACTGTTACTGTATGGTTATAGATCTTTATCTAACGTCGTGTGGAACTGTTACTGTGTGGTTATAAATCTTCATCTGAAAACGTAAGGAACAGCTACTGTGTGGTTATAAATATTTATCTTACAACGTGTGGAACTGTCACTGTTTGGTTATAGATTTGTATCTTACCACATGTTGAACTGTTACTGTGTGGTTATAGATCTTTATCAAACATCGTGTGGAATTGTTACTGTGTGGTCATAGATCTTTATCTTACGACGTGTTGAACTTTTACTGTGGGGTTATAGATCTTTATCTTACAACGTGTGGAACTGTTACGGTATGGTTATAAATATTTTTCTTACAACGTGTGGAACTGTTACTGTGTGGTCATTGATATTTATCTTAAAACGTGTGTAACTGTGCTGTCATAAATAATTATCTGACCACATGTAGAACTGTCGCGGTGTGGTCATAGATCTTTATCTTACAACATGTGGAACTGTTTCTGTTTGCTTATAAATCTTTATCTTACATCATGTGGAACTGTTGCTGTGTTTTCATAGATCTTTATCTTACAAAGTGTGGAACTGTTACTGTGTGGTCATAGAAATTTATCTTAGAACGTGTGGAACTATTACTGTGTTTTCATAAATATGTATCTGACCACGAGTGGAACTGTCGCTGTGGGGTCATAGAACTTTATCTTACAACATTTGGAACTGTTATTGTGTGCTTATAAATCTTTATCTTATATCGTGTGGAACTGTTAATATGTGGTCATAGATCTTTATCTAACATCATGTGGAACTGTTACTGTGTGGTCATAGATCTTACATAGTGTTGAACTGTTATTGTGTGGTTATCGATCTTTATTCAACATCGTGTGAAACTGTTACTGTGAGGTAATATATATTTATCTTACAACGTGTTGAACTGTTACTGTGTGGTCATAGATATGTGTCTTGCACCGTGTGTAATTGTTACGTTTTATGATAGATCTTTATGTTACAACGTGTGGAATTGTTAATGTGTGGTTATAGATATTTATCTAACATCGTTTGAAACTGTTAATGTGTGGTTATAAATCTTTATCTTACAATGTGTGCACTGTTACTGTGTGGTTATAGATCTTTATCTTACAACATATGGAACTGTTACTGTGTGGTCATAGATACTTATCTTACAAGGTGTGGAACTGTAACTATGTAGTTATAGAACTTTTGTTACATCGTGTGAAACCGTTACTGTGAGGTCATAGATATTTATCTTACAACGTGTGGAACTGTTACTGTGTGGTCAAAGATATGTATCTTACAACATGTAGAATTGTTACTGTTTATGATAGATCTTTATCTTACAACGTGTGGAATTGTTAATGTGTGGTTATAGATATTTATCTTACAACTTGTGGAACAGTTACTGTGTGGTTATAAATATTTATCTTACAACGTGTGGAACTGTGTGGTCATATATATTTATCTTACAACATGTGTAACTGTTACTGTGTTGTCATAAATATTTATCTGACCACGTGTGGAACTGTCGCTCTGTGGTCATAGATCTTTATCTTACAACATGTGGAACTGTTACTGTGTGGTTATAAATCTTTATCTTACATTGTGTGAAATTATTACTCTGTGATCATAGATTTTTATCTTACAACATGTTGAATTGTTACTGTGTGCTTAAAAATCTTTATCTTACATCGTGTGGAACTGTTGCCTGCTGTGTGGTCATAGATCTTTATCTTACAACATGTTGAAATGTTACTGTGTGGTTATAGATCTTTATCTTACAACGTGTGGAACTGCTACCGTGTGGTCATGGATATTTATCTTACAATGTGTGGAACTGTTAATGTGTTGTCATAAATATTTATCTTACAACGTGTGGAACTGTTAATGTGTGGTCATAGATATTTATCTTACAACGTGTGTAACCGTTACTATGTAGATATAAAACTTTATATTACATCGTTTTGAACTGTTACTGTGTGGTTATAGATCTTTATCCAACATCTTGTGAAATTGTTACTGTGAGGTCATATATATTTATCTTAAAACGTGTTGAACTGTTAGTGTGTGGTCATAGATAATAGTCTTGCACCGTGTGTAAGTGTTACCGTTTATGATAGATCTTTATCTTAAAACATGTGGAACTGTTAATGTGTGGTTATAGATATTTATCTTACATCGCGTGAAACTGCCTCTGTGTGGTCATAGATCTTTATCTTACAACGTTTGGAACTGTCACTGTGTGGTTATAGATCTTTATCTTTCAACGTTTGGAACTGCTACTGTTTGGTAAGATCTTCATCTTACAACGTTTGGAAATGTTACTGTGTGGTTATAAATATTCATCTTACAACGTTTGGAAATGTTACTGTGTGGTTATAAATATTTATCTGACCACGTGTAGAACTGTTAATGTGTGGTTATTATCTTTATCTTACAACGTGTGGAACTGTTACTGTGGGGTTATAAATCTTTAACTTACAACGTGTGGAGCTGGCACTGTTTGGTAACAGATCTTTATCGAACATCGTGTGGAACTTTTACAGTGTGGTTATAAATATTTATCTTACAATGTGTGGAACTGTTACTGTGTGGTTATAGATCTTTATCTTACAACGTTAGGAACTATCACTGTATGGTTATAGATCTTTATATTACAACGTGTGGAACAGTTACTGTATGGTCATAGATCGTTATGTTTCAAATTGTGGAACTGTTACTGTTTGGTTATAGATCTTCATCTGACAATGTGTGTAACTGTTACTGTTTGGTTATAAATCTTTATCTAACATCGTGAGGAACTGTTACTGTGTGGTTATAAATCTTTATCTTACAACGTGTGGAGTTGTCACTGTTTGGTTATAAATCTTTACCTAACATCGTGTGGAACTGATACTGTGTGATTATCAATATTTATATTACAACGTGTGGAACTTTTGCTGTGTGGTTATAAATCTTTATCTAACAACATGTAGAACTGTTACTGTATGGTCATAGATCTTTATTTTACAACATGTGGAACTGTTACTGTGTGGTCATAGATACTTATCTTTCAAGGTGTGGAACTGTAACTATGTAGTTTTAGAACTTTATGTTACATCGTGTTGAACTGTTACTGTGTGGTTATAGATCTTTTATCCAACATCGTGTGAAACCGTTACTGTGAGGTCATAGATATTTATCTGACAACGTGTGGAACTGTTACTGTGTGGTCATAGATATGTATCTTACAACATGTAGAATTGTTACTGTTTATGATAGATCTTTATCTTACAACATGTGGAATTGTTACTGTGTTGTCATACATATTTATCTAACACCATGTGAAACTGCCTCTGTGTGGTTATAAATCTTTATCTTACAACGTGTGGAACTGTTACTGTGTGTTCATAGATATTTATCTTACAAAGTGTGGAACTGTTACTATGTTGTCATATATATTTATCTAACATCGCGTGGAACTTTTGCAGTGTGGTTATCAATATTTATATTACAACGTGTGTAAGTGTTATTCTTTATGATAGATCTTTATCTTACAACGTGTGGAATTGTTACTGTGTGGTTATATATTTTTATCTTACAACGTGTGAAACCGTTACTGTGTGGTTATAAATATTTATCTTACAATGTGTGGAACTGTTACTGTGTTTTCATACATATTTATCTTACAACGTGTGTAACTGTTTCTGTGTTGTCATAAATATTTATCTGACCACGTGTGGAACTGTCGCTATGTGGTCATAGATATGTATCTTACAACATGTGGAACTGTTACTGTGTGCTTATAAATCTCTATCTTACATCGTGTAGAAAAATTACTGTGTTGTTATAGATTTTATCTTACAACGTGTGGAACTGTTACTGTGTGGTTATATATCTTTATCTTACAACGTGTGGAACTGTTACTGTGTGGTCATAGATCTTTATCTTACAAAGTGTGTAACTGTTACTGTGTTGTCATAAATATCTATCTGACCACGTGTAGAACTGTCGCTGTGTGATCATAGATTTTTATCTTACAACGTGTGGAGTTGTCACTGTTTGGTTATAAATCTTTACCTAACATCGTATACTGATACTGTGTGGTTATCAATTTTTTATATTACAACGTGTGGAACTTTTGTTGTGTGGTTATAAATCTTTATCAACAACATGTGGAACTGTTACTCTATGGTTATAGATCTTAATTTTACAACATGTGGAACTGTCACTGTGTGGTCATATATACTTATCTTACAAGGTGTGGAACTGTAACTGTGTAGTTATAGAACTTTATGTTAAATCGTGTGGAACTGTTACTGTGTGGTTATAGATCTTTATCCAACATCATGTGAAACTGTTACTGTGTGGTTATAGATCTTTATCTTACAACGTGTGGAACTATTACTGTGTGTTCATAGATATTTATCTTACAATGTGTGGAATTGTTTCTGTTTATGATAGATCTTTATCTTACAACGTGTGGAACTTTTACTGTGTGGTTGTAGATATTTATCTTACAAAGTTTGGTACTGTTACTGTGTTGTCATACATATTTATCTAACAACGCGTGGGAATTTTGCAGTGTGGTTATCAATATTTATATGACAACGTGTGGAACTGTTACTGTGTGGTTATCAATATTTATATGACAACCTGTGGAACTGTTACTGTGTGGTTATAAATATTTATCTTACAACGTGTGGAGCAGTTACTGTGTGGTTATAAATATTTATCTTACAACGTGTGTAACTGTTACTGTGTTGTCATAAATATTTATCTGACCACGTGTAGAACTGTTAATGTGTGGTTATTATCTTTATCTTACAACGTGTGGAACTGTTACTGTGGGGTTATAAATCTTTAACTTACAACTTGTGGAGCTGGCACTGTTTGGTAACAGATCTTTATCGAACATCGTGTGGAACTTTTACAGTTTGGTTATAAATATTTCTCTTACAATGTGTGGAACTGTTACTGTGTGGTTATTTATCTTTATCTTACAACGTGAGGAACTATCACTGTGTGGTTATAGATCTTTATATTACAACGTGTGAAACAGTTAATGTATGGTCATAGATCGCTATCTTTCAAATTGTGGAACTGTTACTGTTTGGTTATAGATCATTATCTGACAATGTGTGTAACTGTTACTGTTTGGTTATAAATATTTGTCTAACATCGTGAGGAACTGTTACTGTGTGGTTATAAATCTTTATCTTACATCGTGTGGAACTTTTGCTGTTTGGTTATAAATCTTTATCTAACAACATGTGGAACTGTTACTGTATGGTTATAGATCTTTATTTTACAACATGTGGAATTGTCACTGTGTGGTCATATATACTTATCTTACAAGGTGTGGAACTGTAACTATGTAGTTATAGATCTTTATCCAACATCAATTTAAACTGTTACTGTGAGGTCATAGATATTTATGTTACAACGTGTGGAACTGTTATTGTGTGGTAATAGATCTTTATCTTACAACGTGTGGAGCAGTTACCATGTGGTTATAAATATTTATCTTACAACGTGTGGAACTGTTACTGTGTGGTCATAGATATTTATCTTAGAACGTGTGTAAATGTTACTGTGTTGTCATAAATATTTATCTGACCACGTGTGGAATTGTCGCTATGTGGTCATAGATCTTTATTTTACAACATGTGGAACTGTTACTGTGTGGTTATAAATCTTTATCTTACATCGTGTGGAACTATTACTGTGTGATCATAGATCTTTATCTTAAAACATGTTGAAATGTTACGGTGTGGTCATAGATATTTATCTTACAACGTGTGGAACTGCTACCGTGTGGTTATAGATCTTTATCTTACAACGTGTGGAACTGCTACTGTGTGGTCATAGATATTTATCTTACAATGTGTGGAACTGTTACTGTGTAGTCATAAATAGTTATCTTAAAACATGTGGAACTGTTACTGTGTGGTTATAGATCTTTATTTTACAACGTGTTGAACTTTTACTGTGGGGTTATAAATATTTGTATTATAACGTGTGGAACTGTTACTGTGTGGTCACTGATATTCATCTTACAACGTGTGTAATTGTTACTATGTTGTCATAAATATTTATCTGACCACGTGTAGAACTGTCGCGGTGTGGTCATAGATCTTTATCTTACAACATGTGGAACTGTTTCTGTTTGCTTATAAATCTTTATCTTACATCGTGTGGAACTGTTGCTGTGTTTTCATAGATCTTTATCTTACAAAGTGTGGAACTGTTACTGTGTGGTCATAGAAATTTATCTTACAACGTGTGGAACTGTTAATGTGTTTTCATAAATATGTATCTGACCACGTGTGGAAATGTCGCTGTGGGGTCTTAGATCTTTATCTTACAACATTTGGAACTGTTATTGTGTGCTTATAAATCTTTATCTTACATCGTGTGGAACTGTTAATGTATGGTTAAAAATCTTTATCTTACAACGTGTGGAACTGTTTCGGTATGGTTATAAATATTTATCTTACAAGGTGTGGAACTGTTACTGTGTGGTCATTGATATTTATCTTACAACGTCTGGAACTGTAACTGTGTAGTTATAGAACTTTATGTTACATCGTATTGAACTGTTACTGTGTGGTTATAGATCTTTATCTTACGACGTGTTGAACTTTTACTGTGGGGTTATAGATCTTTATATTACAACGTGTTGAACTGTTACTGTATGGTTATAAATATTTATCTTACAACGTGTGGAACTGTGGGGTTATAGATCTTTATCTTACAACGTGTTGAACTGTTACTGTATGGTTATAAATATTTATCTTACAACGTGTGGAACTGTTACTGTGTGGTCATTGATATTTATCTTACAACGTGTGTAACTGTTACTATGTTGTCATAAATATTTATCTGACCACGTCTAGAACTGTCGCGGTGTGGTCATAGATCTTTATCTTACAACATGTGGAATGTTTCTGTTTGCTTATAAATCTTTATCTTACATCGTGTGGAATTGTTGCTGTGTTTTCATAGATCTTTATCTTACAAAGAGTGAAACTGTTACTGTGTGGTCATAGAAATTTATCTTACAACGTGTGGTAAACTGTTACTGTGTTTTCATAAATATGTATCTGACCACGTGTGGAACTGTCGCTGTGGGGTCAGATCTTTATCTTACAACATTTGGAACTGTTATTGTGTGCTTATAAATCTTTATCTTACATCGTGTGGAACTGTTAATGTTTGGTTATAAATCTTTATCTTACAACGTGTGGAACTGTTACTGTGTGGTTATAGATCTTTATCTGACAACATGTGTAACTGTTACTGTTTGGTTATAAATCTCTATCTACATCGTGTGGAACTGTTACTGTGTGGTTATAAATCTTCATCTGACATCGTGAGGAACTGTTACTGTGTGGTTATAAATCTTTATCTTACAACGTCCGGAGCTGTCATTATTTTGTTATAGATCTTTATCTAACATCGTGTGGAACTGTCACTGTGTGGTTATACATCTTTATCTTACAACATGTGGAACTGTTACTGTGTGGTCATAGATATTTATCTTACAAGGCGTGGAACTGTAACTATGTAGTTATAGAACTTTATGTTACATCGTGTTGAACTGTAACTTTGTGGTTATAAATATTTATCATACAACGTGTGGAGCTGTCACTGTTTGGTTATAAATCTTTATCTAACATCGTGTGGAACTGTTACTGTGTGGTTATAGATATTTATCTTACAACGTGTGGAACTGTTACTGTTTGGTTATAAATCTGTATCTTACATCTTTTGGAACTGTTGCTGTGTTTTCATAGATCTTTATCTTACAAAGTGTGGAACTGTTACTGTGTGGTCATATAAATTTATCTTACAACGTGTGGAACTGTTACTGTGTTTTCATAAATATGTATCTGACCACGTGTGGAACTGTCGCTGTGGGGTCATAGATCTTTATCTTACAACATTTGGAACTGTTATTGTGTGCTTATAAATCTTTATCTTACATCGTGTGGAACTGTTAATGTGTGGTTATAAATCTTTATCTTACAACGTGTGGAACTGTTACTGTGTGGTTATAGATCTTTATCAATCATCGTGTGGAATTGTTGCTGTGTGGTTATAGATCTTTATCTTACAACGTGTGGAACTGTTACTGTGTGGTTATAGATCTTTATCAATCATCGTGTGGAATTGTTGCTGTGTGGTTATAGATCTTTATCTGACAACGTGTGGAACTGTTACTGTGTGGTCATAGATATTTATCTTACAACGTGTGTAACTGTTACTATGTAGATATAAAACTTTACATTACATCGTTTTGAACTGTTACTGTTTGGTCATATATATTTATCTTACAACGTGTTGAACTGTTACTGTGTGGTCATAGATATGTGTCTTGCACCGTGTGTACGTGTTACCGTTTATGATAGATCTTTATCTTAAAACGTGTGGAACTGTTACTGTGTGGTTATTGATATTTATCTTACATCGCGTGAAACTGCCTCTGTGTGGTTATAGATCTTTAGCATACAACGTTTGGAACTGCTACTGTGTTGTCATACATATTTATCTCACATCGTGTGGAACTTTTACAGTGTGGTTATAAATATTTATCTTACAACGTGTGGAACTGTTACTGTGTGGTTATAAATCTATAACTTACAACGTGTGGAGCTCGCACTGTTTAGTAACAGATCTTTATCGAACATCGTGTGGAACTTTTACAGTGTGGTTATAAATATTTATCTTACAATATGTGGAACTGTTACTGTGTGGTTATAAATCTTTATCTTAGAACGTATGGAACTGCTACTGTGTGGTCATAGATCTTTATCTTACAACGTGTAGAACTGTTACTGTGTGGTTATTTATCTTTATCTTACAACGTGAGGAACTATCACTGTGTGGTTATAGATCTTTATATTACAACGTGTGGAACAGTTAATGTTTAATTATAAATATTTATCTTACAATATGTAGAACTGTTACTGTGTGGTTATTTATCTTTATCTTACAACGTGAGGAACTATCACTGTGTGGTTATAGATCTTTATATTTCAACGTGTGGAACAGTTAATGTATGGTCATGGATCGTTATCTTTCAAATTATGGAACTGTTACTGTTTGGTTATAGATCTTTATCTGACAATGTGTGTAACTGTTACTGTTTGGTTATAAATCTTTACCTAACATCGTGTGGAACAGATACGGTGTGATTATCAATATTTACATTGCAACGTGTGGAACTTTTGCTGTTTGGTTTTAAATCTTTATCTAACAACATGTGGAACTGTTACTGTATGGTTATAGATCTTTATTTTACAACACGTGGAATTGTCACTGTGTGGTCATATATACTAATCTTACAAGGTGTGGAACTGTAACTATGTAGTTATAGATCTTTATCCAACATCAAGTGAAATTGTTACTGTGAGGTCATAGATATTTATGTTACAATGTGTGGAACTGTTACTGTGTGGTCATATATATTTATCTTACAACCTTTGGAACTATTACTGTGTTGTTCTACATATTTATCTAACATCGCGTGGGAATTTTGCAGGGTGGTTGTCAATATTGATCTGACAACGTGTGGAACTGTAACTATGTAGTTATAGAACTTTATGTTACATCGTGTTGAACTGTTACTGTGTGGTTATAGATCTTTATCTAACATCGTGTGAAACCGTTACTGTGAGGTCATAGATATTTATCTGACAACGTGTGGAACTGTTACTGTGTGGTCATAGATATTTCTCTAACATCATGTGAAAATGCCTCTGTGTGGTTATAGATCTTTATCTTACAACTTAGAACTGTTTCTGTGTTGTCATAAATATTTATCTGAAAACGTGTGGAACTGTCGCTATGTGGTCATAGATCTTTATATTACAACATGTTGAACTGTTACTGTGTGGTTATAGATCATTATCTTACATCGTGTGGAACTATTACTGTGTTGTTATAGATCTTTATCTTACAACGTGTGGAACTGTTACTGTATGGTTATAAATATTTATCTTACAACGTGTGGAACTGTTACTGTGTGGTCATTGATATTTATCTTACAACGTGTGTAACTGTTACTGTGTTGTCATAAATATGTATCTGATCACGTGTGGAACTGTCGCTATGTGATCATAGATTTTTATCTTACAACATGTTGAACTGTTACTGTGTGGTTATAAATATTTATCTTACAAGATGTGGAACTGTCACTGTGTGGTCATATATATTTATCTTACAAAGTTTGGAACTGTTACTGTGTTGTCATACATATTTATCTAACCTCGCTTGGGAATTTTGCAGTGTGGTTGTCAATATTTATCTGACAACGTGTGGAACTGTTACTGTGTGGTTATAGATCTTTATCTTAAACATACGGACCTGTTACTGTCTGGTCATAGATACTTATCTTTCAAGCTGTGGAACTGTAACTATGTAGTCATAGATATTTATCTTACAACGTGTGGCACTGTTACTGTGTGGTCATAGATATGTATCTTACAACATGTAGAATTGTTACTGTTTATGATAGATCTTTATCTTACAACGTATGGAATTGTTACTGTGTGGTTATAGATATTTATTTAACATCGTGTGAAACTGCCTCTGTGTGGTTATAGATCTTTATCTTACAACGTGTTGAACTATTACTGTGTGGTTATAGATATTTATCTTACAAAGTGTTGAACTGTTACTGTGTTGTCATACATATTTATCTAACATCGCGTGGAACTTTTGCAGTGTGGTTATCAATATTTATATGACAAGGTGTGGAACTGTTACTGTGTGGTTATAGATCTTTATCTTACAACGTGTGTAAATGTTACTGTGTTGTCATAAATATTTATCTGACCACGTGTGGAATTGTCGCTATGTGGTCATAGATTTTTATATTACAACATGTTGAACTGTTACTGTGTGCTTATAAATCTTTATCTTACATCGTGTGGAACTGTTGCTTGCTGTGTGGTCATAGATCTTTATCTTAAAACATGTTGAAATGTTACTGTGTGGTAATATATCTTTATCTTACAACGTGTGGAACTGCTACTGTGTGGTCATAGATATTTATCTTACAATGTGTGGAACTATTACTGTGTTGTCATAAATAGTTATCTTAAAACATGTGGAACTGTTACTGTGTGGTTATAAATCTTTAACTTACAACGTGTGGAGCTCGCACTGTTTAGTAACAGATCTTTATCGAACATCGTGTGGAACTTTTACAGTGTGGTCATAGATATTTATCTTACAATATGTGGAACTGTTACTGTGTGGTTATAGATCTTTATCTTAGAACGTGTGGAACTGTTAATGTTTGGTTATAGATCTTAATCTTACAACGTATGGAACTGCTACTGTGTGGTCATAGATCTTTATCTTACAACGTGTAGAACTGTTACTGTGTGGTTATTTATCTTTATCTTACAACGTGAGGAACTATCACTGTGTGGTTATAGATCTTTATATTACCACGTGTGGAACAGTTAATGTTTGGTTATAGATCTTTATCTTACAACGTGTAGAACTGTTACTGTGTGGTTATTTATCTTTATCTTACAACGTGAGGAACTATCACTGTGTGGTTATAGATCTTTATATTACAACGTGTGGAACAGTTAATGTTTGGTTATAAATATTTATCTTACAATATGTAGAACTGTTACTGTGTGGTTATTTATCTTTATCTTACAACGTGAGGAACTATCACTGTGTGGTTATAGATCTTAATATTACAACGTGTGGAACAGTTAATGTATGGTCATGGATCGTTATCTTTCAAATTGTGGAACTGTTACTGTTTGGTTATAGATCTTCATCTTTCAAATTGTGGAACTGTTACTGTTTGGTTATAAATCTTTATCTAACATCGTGAGGAACTGTTACTGTGTGGTTATAAATCTTTACCTAACATCGTGTGGAACAGATACGGTGTGATTATCAATATTTACATTACAACGTGTTGAACTTTTGCTGTTTGGTTTTAAATCTTTATCTAACAACATGTGGAACTGTTACTGTATGATTATAGATCTTTATTTTACAACATGTGGAATTGTCACTGTTTGGTCATATATACTAATCTTACAAGATGTGGAACTGTAACTATGTAGTTATAGATCTTTATCCAACATCAAGTGAAATTGTTACTGTGAGGTCATAGATATTTATGTTACAACGTGTGGAACTGTTACTGTGTGGTCATATATATTTATCTTACAACGTGTGGAACTATTACGGTGTTGTTCTACATATTTATCTAACATCGCGTGGGAATTTTGCAGGGTGGTTGTCAATATTGATCTGACAACGTGTGGAACTGTAACTATGTAGTTATAGAACTTTATGTTACATCGTGTTGAACTGTTACTGTGTGGTTATAGATCTTTATCTAACATCGTGTGAAACCGTTACTGTGAGGTCATAGATATTTATCTGACAACGTGTGGAACTGTTACTGTGTGGTCATAGATATTTCTCTAACATCATGTGAAAATGCCTCTGTGTGGTTATAGATCTTTATCTTACAACTTAGAACTGTTTCTGTGTTGTCATAAATATTTATCTGAAAACGTGTGGAACTGTCGCTATGTGGTCATAGATCTTTATATTACAACATGTTGAACTGTTACTGTGTGGTTATAGATCATTATCTTACATCGTGTGGAACTATTACTGTGTTGTTATAGATCTTTATCTTACAACGTGTGTAACTGTTACTGTGTGGTTATAAATATTTATCTTACAACGTGTGGAACTGTTACTGTTTGGTCATATATATTTATCTTACAACGTGTGTAACTGTTACTGTGTTGTCATAAATATGTATCTGATCACGTGTGGAACTGTCGCTATGTGATCATAGATTTTTATCTTACAACATGTTGAACTGTTACTGTATGGTTATAGATCTTTATTTTACAACATGTGGAACTGTCACTGTGTGGTCATATATAATTATCTTACAAGGTGTGGAACTGTAACTATGTAGTTATAGAACTTTATGTTAAATCGTGTTGAACTGTTACTGTGTGGTTATAGATCTTTTTCCAACATCATGTGAAACTGTAACTGTGAGGTCATAGATATTTATGTTACAACGTGTGAAACTGTTACTGTGTGGTCATAGATATGTATCTGACAACGTGTGGAATTGTTACTGTTTATGATAGATCTTTATCTTACAAAGTTTGGAACTTATACTGTGTTGTTATAAATATTTATCTAACATCGCGTGAAACTATTACAGTGTGGTCATAAATAGTTATCTTAAAACATGTGGAACTGTAACTGTATGGTTATAAATATTTATCTTACAACGTGTGGAGCTGTTAATGTGTGGTCATTGATATTTATCTTACAACGTGTGTAACTGTTACTGTGTTGTCATAAATATTTATCTGACCACGTGTAGAACTTTCGCTGTTTGGTCATAGATCTTTATCTTACAACATGTGGAACTGTTTCTGTTTGCTTATAAATCTTTATCTTACATCGTGTGGAACTATTGCTGTGTTTTCATAGATCTTTATCTTACAAAGTGTGGAACTGTTACTGTGTTTTCATAAATATGTATCTGCCCACGTGTGGAAATGTCGCTGTGGGGTCATAGATCTTTATCTTACAACATGTGAAACTATTATTGTGTGCTTATAAATCTTTATCTTACATCGTGTGGAACTGTTAATGTGTGGTTATAAATCTTTATCTTACATCGTGTGGAACTGTTGCTTGCTGTGTGGTCATAGATCTTTATCTTACAACATGTTGAACTGTTACTGTGTGGTTATAGATCTTTATCTTACAACGTGTGGAACTGATACTGTGTGGTCATAGATATTTATAGTACAACATGAGGAACTGTTACTGTGTAGTTATAGATCTTTATCTTACATCGTGTGGAACTGTTACTGTTTTGTCGTAGATCTTTATCTAACAACGTGTGGAACTGTCACTGTGTGGTTATAGATCTTTATCTTACAACGTGTGGAACTGCTACTGTGTTCTTATAAAACTTTATCTAACATCGTGTGGAACTCTTACTGTGTTGTTATAGATCTTTATCTAACAACGTGTTGAACTGTTACTGTGTGGTTTTAAATCTTTATCTAACATCATATGGAACAATTACTGTGTGGTTATAGATCTTTATCTTACAACCGAAATGTTAATATCTTTATAGTCGATCAAAGATTATAATTTCGAGTATCACATTCCAAAAAATAATAGTAAAAATGTCGTCTTCCTGTCTTTTTTTATAATGACTATCAAACAGGACTCGTTCTTAACTGAATGCTTATTAAGTTTCCACTTTGTACACTTTATCTGCATCATTACGTTTATTTTATAACAGAATATATATTGTTAACTCTTTGTAGTTAATCTTTAAGTGAAAAGTTTCGTTGTCAGCTACTTTGATTACATGGTGAAAAGGACTATATGTAGTACACTAATACGTGTTTTCTCATCACCTTCTTCATGTCTATATTGTATTGTACCTGTACATGTCTATATCGAATAAAATACATTTTTATACCAAATTCAGGTACGAATATGTAATATGTAAAATAAGTCACAAATAAATACGATCTCCGTTTTTTAACACAAAAAGGATTCAGATGCATACGGACATCGTTAGTGCGAACTCAAACAGCACCCCAAAGGCGTTAAGACGTACAAAATGAGAAATAGTGTATAAATGCTAAATAACATTTACTTTTATACTCTATATCCAGTTCCCGCAAAAATGATGGCTGAAAGGCATTATATCATATGACATCGATATACGTTTCTATTATTTGATTTAATATTTATCATTTTCCCAAAGTCCATACAAAACAAAATTTTAATTAAATATATAATTATATCTCACTTTTATTTAGAATGTTCATATTGATTACATGACAGACATTGAATATGACTTATGTTTCACCGAGATTGGAAGGCGAAGGAAATAACCCCAGAGAAATAGCCAATGAAGGAAATAACCCCAGGGAAATAACCCCTTGGAGGCTTCTTGTGACCTGAACGTAATGTTATCTGCAACGTCAACCAACAATGGCAAAGCTATTGCTTTTTTGCAGGCCGATGATTAAGCAACTTTTTGGGAACTATCTTCTTGAGTCATTTTACCAGAGAAGTTTTTTTTTTCTTTTAATTTTGTTCGGTAGAGTAAAATAATTATGTCCCTATGTGTCGGGATACATCTAGAATTGTCTCCATGGACAGAGTTAATTTCTCTTTAACTCTTTCCAGGAGCACAATTCCAGATGTATCTTAAAACGATTATTGCGGTTTTGCTGCTATTTCATTTCTTTACAATTGTATACCTGTGATAGGTTTGAAAGCGGTTTTTATACAGCTTGTTACAACTTAAGAACATAACCGTTTAATGTTGTTACACAACTAAGTTATATTAATTCTTTAGGTCTTATTCGACTGTGATCATGTAGATATTGCGAGCTTACCAATCCACATTGCGAACATTGGTCCAACGGCCTTGACAATGTTGGGTGTGGCGAACATGCTTACTGCTTGTCCAGAAATTCCGAATATCGCTAATGCTACACCGACTAATGTGGAATCTGGGAAACAACAGGCAATCACTCTGGCTTGTACAACTACAAAAATGTACATATGACAACTTGAAGTTGCGATTTTTCTCCTCATCAAGTCATAAATAAATAAACCTCTTTGGTGATACGTATCACAAAAATGCGCTTTCAATTCAAGTTGAGTAAGCTTTTTTAGCTAAGCAACTGATACAACTGGTGTAAAACAATCACAGTCAGAGGAACGTCTAATAATGTGATTAACTGTTTTATTATATATATATATATATATATATATATATATATATGATCTATAGTGAAATGGGAAGATGTCCTTTAGAAATAAAGGTGGCAATGACAACATATGGTTTTAATGATTACTCATGTTAAACACATCTTTAATGATACTGGATTTATATATATATTTGACAGTGAAATACCGATGAATGCAAGTTCACGTCTACGTGACTCATTTAAAAAAAAATTTCGCAGACATATAATTCTCTTCCAAAGGTCGTTTTTATTCAAAATTAAAAAAAAAATGTTATTAAACAAAGTTATCGGAACAAAACAGAATTACTTTAATACAATTCCGTACCTCTTATATAATGCCCCTATTGAAACTGGACGATGGCAGAACAGAATAGAATATGTAATTTATGTCATGTTGATATCGGAGATGAATTTCACTATTTCTAATGTGAAATCAGAGAAATTAAAGCTTTTATAGAAACTGTTTTGCTCAATACTACACCAAATATCCTACTTTTTTTAAATTAGACCGACTATTGAATGTTTGCAGTATCCAAGTTATAAACAATTTGCAATTTTTCTAAGAAAGGTGAAATTATATTACTTTAAATTAAACACTTAACAATTATAACTTTCTGTATTTGTGTACCTTGTATATGTAGAGCGTGTAGCCATCTTGTCATGTATATGTCTATGTATATCCTTATGTCATCATGTAACACATTTTCATGTGTCTGAGTGAAACAATTAATATCTTGTTAATTACGTTACCATTTAAATATTAAAATTAAATAAATACGCATTACACCTTTTTCTCGATTATAAAGATATACATTTTGCAGTGTTTATAAAGGTTAGTACTAAAAATATATAATAAAAATGGGATTAAAGTAAATCGGATACACTCATTAATACTAACATAATTAATGTGTGGGACATTAAAGCACTACTAGACATCAAGTAGGGAAGAAACATATCAATTACAACTACATTTAGATTGTATAAGAATACAAGTAACGAATAGACAATGTTTTCTATATTCGCAATATGGAACATTTAGTAATATATAAAAGCATATATAAAACAAGAAAAGAAAGACATACAGCGTACAGGTCCATCAGCAAGGGTAACGAGACTATACCCTACGGTTAACATCATATACGCTGGAAGATTAGCCGGAACGTGTGACATGGATCCAACACAGAATAGGATCGAGCCAAGAAACACTAAACTGTTGAATAAAAGTGCAGAACCTGTAACATATAAGTTCGTGCACGGCATTATCAATTATATATGAGATCCAATCATCACTATGTAAGAAATAAATGCAATTTAATATATAGTAGTGTTATATATCAGATACAAAATGTCAAATGTAATTGTCTTTTCATATGTTTTCTTTAAGAACAATATACTTTCATTTTGTTTATCTATTAATGGTCCGTAATCTATACGAACTATATATCATGTTTGTTATTGATTATCTTTAAATGTTCCGTACTCAATACGAACTATATATCATGTTTGTTATTGATTAACGCTATATCTTATTATCAAACGGAGAAAACATGCAAGTAAAACAATATTGGATAAATCAATGACATTGGACTTCATATATTCTCTCTGAACAATCGTATTCCTTTAAGGATATATGGAAATTCTGAAAGGATTATACAATGACATTTTTTCAAAACAATTTGTGTAATGAATATTCTAAAAATGAAACTCTTCTATATCTAGTTTTGTGCAAATGTTGTCAAATGGAAAATTGGCAGTTTTTCAATCACAAATGAAAGCATGGCATGTTAAAGATTCTGAGCAAGAGGTTATGACTCTTTTACCTATACCTAGCCATACTTGGTGCCAGATAGATAAGCTGGGCCTTCTGTCTGTTATTGCGAAAAAGATTGATGATGTCAGCTGCATTATACACACGCCATGGAGACCACCATCAATTTGTTAATCTCAAATCAGGCTATCTTTAAATATCAATAGTGTCACATGGAAATAAAACATGATTCATCAAAAAAACTGTTTTGTTCTATATTCGAACTATGGACACAACTTCTTTTCGAGCGAATAGTTTTCATCATGTTTATGTTCCAAGTGTTCAGTGAATGCAATGGTTACTATATATAATGAAAGTAGATTTATGAAACCAAAATAAGCAAATTTACATTAAGTGTGACAAGCAACACATGTCCCCTGCAGTCAGTTTCATTTTTCTTATCTTTGGCCAGTTATTATTGCTAAGTTATGCTGTCATTGTGTGAAGTTTGAACAAATTCTGTCTCAAGTGATAGCCCGGAAACGAAAATTTGTGAAACAAACTATTTAGCAGCAATCAGCTTTTGATCCCAAATTCAATCCCAAAATGTATTTTCTCATATACTACCATTGTGTGAGGTTTGATCAAAATCCGTTGATTTTTTCTCAAGTTAGCGTCTGTAAGCAAAATCCGGACAAACAGACGGACGGACAGACCGACAAACAGACGGGAACAAAAACCATAGTCCCCTCCGGTTTCACCGGCATTGACTAACAATAGCGACAAAACTACGCAGTGAACTGATGATTTCAAGGCGAAAACAGGTAGAGACATTATTTTGATATGCAATGTACATAAAAACATTAAACAACATTTAACAAAAGACAGAGAAAACTTCCTGATAATTGTACTTACAAGCATTTCCAAGTCTGTCTATAAGGATTCCTAGTGGCGCACATACTAAAACCGAACTGTCAAATAGTAAACACAATGTAACACGTTACGTTCAATAGTGAGCATTACGTTTTATAAGTACGGTAGTATAACATAGTTAGTTTATAAGTACGGTAGTATAACATAGTTAGTTTTATAAGTACGGTAGTATAATATAGTTAGTTTTATAAGTACGGTAGTATGGCTTAGTTAGTTTTATAATTACGGTAGTATAACATAGTTAGTTTTATAAGTACGGTAGTATAACATAGATAGTTTTATAATTACGGTAGTATAACATAGTTAGTTTTATAATTACGGTAGTATAACATAGTTAGTTTTATAAGTACGGTAGTATAACATAGTTAGTTTTATAATTACGGTAGTATAACATAGTTAGTTTTATAATTACGGTAGTATAACATAATTAGCAATTTAATTTAAAAGACGTGAAGGTATTTTATCTCTCTTTGTAAGTTTATCTGGTTTTTGAAGCAGCTAATCTATGTCAGTGAGACTATTACTTACCACCATCTCGCGATAGAAAGTAACAAATTATAACGGAGCTCTCCCAGTCCAAGGCAGAGGCTGCAATTGACATGTCTTTCTGTAGTGTTTAACCCATTGGATTGATGCTGTTAAGGGAAAAGTGGGAACATATCGAAACCAGTTTGTGCATTTATTACTTATTTCATCAGATCAGGCAGTTTGCTTTTGGAGTAGATATTACTTTAGATAACTTGTTATCACTGTCGCGAGGATAATGTCTACATATAATAATCAGAGGTAGGGAATTACCGTATGTACAACTTTATCAAAATCCATATAGGCTAAACAAAATAACAGCTCAAACAACAAATCAACAAATGGATAAAAACATATAAACCTATCAAGGTAGATGATATAGAGACCGCAGCCGAACTTATGGGTACAAAGATAAAGTAGGAGCTCAGGTCACGAAATGAACGAAGAACGAATCATTTAGGGGCAAAGACGGGGCATGGACCGTAGAATGGGAACAGGAACAACAGAGAAAAAGAGAGGCGTACAGTTCCGATACAGTCACCATCATGTCTTTCTCGAACAGGCGTGTTACAGACATGCCCCCGTGTCGTCGGATTGTTCCTCCCAGACCCTTACCTCAGCAAAAAGCAGTTGTACTCAACAAATTGAAGATCGAGCTAAGGAATACCACGCAGGATTACATAAACAAAAAATGTGATAAAAATGGTAGACCTAGGAGCTCGAATCTGACTCAAGAAGAGCAGTCTGGGATAAAATCAATGAAGGGTCGTGTCAAAAGTAAGGAGGTGGTAGTTATGCCGTCAGACAAAAGTGGGCGTATGACCATGAACAGTGTTATGACCCAGAATAACAGAAATGAGAAACCAGCAGCTAAATTCAAAACACAATTTAATTATATATACAATATTATACAGAGATGGTTTACAATATCTAAAGTAATTGGTGGTGGTACAAGAGTAATACGATGATTTAAAGTGTTACTTATCTGTATGCGAATGTCCTGGTATAATCCTTGATCCTTCCAGGTTTCAAATTCACAATAATCACAAATCCACAAGGAAATTGAATGTCCACCGATGATTTGTAAAGTTCCAGGCAATATGAATAAATCCACACAAAGTGTTGTAATAATCCACAGATAAAGTCACAATAGCTCTCCCAATATAATCTTATATGGCGCTGTACAATTCTTGATATGTCTTATTACAGGTCTCATTACAGTTCTGATTAGTCTTGGGCAGCTGGAGTATATATAGCTTAACCCTAATTCAAGAATATTGGAGAACCTTCTACTTCTAGAAATATCTAACTAAAAACAGTAAGCAAGTAAACACACAGAACTTTCTGGAAATAGATCATTCTAGATCTCTACTTATAATCAACATGTTTACAAACATATTTGTTTATACATGATAATATTCTAGAAAGTTCTATAACCTAAATCAATCGTATGAACTTTATAGGATGTATCAATAATAAAGCTATATATAATATAAGCTCCCTTATCTCATAACTACACGTATTTAGTGTCATATATAACACACCCCTCCTTAAAGAAAAGAAAGTTTTCTTGAAAAGGAAACTTTCTTGAAATATCAAGTAACGTTTAAATCCTTGATAAAGCATCAGCCAGAATATTGTCTTTCCCTTTGATATGTTTGATGTCAAGATTGTACTCTTGCAAAGTCAAACTCCACCTGAGAATTCTTTGATTTTTGTTTTTCATTTTCCCAATGAATGTCAAAGGGTTGTGGTCGGTGAAGACCAACACAGGAACAACTGTAGTGCAGAGATACACATCAAATTGGTTCAATGCCAAAATCAATGCTAAACATTCTTTCTCAATGGTGGAATAATTTCTCTGGTGTTTGTCAAACTTTTTCGAGAAATAATAAATTGGATGGTCAATTTGTTCAGAACCTTCTTGCATCAAAACAGCACCAACACCTACATCACTGGCGTCAACAAACAGTTTAAACTGTTTATTAAAATCTGGAGCAGTCAGAATTGGTGAGTTCGATAGTATGGCTTTCAATTTCTCAAAGGCAGACTTACATTCGTCTGACCAAACAAATTTGACATTTTTCTTTAACAAAGCAGTAAGTAAAGCTGCTATAACAGAGAATTTTTGACAAAATTTTCTGTAGTATCCAGCCATACCAAGAAATCTCATCAGCTCTCTCTTGCTTCCAGGAGTTGGAAAATCTATAATTGATTCTACTTTGGCCTGAACAGGTTTAACCTGCCCCTGTACTACAACATGGCCTAAAAATTCAACAGTTGCATGACAGAATTCACATTTCAATAAGTTTACTGTCAATGTAGATGGTCTTCCCACGTGTCGTGGTAGTTGATGACGTCATCAATGTATCCATCGCAGCCTTCCAGGTCTGATATCACACTGTTAAGAAGACGTTGAAATGTTGCCGGGGCATTCTTCATACCAAACGGCATAACTTTGTACTGGTACAAACCTTGTGAAGTTACAAATGCAGACACTTCTTTGTCTCTTTCTGTTAATGGCACCTGCCAATATCCAAAGAGTCTGTTTTACTGACAGAGTTAACTTTTCTGAAGTCAGTACAGAACCGGTATGTCTTGTCTGGCTTTGGTACCAGAACACATGGAGAGCTCCATTCACTTTTGCTTGGTTCAATAATATCATTGTCCAACATGTATTGAATTTCTTTCTTTAAGTGTTCTTCTTTCAAAAGATTGACAGGGTAAGGATGTTGCTTGACAGGTGGCGCATCGCCTACATCCACGTCATGATATATAGCATCTGTTTTACCTGGTGTATCCGGAAACAAATGTTTATACTCAAGTATCAAATCTTCCAGTTCATTGCGTTCCTTTTCTGATAGATGACACAGTTTCTTGTCCAAGTTCGAGAGCACATCTGAATTCCGTAACTTAAGACCACAGTCTAAACCTACATCTTGTACACCACCATCTAAGTCTAATTTACAAATATCAGCTGTACTTTCACTTTGTGATGGTACAGAGGCCAAAGTAGCAATAGGTTGAGAGGTCTTGCTCTCTTCTCTATCTACCTATTTCTTAAGCATATTAACATGACATAATTGAGTTTTCTTGCGCCTCCCTGGAGTTTGTACAATGTAGTTAACATCATCGACCTTTTTCTCAACAACATAAGGTCCAAAATATCTAGCTTGCAAAGGCTGACTCGGTATTGGTAATAGAGCCAAAATTTTGTCACCTGGATCAAAACTTCTTGCACGGGCATCTTTATCATACCATGTTTTCATTTTGGTTTGAGTAAGGACCAAATTTTCTTTTGCCAGTTCACATGCCCTTGTCAACCTTTGCCTAAAGTTAGACACATACTCTAAGAGATTCACTTTAGAATCTTCGTCCAAAATTTTGTCTTTCAAAATTTTCAAAGGACCACGTACAGTATGTCCAAACACAAGTTCAAAGGGACTGAAGCCAAGAGATTCTTGTACAGATTCTCTAACGCCAAACAACAACATGTGTATACCTTCGTCCCAATCTCTTTTGTTTTCAAAACAATAAGATCTCATCATATTCTTCAATGTCTGATGAAAACGTTCTAAAGCACCCTGAGACTCTGGATGATAAGCACTAGACTTATACTGCTTGATCTGGAGCTGGTACATGACTTGTTGAAAAATACCAGACATGAAATTTGAACCTTGGTCCGACTGGACAGCTTTTGGAAGACCAACCAATGTAAAGAATTTAACCAAAGCCTTGACTATGTTAGGGGCCTTAATGTTTCTGAGTGGAATAGCTTCAGGACAGCGTGTGGAAGCACATATAATAGTTAAAAGATACTCATTCCCAGACTTAGTTTTGGTTAGAGGACCTACACAGTCTATAATGACTCTACTAAATGGTTCCTCAAATGCTGGAATGGGGTGCAAAAGTGCAACAGGGATTTTCTGATTAGGTTTCCCTACCACCTAACAAGTATGACAAGACCTACAAAAATCAGCCACATCCCGTTTCAACTTGGGCCAAAAGAAGTGATCTAAGATCCTGTTATAAGTCTTGGTCACACCTAGATGCCCTGTCATAGGTACGTCATGAGGCAAATTTAGAATATCTTGCCTATACCTCGGTGGGACAACTATTTGATTGACAACCTTCCAGTCTTCCTCGGGAAACACATCAGGGGGGCGCCACTTGCGCATCAACACACCTGACTGACGGAAGTAACAAACCGGGACTTTCTCAGCCTCTTCCTCACTCAAAGCCCGATTACACAATAAGGAGGTTTCAGGATCTTTTTCCTGTTCTACTATAAGCTCCTTCCTACACAAAGATGATTTACTCATCATGTCAGACAAACACGTACCCTTGTTAGGAACAACTCCATCACTATCAAAGTCTACAGGATTGCACAAAAGATCACACTTGCCCACGATATCCTCTATATCATGAGCCAAGAAAGTGTCACCTAACCCTGGACTATAATGATCCTCAACTACTGCAACATCAGAAACCTTCTTACTCATTGAACGCGTTACAACACAAGAAGGGAAAATACCAGGAAATTCCTGTTGAATAGTCTCAGCATCACCTGTTTTATCTGGAATACTGGACACTAAGGGATCTACCCTTTCTCTTTCAACTTTCTCTCCAGCCAAGTCATTGCCTAAAATGAGCGACACGCCCTCTATGGGAAGTTCCGGTCTAACACCAATGGTGACAGGCCCAGTAACCAAGTCTGACTTTAAATAAACACAATGGAGAGGCACATTAACAAAACCTAACTCTACACCTTGAAGCAAAACACTACTACCAGATGAGGTCTCCTCAGTTTTCTCTCATCTAAATAAGTTTTTATGTTTGTGTGGACACAACGTTTAAACTCCTCTATCAACAATAATTGCCTCAATTTACCGAAATCCTCATAAATTTCTTTAGAATCACACCACCTATTAAATAATTGTTCTTTTTCTCTGGCAAATTCTACATGAGTTTGTTCATCTCTCTTTCTCGAGTTTCGAAATTTCTGGCGGTAAGCCTCAGGAACTAACTCATAAGCTTTCAAAATAGCTTTCTTGACTACTTGGTAATTTGAAATCTCATCTACAGATAAAGAAGAATAAATGTCTCTAGCTTTACCAATCAAGACACTTTAAAGAAGCATTGTAAGCTTATGTTCAGGCCATTTTATACTATCAGCTATTTTCTCAAAATGCAGAAAATACTTGTCAACTTCTTTCTCTTGAAAAGGAGGAACTAACCTAATGTTTCTACTGACATCAAAACCTCTGTTTCCTTGTAAACCCCTAATAGTTAGATTACTTGAACTGTCTTGAGAAGCTAGCTCTAATTCTTTCATTCTAAGTTCTGTTTCAGCTTGAATTTTCTGCTTCTCTAGCTCTAACATCTGATCTCTCTCAGTCTCTTTTTTCTTTTAATTCTCTTTCAATTTCTTTTTCTCTTAACTCTCTTTCTTTGTCTATTTCTTTTTCTCTTAACTCTCTATCTTTATCTATTTCTTTTTCTCTTAACTCTCTTTCTTTGTCTATTTCTTTTTCTCTTAACTCTCTTTCTTTGTCTATTTCTTTTTCTCTTAACTCCTTTTCTATTTCTTTTTCTCTTAACTCCTTTTCTATTTCTCTTTCTCTCATTTCTTTCTCTATTTGTTTCATTTTCATTTCATGTTCAAGTTCCATTTGTCTAATTTGGATTTCTGAAGTGACTGTTTCCTCTATACTATCTAATGCACTAGAGTCAAATTTGTCATTGTCAACAAAATATCTTATAATTACATTCCTAATTTCAGCTTTCCTCAAATTAGTTTTGATAGTAAGGCCTAAATGTTTACCCAATAACAGTAAATCCTTCTTACTAACTTGCAAAAGAACATCCAGGGATGGCGCTTTAACAAACTGTTCTACCTGCATAGTAGTCATGTTAATCTAGCTGTTGGTTTCAAATGTAAACCCCAAGTTTTTACACAAATTTTGAAAATTTCTTAATTAATTTTTCAAAGTTAGATTCCACAAATAAAATATCGATCTCGGACACGAGCCCCCAATTCTGTTACATTAACGAATAACAGAAATGAGAAACCAGCAGCTAAATTCAAAACACAATTTAATTATATATACAATATTATACAGAGATGGTTTACAATATCTAAAGTAATTGGTGGTGGTACAAGAGTAATACGATGATTCAAAGTGTTACTTATCTGTATGCGAATGTCCTGGTATAATCCTTGATCCTTCCAGGTTTCAAATTCACAATAATCACAAATCCACAAGGAAATTGAATGTCCACCGATGATTTGTAAAGTTCCAGGCAATATGAATAAATCCACACAAAGTGTTGTAATAATCCACAGATAAAGTCACAATAGCTCTCCCAATAGAATCTTACATGGCGCTGTACAATTCTTGATATGTCTTATTACAGGTCTCATTACAGTTCTGATTAGCCTTGGGCAGCTGGAGTATATATAGCTTAACCTAATTCAAGAATATTGGAGAACCTTCTACTTCTAGAAATATCTAACTAAAAACAGTAAACAAGTAGACACACAGAACTTTCTGGAAATAGATCATTCTAGATCTCTACTTATAATCAACATGTTTACAAACATATTTGTTTATACATGATAATATTCTAGAAAGTTCTATAACCTAAATCAATCATATGAACTTTATAGGATGTATCAATAACAAAGCTATAGGAGTTATCTCCCTTATCTCATAACTACACGTATTTAGTGTCATACATAACAACAGTATGAACAATTTCATTGAACTCATGCAGCCCCATCTCGATGATGATCCTACTGTCAGCCATGAGGAACACGACAAACTCGAGAAGGAGATTGGAGCTCACGCTTTGCAATGGGGGAGGTTCCTCACAATGGGGGAAAGTTGGAATGACCCAGATGGTATTCAACACAGACATTGGGACAGGGTAAAACAGGCACTTCGCACTAAAAATTGCATTGCACCGCCCTTGTATGGTTTACCGAAAGACCATAAAACCGCCAGTGAACGTGGTCATCCCCTAAGACCGGTATGCGGAGCTAACGAGAGCATCAATGGTCCTCTTTCAGACACTCTCTCTGAGATAATCTCAACGTTGGGAGACGTTCCCGACGACATCGGAGTCATCAGTCGATCCACAGAGGATGTACTTGAAGCGGTGTTATCGTACAATAACAACACGGCTCATGGTGCCAGAGAACCAGTAGCTCTATCAATTGATGTTGCCGCCATGTATCCGAGCCTCAATGCCTTCGCCGTTGCGAAGGAAGTGAGAGAGGAGTTCCTTCGATCTGACCTGGACGTAGTTGTGGATTCCGTTGAACTTGGTCTTTATCTTGCGATCATTTATCAAAATAAACGCAAGGACCTAGCCGTGCTTGACCTTGATGATAAGATACCCAAACGCAGGAGTCGTGGCAAAGACATCAAAATCACAACGGATGAAGTTACTTCAGCTAGGAGGAGGGGTGAAAGACCACCTAGCTCCGACAAGAGTCTATTTAGAGAACGTGAAAGTGCGCCTAGGTCAGACGAGACAAGTCTCATGTTCGCGTTTGCCTTGGAAGAGGGGATCAAAATAGTAATGAACCACCATACTTACACGTTTCAGGGAGACTTATACCACCAACAGAAAGGAGGTCCCATTGGTCTTAAATTATCTGGAGCGTTAGCCAAGATCCATATGATTTTCTGGTGCCGACAGTTCAGGCAGAAAATGGCAGCAGCCACGGTGTCAACCTTCCTTATCCACCAGGTATACGAACACAAAGTTTATGTGGATGACCAGAACCTTGTTGTGGAGGCGTTACCACCAGGTAGTAGGTTTGTTGAGAACAAGATCGTGATTGTGGATGAATTGGTGGAGAGGGATAGAATAAGACCAGCAGATGAGAGGACGCCGCAGATAATTAAAGAGGTTGCCAAATCAGTATGCCCCTATACAAGAATGGAGGTTGACTATCCATCGGCCCATGATTCTGGATGGATGCCGTTGCTGGACATTCAGGCCCAAATTCGCGACGCGGATGGGTCTGTGGACTGGAAGTTCTACAAGAAAGAGGTTTCCAGCTCACAATTCATCCTCAATCGCAGTGCACTCCCTGTGTCCGTGAAACGCCAATCCCTAATTCAGGACGGCATTCGCCGATTGCGTAACACCAGACCATCTTTGGTACCAAAACTGCGCCAAGAGCTTATGGAGGATCTTGCAGAGATGATGCTGATCTCAGGATACCCAGAGTCTTTTAGGGCCAATGTAATTATTGCTGCCCTCAGAGGCTATGCCAATCAGGTATCCGCGAGCGAGCGTGGTGATACGCCACTATATCGGCATAGATCTTGGAAGGAGAATGAGCGCAGGTCTAGGAAGAACGTGAAAAAGGCTTTGTGGTTTCGACCAGCTGACACCGTAATTTTCGTACCATCAACTCCTGGTGCAGAACTTGCCAGACGTGTACGAGGGGTGACAGCGGTAGAGGGGCCCAGACTTGACGTGGATATCAGGGTGGTTGAAACTGGTGGGCAGACGATCAAGCAGCAACTTGTTCGTACCGACACTAAATTTGTTGATGATTGTCAACGAGAAGAGTGTGTGTTGTGTCAGAGCAACCCTGGTTCTGGTGGTGGGTCATTACATTTCCGGTCCGGTGCGCTGTACAAAGCCACATGCAAAATCTGTGCCAAGCACAACACAGTGGCCGAGTACATTGGTGAAACCGGCCGAAATGCATATACCCGGTTCCAGGAACACAGGCGCCAAGTAGAGAGTGGTAATCTCTCTAATGCTCTGGCTAAGCACTTGCTCGAAGAACACCCAGGAGACGAAGGTGACATTAGAAACTTCAAGTGTGAAGTCCTCAAGACCTTCTCCAAGCCACTCGAACGACAAGTTTCAGAGGCGGTCGCTATACACGAATCAGTTGCTGACAAGCTCCTCAATTCTAAGTCAGAATGGGAGCAACCTGCCGTAGAGAGATTGGTGGTCACTAGGGAACCACGACTGTGAATAGCAATATGTGATAGGGTTAAATCTGATTAAAATACAGATCTTTATGACCACTCCGGTGATTAGAGGATCTGACAGCGTCCCATGGGGGGTCATGTCATGTTCAGGTGACCTTTATACCACGTGTACTCACGACCACGTGTAGGTTCTGCACCTTGCTGCATCAAGTGTAAACAACATTTCGTCCCAGTATATATATACGGTAAGCTATGTTGTTCTCTTGGGGCGAGATGACCTTAGGTGTGAAAGTTTTGGGGGCAGCAATTTGACTGGTCTTTATCAAGGATCACGTGGACGTGGCCCCTAGTGGGATTTTCTCTGATCCTTTTTATCAAACGTAATGATAATGGGAATCTGTGTTTTATTTTATTAGATTTGATGTAATAGGCACTATGTCTACAGAATAGTGTGAGGTACGAGTTGTCTCAAAACAATAACATACCCTTAGTCGATTGTCAAACTTTTCTTTCTATTGCCACCTCGAAAAGCTGGTATGTCTGACGTTTCGACCGTGCATGTGATTGCATATAATATCCCCTTTCCATACGTCAGTGTTATGTTTATGGCTACACAAGTCTATCTGATAAAGTATCTTGCGGTTATAACCATCGTTTAAACACTGGGGTTGATTAAGTGCACACAGCATGTTGGGTCGAAATAACCCGCCGTATACATCAAACGGGCCGAGACATTTCGTACCTGCACACAATAGATGTAAACAAACATGTAGACGAACACGTTGTGTTAGTGTTATTTCGGACTGAAGAAGGCCCTATAGTGGCTGAATATATATTTCCATAGAAATGATTTTGATTTTACTTTGAATTTATTTTGGCCTATTATTTCGGATTATTAATATACAAGCTTTATACCGTTTTTCCTCATTAGGAAGAATAGCGGTTACACAAGGAGTGGTTATAATTTATTTCACAAGTGATTTTTTAAGTTACAAAAGACACGATCAGATGTATTTGAAAATTAGAATTTTGTTCATGTTATATTCGAATCTATCAAATTTTGTCTGGAAGTTAAATGTTTAGCTCACTAAAACTCGCAAATAAGATACATTTCATTAAACATCATGCATTACATATTCATTTAAGATTTTATGTCGAGTCGTTGTATCTCAAAAACTGTTCAGTTATGAGAGGACTCCTCAATCTGTTAGTGTCAGTGTGTATGGGTATCAGCATGAGAGTTCACTATATTAGCAAAGTTTATGCTATGGAGATACGCCAAATACTGTACAACATGTGGAAGAGGGAACTGAATCGAGGTTGATGAGGGCCAAAATCTGGTATCTCTCCCACATATTGTACAATTTGAGGCTTATCTCATGTCTTATGTCTAACTTAAGACATAGCAATTTATTCGTTAATAAAGTACACTTATTATTTGTTATATAAGTCATATCATTTGCCATTGTCTATGATCTAAGGTAACCCTAACAATGTCACATCCAAAATAGACAATGACAATATACAATAACCTTTGCCTGTGTTATAAATAAAGTTAATAAACGGAATACTTGAAACATGCATTTGGGTTGGACAATCCCTATCAGTTAATTTACTCTCACCATGTCCACCGATAGTGATTGATGTATATTACTTTCCTAATTTAAACGATGCAATGAAGTAGTTTTAGTGACGTTTATTACTAAAAAGACTGCAAAATATAAGAATATACCTCAGGGCATTTAACACTAAAACTGGCATTTGTTGCCAATATTTTGGATCTGATAAAGAAGTGACATTTGCAACTAGACAATTGCAATCGGAGACTTTACAAAATGTCCTCTCTAGTGACCATTTTGGATTTATCGAAAAAATACAAAATCATTATGCATACATGTATCTTCATACCGTGTGCGATTCCATTCAATAATGGGCCAGTGGGATTTAGGTTAAATATCTGGAAATCAGTTATAAAATCTTATTGAAACAATATCAAAATAACTGTGAGACAAGATAATTTGGAAATTGAAATTCAATGTGGAAGCAGAAATTTGAGCTAATGCTGTAGATATGTGTTAAATGATGTATTTATAAAAGAGAGGAAAACCATTAGAATAAATAGATACAGACATTCATTTACATAATTCTGTGTATTCGTGGTGTGGGGTGTTTCGTATTTTTAATTAAAAAAGGTAATGGAATATTCCTGATTGGCGTGTTGTGCAATGTGAATTTGCCAGGAGACCTACTCACCCGTGTTGTATAACTCTCCAATATGTTACCCTTTACTGTCTTATAAGTGACTGTCTTATATTTGAATCACATATCACACAGTAAAATGTAACATATATCCTTTGGAGGTCCGTAATGTAATAATGCGTAATTCTGCATTTGCCCCATTTTATGTACCCAATGAGAGCCCCACTGAGACTAAATATTTGTTTTTAAAGGAGATCATTTATATAACGTGTCAATATTGATTCAGTCATTACATTAGCAACGTCACAAATCACCTTTGAACATGCCTTGATAAGTCAAAAATTGAGGTCTGAAATCTAAAGGTTAGTGTGTGCTCGGAAACCTATCAATGTAAGTTTCATTGTTAAGATACGGATATGCGGATGGTCTCAGAGTTTAAAGAAGATATCAAAGTAAGCGAAAAAAAAAGAGAAAAGGAAAAGGAAGAAAAATCGCGACGATTTAAATATATATATATATATATATATTTCCCACACGCAGGTTTCTGTTTCCTATGACCTATGTGCGGTGACGTTCATGGCACTTCCAGTGAATGATCATGCTTGTTTTCCTTTTGTACTGTTTATTTGTTATGGCCGCGCAAAGAGTATCAAACAGAAATCTAAATGCAAACTCGGGTCATAAATGGTATTTGTCTAACTTACTATCATTTGTATAACCTACTATTATAATTGAGTCAGGTTTGAATCCTGCCGGCCGTCGAAAAGATATGATAGTTACAGCTAATGATCCCATAATCGGGGAGCTTAAAGCTGACAATGCAAGTTACGCTTGATACAACTTCCTTTCCATTCAGTAATGATTCGTGAGGCATAATACACTTACATATACAGTTATTATTTTGTCGCGTGTTGTCGGGGTTTTTTTATCTACAAGATATTTCAAAACATTTTTAAGTCTGAAAAGGCAATTTAGGGGGAAACACATATATATATTCATGTTATCTATCGAAAAAGGCGAAAAAATGTCATGCTAATAACCAAGCTTAAATTGATTGGATAAAAATCGCATTGTCGCATAATTTTGTCATTTTTGGGCCGAAGTATTTCTTTCGCTTAGCGCACCGCCGATCATCTCACCATCGCTTTCACAGAAGCGACAATACGGCTAAGTCGAAAACAACCACCTTAATTTTTGTATATTTGGACTTAAATAGCAACTAAAAGTTACTCTGACACTACAAGTAATATACATCTATCAAAGACACTGATATGTCGCCTCGGATAAGACATTAAACAAGTCGCAGACAAAACTCCATAGGAACGTGGTCACTACACCAGCATCTAGCGACCAACTTTTATTACTAAAAAGGGGAAGTCCTTCAGAAATTAAGTTTTATTATCGATGTAAGCATTAGCCAATTCCTGCTAGAACGAATAATCACATACTGCCTTCACCCTGTCTCGTCAGGATGACTTTTTGTCCGTTCGTCGTCCAGATAAAAAAATCATTTGATTTGATATTCGAGATGTCGTCTAAGTTATATGAGTATACAGGATTAAGATCGTCCGCCTGTCTGTCCGTCTGTAGACACAACGAGCGATCGACTACTCTTAAACTACTGGATTGATTTCAACGAAACAACTTGGTGGTAAGATTTTTTATATCATATAGATGTGCGTTATCTATATCGGAAATAGATATTTCCGCCTTTTTCAAAGTAATGCCCCTTTGTTTCACAACGATCGATCGACTACTCATGATACAGTTATAATTGTGATTGTTATATTTTAAAACATCACCTTTCATAGCTTTTGATTTATGAATCAAATGATCATATTTAAATGCTTTCACCATTTTCGAAATATACGAAATCTATGGAATGAGATGTTAAGCCGCCAGCTTACTTGAATGGTGTTAACTAGCCTAATTTTTGGTCATGTGCCAAATTTTAACAGCAGTTCATAAGTCCAATGCCATATTCGAATAAATAAAAGCTAAAAAGGTGTCGACAACATTATTTCCTATTTTGAAATAAAATGCTATTTAACAGTAATATACGTGCCATCAAACATAAACATTGGATAATAGTGTTGACAGCATCAATTCTAATTTTAAGTGTTAACGACATCATTTTGTTAAAACGTAGATAATATATCTAAATATTAGCATTATATACGTAATTCAAAATTAAACAGTGATTAATTACAATATGCGACATAATATAACAAAGCATTCAACATGCGACATCGGAAATATGCAGAAATTGTGATTGGTTGATTGGGTTAACGATATCGGGTACAATTTTGAAGTTGTGTTGGAGTGTTTGAAGAAACGTAGAGAGTTATAACACAAATAACACTTGCTACGGTTACATGAAAATGTCCAGGGTACGGTGCACTCATAGTCTTATTGAGATTGTTGATATTGGTAACACAGCATACCATTTTCGACCTTGAAGTGAACATTTTCCCGCCATTTAAAATTCAACGGCAACCATGTATGTGGCGTAGTATCTCCCCCGTGTAGTAGGGGATACACAGTGGACATCTGCTAGGTGTATATGTACATGACAGAGCGCACGAGTGTCGAACCACGCAATCTATCCAAGCAAACTTAAAACAAAATGGCGACTGCCCGCCCTTAGAAACGAAAGGAGTTGTCTAAGAAACGGACTTTGAAATATAAACTGTATTATTTTTTTAATCTCAAATGTATATATATTTAACTTGCATTGTCAGCTGTAAGTACCGAAACAACAATAAATGACATGACAACTACGCGTCACATCATGTAGTGTTTTCTCTGACATGTATGTGTGTGTCTCTATCAACACAGTATAATACAATAACAAAAACAACAATAGATGACAAGACAACTATGTGTTACATCATGTAGTGTTTTCTCTGACATGTATGTGTGTGTTTCTATAAACACAGTATAATACAATAACAAAAACAACAATAGATGACAAGACAAACTATGTGTTAATTCATGTAGTGTTTTCTCTGACATGTATGTGTGTGTTTCTCTATAACACCGTATAAAACAATAACAAAAACAACAATAGATGACAAGACAACTATGTGTTACATCATGTAGTGTTTTCTCTGACATGTATGTGTGTGTTTCTATAAACACCGTATAATACAATAACAAAAACAACAATAGATGACAAGACAACTATGTGTTACATCATATAATGTTTTCTCTAACATGTATGTGTGTGTTTTCTATAAACACCGTATAAAACAAATAACAAAAACAACAACAGATGACAAGACAACTATGTGTTACATCATATAATGTTTCATCTGACATGTATGTGTGTGTTTCTATAAACACCGTATAATACAATAACAAAAACAACAATAGATGACAAGACAACTATGTGCTACATCATATAATGTTTCATCTGACATGTATGTGTGTGTTTCTATAAACACCGTATAATACAATAACAAAAACAACAATAGATGACAAGACAACTATATGTTACATCATGTAGTGTTTTCTCTGTCACGTATGTGTGTGTTTCTATAAACACAGTATAATACAATAACAAAAACAACAACAGATGACAAGACAACTATGTGTTACATCATGTAGTGTTTCCTCTGACATGTACGTGTGTGTTTCTATAAACACCGTATAATACAATAACAAAAACAACAATAGATGACAAGACAACTATGTGTTACATCATGTAGTGTTTTCTCTGACATGTACGTGTGTGTTTCTTAAACACCGTATAATACAATAACAAAAAAACAAAGATGACAAGACAACTATTATTGTGTTACATAATACAACAATAGATGCTATGACATGTACGTGTGTGTTTCTATAAACACCGTATAATACAATAACAAAAACAACAATAGATGACATGAAAACTATGTGTTAATTCATGTAGTGTTTTCTCTGACATGTATGTGTGTGTTTCTATAAACAACGTATAATACAATAACAAAAATAACAATAGATGACAAGACAACTATGTATTACATCATGTAGTGTTATCTCTGACAGGTATGTGTGTGTTTCTATAAACACTGTGTAATACCATAACAAAAACAACAATAGATGACATGACAACTTTTATGTTACATCATGTAATGTTTTCTCTGACACGGATGTCTGACACTTATTCTGAAATACCACACGTGCAACGATATACATATGTACACACGATATGTAGATTGTAAATGTATCATAATCATCATATTTACAACCATCATAATTTTAAACCTTCACATCGAGATGAATTGAGATGTCTAATTATCCATACTTAATGTTATTAGCTGTTTTCCTGAGTGATGATATTTTAATGTTGACAATAGATATATAAATATCATACTATTGCCTTACTATAGTGTATACTCACATAGCTGTATAAGACGTCATTTTGAAGTCCTATTGGAACTTGAATAAAGTAATATCCACCAAAACTTAAAAAGCTATTGCTAAATAGCACACAATATTGCCACATCGCTGCAAACAAAATACAACAATGTGTGAATGCTAAGCGATTTCATGATGGAACCCTAACCCTAACTGATTTTCATCATTATCATAAATAAAACCAACATCAAATATTTACATTTTCACTTCGCTCCACCTCAATGAAACTAGTAAACTCCGATCATGACGCTGACTTCTGACCGGCGTAAGTTGACCTAGTTTTACGGCGCTTCAGTTTTGAATGAACTTTCTACGATGTGGCCTATCGTTGTACATTTAGAAACACTGACAAAAATACTTGAAAAATTAATATTAGAAATTTGTTAGTAATATAATATTATACAGATATTTTACACGTATTTTGATGAAACGCTGACTTAGACTCAAGCCCCGGAAAAATACTGAAAATAGGCTACCGAACGCAGTGACGTTCATCACTCATCGCAAGTAGGCATAATCGGACGCAAATAGTTACGATAATGTGTACAATATATATGTATGTAAAACGGTGATATATATGTAAGATTTGAAACGATAGATCCAATGAAAATACGCTCAAATAGCAAACAGACTGATTTCAATGACATTAAGCCTAACGAAACGAGGGTGTGAGTGTCAAAACCCACGGCATTGGTGGGTCGTTGGAAACCGCAAACATTTCAAATAGATGTTTCTCTACTTATTTAATACGGAATTTTAATACCAAAACTCGAGTTGACAGAGAGGTTATCACATTTCACGAATACCACAGAAGTCTTCCAGTGATCTGCGACTAAATCCCACATCTTAACACGTTTTATTGAGCCCTAGAAGCATGTTTTTTGGACTGCATCGCATCCCATAGACACAGGGTTTAGATTTCACAACAGGTTTAGTTAATAAACATTTAAATGCCAACAACAAATATTAACCAGTCGGAAATGCAACATTCGTTACATTCCACAACAATTGCATTTGGGTTTTAAAACATTTGATTATGTTTAGATACCAACTATTCAGCGTTTTCAACACAATCGTCATTTTCTTCAAAACCGGACCACTGCTAAATCGAACAACCGGATTACACATTGACTTCACTGCTAGTACTGTTCAGCAATTTTTTTATTTCAAGCTACAATATAATAGTTTTTTTATGATAAAAATTAAGCCATTAATTCTTGTACGTAAAACAATATTTCAGACTTGCCGCTTTTTATCGTAACAAAGCACATAGAATGAAATTATTTCGGAACTACATTTTGTGTTGCCTTGGTGACAAGAAGAACTGACTGGCGGCTGTTCCGCAGCTGTACATACATGTACGGTAACTGGTACAATGTTGAAAATAGTATAATAATCTTATAACGAATACATATAATAAAATTATAACATAAATATAAGGATTGATTGTCAATTCTGTTGCTTGCATTGACTGATGAAGAAAGTCAATATCGTGCAAATGAAGTGAACTGCTCTGCTTCATGTAACATTACGTATAGTGACATAGTATGGATACATTATGCTACGTCTACTAATTTTATTGCGGTTAGCTTAAAAGATTACACTTAATATAATGATAATTCTAAGAGTATACAATATTCTCATTATAAAATTTAAGATGGATTTACAATTACATGACTTACCTGTCATTTTTCTTTACCAGATCTGCTGTCAGGATAGTGTAAAATTCGCTATGTTGTGTGGATGAATACAGAGAGCTGAACCATGACATCGTCTTTCTACATCTTATTAATGGACGAATATCACCTCACATCGCTAAAGTCATGATATGGTCTGATTATTTTATGAATTTTGAACAACACATTTTCTAACAGAGAGTACAGAGACTAACTATCAACACTGTTTAGTTAATAAGGCATGAAACGTAGATGTTACACATGTGGAAGTAACAAGGTATCAAAATGGAAGCTTATAACGAAGATATTCTAAATACAAGACAAGAGGCCCAGAGGGCCTGTATCGCTCACCTGGTTTTTTGTTAGTAATTATCACAAGACTCTGACAATTAGAAAAATAAGCAAAATTGACTCCCAAAGTTTAATTTTGAATCACAACCATACAATGATGCTATTGATACCATACAAATATGCTATCCAATACATAGGTTCAGAGACAAAGTAATTTATATGAAAATAGTAGCCTAATTGACCTTTTTGACCTCGCATATATTGCCGTTTAAGGCCAGGGGGTAAGCCCTATCATTTGTACAATTTCAAATCCCAACCCTATAAGGATGCTACCATTGCATTATAAGTGCTCTTCCATTCTTAGTTGCAGAGAAGAAGTCGTTTATATGGAAATAGCTAAATTGACCCCTTTTGACCCCACCCTTCAGGCCCCCGGGGGGTCAGCCCCATCATTTGCAAAATTTTGAATCCAAACCCTATAAGGATGTAACCATTGCATTATGAGCGCAATCCCATGTTAAGTTGCAGAGAAAAAGTCATTTATATGGAAATTGACCACTTTTGACCCCGCCCCTCAGGTCCCCGGGGGTCAGCCCTATCATTTGCACAATTTTGAATCCCAACACTATAAGGATGCTACCATTGCATTATGGGTGCTATACCATGCTTAGTTTCAGAGAAGAAGTCGTTTATATGGAAATAGCCAAATTGACCCCTTTTGACCCCGCCCCTCAGGCCCCCGGGGGGTCAGCCCCATCATTTGCACAATTTGGAATCCCCACCCTATAAGGATGCTACCATTGCATAATGGGTGCTATACCATGCTTAGTTGCAGAGAAGAAGTCATTTATATGGAAATAGCCAAATTGACCGCTTTTGACCCAGCCCCTCAGACCCCCGGGAAGTCAGCCCTATCATTTGCGCAATTTTGAATTCCCACCCTATAAGGATGCTACCATTGCATTATGGGTGCTACACCATGCTTAGTTTCAGAGAAGAAGTCGTTTATATGGAAATAGCCAAATTGGCCCCTTTTGACCCCGCCGCTCAGGTCCCCAGGGGGTCAGCCCCATTATTTGTACAATTTTGAATCCCCACCCTATAAGGATGCTACCATTGCATTATGGGTGCTATCCCATGCTTGGTTTCAGAGAAGAAGTCGTTTATATGGAAATAGCCTAATTGACCCCTTTTGACCCCGCCCCTCAGGCCCCCCGGGGGTCAGCCCCATCATTTGTACAATTTTGAATCCCCACCCTATAACCATACTACAATTGCATTATGAGTGCTATCTCATGCTTAGTTTCAGAGAAGAAGTCGTTTATATGGAAATAACCAAATTGACCCCATTTGACCCCGCCCCTCAGGCCCCCCGGGGGTCAGCCCCATCATTTGTACAATTTTGAATCCCAACCCTATAACGATACTACAATTGCATTATGAGTGCTATCTCATGCTTAGTTTCAGAGAAGAAGTCGTTTATATGGAAATAGCCAAATTGACCCCATTTGACCCCGCCCCTCAGGCCCCCGGGGGGTCAGCCCCATCATTTGTACAATTTTGAATCCCCACCCTATAAGGATGCTACCATTGCATTATGGGTGCTATCCCATGCTTGGTTTCAGAGAAGAAGTCGTTTATATGGAAATAGCCAAATTGACCCTTTTGGCCCCGCCCCTCAGGCCCCCAGGGGGTCAGCCCCATCATTTGTACAATTTTCAGTTAGAAGCCCATAAGGATGCTACCATCATTATTTGTACAATTTTGAATCCCCACCCTATAAGGATGCTACCATTGCATTATGGGTGCTATCCCATGCTTGGTTTTAGAGAAGAAGTCGTTTATATGGAAATAGCCAAATTGACCCCTTTTGACCCCGCCCCTCAGGCCCCCCGGGGGTCAGCTCAATCATTTGTACAATTTTGAATCCCCACCCTATAACGATATTACAATTGCATTATGAGTGCTATCTCATGCTTAGTTTCAGAGAAGAAGTCGTTTATATGGAAATAGCCAAATTGACCCCGCCCCTCAGGCCCCCGGGGGTCAGCCCCATCATTTGTACAATTTTGAATCCCCACCCTATAACGATAGTACAATTGCATTATGAGTGCTATCTCATGCTTAGTTTCAGAGAAGAAGTCGTTTATATGGAAATAGCCAAATTGACCCCATTTGACCCCGCCCCTCAGGTCCCCCCGGGGGGTCAGCTCCATCATTTGTATACAATTTTGAATCCCCACCCATCGTAAACGATATTACAATTGCTTTATGAGTGCTATCGTCAGATAGTGCTTAGTTTAGAAGGGATGAGAAGTCGTTTATATGGAAATAGCCAAAATTGACCCCATTTGACCCCGCGCCCTGTCAGGCCCCCGGGGGGTCAAGCCCCTATCTTTTGATACCAATTTTGAGAAAGTCCCACCCTATTAAGGTATAGACTACCATTGCATTATGGGTGCTATCCCATGGCTTGGTTTCAGAGAAGAAGTCGTTTATATGGAAATAGCCAAATTGAGACTCCCTCTTGTTGGCCCCGACCCTCAGGCCCCCGGGGGGTCAGCCACCATCATTTGTACAATTTTCATGTTAGTAGCCCATAAGGATGCTACCAGTCAAATTTTGATTGAAATGCCGAAGACCAGCGGTTATGGAAGAAGAAAGTCGATTTGTTGACGGCATCGAAGAGACGACCGTGTGGGTATCCCATAAGCTAGTCCAAAATCGGTCCTTTGGACCATGGTGAGCTAAATCACATAAACTGTTTAAAAATTCAAACATACAAAACTTAATTCCTTAAACAGTCCAGTGGAAGGAGACCGCAGATAGAGAAGGAAGTGGTTCTCTACATCGGCTAGGCTTCCGAACTGGACATACACTTATTTTTTACAGATATTTTTTAAGCATCATACGAGATAAAGTACTACGATGTCTTCCTATAATAATTCTGAAAGATAGCTAACTATACACGCTGCGAAGAAATGGTACGGGAAATGCTTAGCTCGCCTTCTTATGATTAATGAAACAGAGAGGTACCAAACAGTCACGTGATCATCATTCGGAATACATCAAAATAGATAGCGATCTTAAGTACCATGCTTGTTTTTGTTTACCTTACTGCAAAGTTAAAGATGATCCACCGCTGACAAATGGTATTTTTTCACTATAAAAAACAGGAGCAAACGATTTAGTATTTTTCTTCAGTTACAAAAGTTACTTACTTTACACCATTACCACCATTGAAAAGTTTGAGCTTCTAATTTTACTTCAAGTTAAAAAAATGAAAAATAATTAATTGCATCCCGAAAAAATTCTGTGACGCTATATCCTATATGGAATGAAGTACTGATTGCGCATGCACCAAAGACGAAATAAATTATTTTATATTATTTTTTGTGTTAATTAGGCATATATATACACGATTAAACACCAATTATTGTTCAAATGATTAACATCATTTATGCTCTGTCGGCGGTGGAGCATCTTTAAAATATACTTTCGAAAGGATTTTCTGATCGAAAAGTTGCAATTTGTTTCGTAATGTGAACTTATCAGAATAAGCATCAGCTACGAGCGATATAAATAGTGTCGTTTGTTGTAATCGTCATGAATAAAAATTTAAAAAAATGGCGCGGCACCATAGGGGTTATTCTTTACGAAATATAACGGAAATTTTGCTGTCAAACAAACTAACTATTGTCTAATTTAGTGAAGCTGTTATGAATTATTTAAATCGCAGTATACTGAGGTATACAAATACCGACGACACAACAAACTTTCATGTTCATCTGGCCGAAAACTAAATGGAGACTAACCCGACTGTACAGTACATGTACCTGGATATTTGTAAATGTTACATTTGTATGCATTAAAGAGTTACATGTATATATTGTAATTATCGGTAATAAGTGTAAGCAAACACACTGAAAACGGCCTCATTGTTATTCCGGAGACTTATTGTATTATATGTATATGTGAGTAGAGGCATTACATACATGCATATACATGTATATTATCAATTTGCATTTATATGCTAACTGAAGTTTTGCGCAATTCCATCAAAATAATCTCTCCCTAAATATATATATGAAAAGACAATATATTAAATTATTCCATGTATTACATCAACAAAACCTGTACATTGCATTTACAAAGAAATGCCCATTCACCCCGTGCTACAGAAAATTTGAGTTACAGTTGAGATGAGATATATTTTATATTATAATATTACTCTAATTCAAACATGAGTGAAAGGGCAATTACCAATAAACATAATACATGTATAATGAAAAAAATACAGTGTTGTATTTGAATTAAACACAGTGAAAAAATAGCAACACTATAAACATGTGTGTAAAGTTTTAATATGCCAGTTAACATACAGGTTTAAATATGATTTTTTTATCCTGCACAAGTAGGTGTGCTGTGTAATGTTCTATTTATAAAAAAACGTAGCGGCTTGTGCTAACCACATCCAAGATATTTATAGTTATTTATGGGGAGGGATGGGTGGGTGTAAAGAATGAAATAAAATCTACGTGTAAAGAAAACCACCTGCAGTCGTCATGGGAATCAGAATTGGACTGAGGCTAAAGATTTATCCCGAATTTACCACCAGTAATAACAGGCCAATGAAAAAGATGCGCAAACGTATCGGTCAAACTTGTGTCAAGGATGCTGAACCATGGGTTGACCACAACTCGGGCCTTGACCTACCAGGCAACAAGTATAAAAGTATACAGAAACGTGTTTAAACAATTAAATATACATGTATATATACATATGAAGGGAGCTAATTAACCATTTTAAAGCAAAATATACAAATCGGTGGTTTTACTGTAGTGGATTAGCAGTGGTGGTGTGCTCATGATCAGTTAGTGCAGTTGTATTATGTACAGCGACTATTGGTCAGAACAGCACCATAGAGGATAATTGAAGTTGGAGATATAGAAAAGTGAGTACCATTGTGGCAGATCAAAACAAATGACTTAAACAAAATGAAGACATTAGTTACTGAAGCTCCAAATAGATCTAGCTCAGAGATCCACAGACAGTTGAAGGGGAACGGGAGAACCATGTCCTTGAATTCGGCAAAGCGTGCTTTTAGTAGGACACACAAACACAACACCAAGATTCTGTCAAATGACTCGACACGTGAATGAGGAGAAAAGGGTGAACTTTTGCAAAAGGATGCTAGAGACAGATGAACATTTCAGTGACGTCATATTCTCTGATGAGTGCAATGTTAAACTTCACACCAACAAAGTGACATTTTGCAGGCCTGTCGACAGTGCACGGGGACCGATTCCGAAACACAAACATCCACATAAGATCCATGTGTGGGCAGCAATCAGCAAACGTGGTGCTTCATGCAATCTGGTGTTTGACGGCATTATGGATGGACCTTTTTTCACAGAAGCCATCTTGAAGGATACATTGTTGCCGTTCATCCAAAGCACGTTCCCGGATAGCCACAGGTTCAAACAGGATAATGATCCGCAGTACCGTTCTCGTGTAGCCCATGATTTACTGACAACGGCATCAAGTTGTAGAATAATTGACCTTCTGGTGACTCTTTATTGGTATACAGCAAAAACGGTTTTCAGATATTTATTTTGTATATAATTTTTCTATTTTGTCTATTTAAAATTCATTAAATTTAATCCTAGAATCATGTTTCGCAGAGTTCCGTTTTATTACAATTGTAAACAAAAGTTTGATTGGCAGTTAATTTGTTAATTTTTAAAAATATTAATATTTACAATTGCGGTCCATAATCCGCTGATTTTCCCGTGATTAATTCGAAAGTAAACCTATCTTATTCATATACATGTAGACGAAAAGGTTGGACAAAAACGGAAAGCGAAACCAAGTAAATGGAATATCATTTAAAGATATCATAATCATTGTAATTGTTTTTAGATTTTAATTACCAATTAATATAACAATAAGAAGTTGAGACAGTACTAAAACATCTCAGCCTTTAATGATTGAAAATTGTTGTCGGCACTACCATTGTCAGTTGAATTGTCAGACGCGAGTATTAAGTTAAATAATCATCTGTTCATGCAAACATACAAGTAAAACTGTAGCTAAGGGTATGATAAATGTGTTTTTATTTTAAAAAGTACTGATATTTCTCAGTCTAATTGATAGCTAAAGAGTTTTTTTTTAATATTTCAGAAAGTGTAGACTTGAATCCTATGGCAATAGTTTGGAACCAGCTTAAACGTCACCTTGCAGGGCAAAATCCAAATGTCTTGAGAAGAACTGGAGAACCACATTCAGGCGTTTTGGAACCTGTTCATGATTGTAGAGCAGTACACAATGATAAGGTGATTCCTGTGCGTATTCTGAGCGAAAGGAAAGCAACTGCCGAACTGCCAAAAACGATCTTCAGTGAATCGTTCGTTTGTTTGATTATTCAAACGTAATGTAAGGACTGCCTCCCATGTTTGCAGTGTGTTGCGTGTATGTTGTGCGAGGTTTGTATCTTGGGAGACTGTGGTATGTTCGTGTTGTGTCTTGTATAGTGAACTGTTACCCTTTTTATAGTGCTATATCACTGAATCATGCCCCCGAAGACACCAAGCAACACACCCCACCCGGTCACATTATACTGATAACGGACGAACCAGTCGTCCCACTCCCTGTGTGCTGAGCGCTAAGCAGGAGCAGAAACTACCACTTTTATAGACTTTGGTGTGCCTCGGCCAGGGGAAAGAACCAAATAGCCTTTCTCACAGGGGCAAACGCTCAACTCAAGGCCAAAAGTGAGGCGGTGCAAAGGGAGGCATTAGAAAAGCTAAAGTCAGTTAGGAAGAAGAGAAAAGATAAGATCCTAAATTTAGTCACCTTTTACGATCATGCAATAGGGGCAGCAGGTACAATTCTAACGCCCTACCTGCAGGGTAAGTTTGATTCAATTAACGTCCCATCAACAACTAGGGTCATGTAAGGACGGCCTCCCGTGCATACTGTGTGTTGCGTGTATGTAGTACGAGGTGCGTGTTTTGGGAGACATTATACTAACAACGGGCGAACCAGTCGTCCCACTCCCTGTTTGCTGAGCGCTAAGCAGAAGCAGAAACTACCACTATTATAGACTTTGGTGTGTCTCGACTACGACGATCATGCAATAGGGGCAGGAGGTGCAATTCTAACGCCCTACCTGCAGGGCCAATATATAATAGCATAACAATAGCAATCAGTAATACACAGCTATAGATCAGAAAAGTCAATAACAAAAATGACTTTAGCCCTTATGACCTTCAAACACTTAAGCCAAGTCTTCACAGGGTAATGTAAAATTACTTAAATTCTCTGGTTCGTTACTTCGGCGGCATGCTTCAGTGATATAACACTATAAAAAGGGCATCAGTTCCACTATACTTTGTTTGTTTGTTTGTTTGTTTGTTTGAGTTTTACGGCCCATCGACAACTAAGGTCATTTAGGGCCAAACTACAAGTCATGCATTAATATCAGGATAAAAGTTCAGGGTAAGAAAAAGCAAGCAAGTAAGGACTAAAACACAGATTGTAAACGTTAATTTGATAAAAAAAAAAAGGTTTGCATGGGATAAAATAAATTTGGCTAAAACACATGAGAAAACTCATGCACAATGTTGATGAAACGATGAAATGTTGAGTTGATACGATGTATGATGAGAAAACGTTCATATTTTGCTTAAAATACCGATCTCTTTGAGATAATTAAAAATACGATTATGTCTCACGGCATGAAACAAAGTGTACATGTTGGAGACATCGTAGTATTTATCTCGTATGTGTTTAAAATCAATACAATGCATACATGGGAGGCCGTCCTTACATGACCATAGCAGTTAATTGGACGTTAATTAATCAAACAAACAAACTTGAAAAACATTGCTTCTTGAATAAATCATGTGTTATTTAATTAAACAAGAGGCCCATAGGCCTTAACGGTCACCTGATTTCAGATACAGAATGAAACAAAGACATGCATATAAACACTATATATTGGCCCATCAGGCCCTTGAAGTCAGTCAGTGATTTTATAAATTTGACTTTTTAATCTATGAAGATTATGTGAATTCAGAAGAAAGATTTTTGAAATGTTATCCATTTGGACCCCTTTTGGCCCCGCCCCTCTCGTCCCTGGGGATCGGCCAAGACCAATATGAATATGATGTTAAAATGCTATCTCAGGCTAATAATTCTAACCCAGATTGACTAATTTCCTATGAAAACTAAGCAAATAATGTTCTTAAATGTGTTTTTCCTTTATAAACTATAGTAAATTTGACCCCCTCCCCAGGGGAAAATCTGAGAGATCCCAGGACCATGAAATTCACAATTTTTTGTAAAGGGCCTTAAGACCTTCCAATCTATCAAGAGTATCTGGGTCCATCAAATCTGTGAATTCAAAAAGAAGATTTTTGAAATTACCACTTTGACCCCTTTTGGCTCCGCCCCTCTGGCCTCTGGGGGTCAGCCATGAACAATATGGATATGATGTTAAAATGCTATCTCAGGCTAATAATTCTAACCCAGTTTGACTAATTTCCTATGAAAAATAGGCAAATAATGTTCATAAATGTGTTTTCCCTATATAAACTATAGTAAACTTGACCCCCTCCCCAGGGGGAAACGTGAGACCCCAGGGTCATATAATTCACAATTTTTGTAAAGGACCTACCAGTTCCAGTATTTCAGAAGAAGATTTTTGAAGTTTTAGCCTATTTGACCCCTTTTGACCCCGCCCCTAAGGCCCCTGGGGGTCAGTCATAGAAAATTTGTTAATAGGATTAAATGGCCATCTCATACTGATAATTCTGACAACATTTGACTCATTTCCTATTACAAATGACCAAATAATGCGCAAAAATGTGTTTTCCCAATATAAACTATAGTAAACTTAACCCCCTCCCCAGGCGGAAACTAGAGACCCCAGTGTCATATAATTCACAATTTTTGTAAAGGACCTTAAGACCTTTCTATCTATGAAGAGTATTTGATTCTACCACATCTGTGAGTAGAGAAGAAGATTTTTGAAATTTTACTCAATTTTACCCCTTTTGGCCCCTCCCACAGCCCCCTGGGGGGTGGGGACCATATAATTCACAATTTTGATTGGCCTTATGCCTAAGAAGGTTTCTGCAAAATTTCATTGAAATTGCTTCAGCAGTTTTGGAGAAGAAGTCGAAAATGTAAATTGTTTACGGACATACGACGGACGACGACGGACAAAAGGCGATTAGAATAGGTCACTTGAGACTTCATCTCAGGTGACCTAAAAAAAAGTTTCCCTACCATCGATTTTATGTTTCATTTACAGAGGAAAGAAAGTGCTCAGACATGGTTCGTCATGAACTTGAGTGACGAACCACTGACATCGACCGCACGTATTCTTTAAAATATGGACGAAGATGTTACGGAAATCATTTCGAATTGTACAGCAAAGGTCACCTGCCAGGATGCACAATCCCAAATTAGCACTATTAACAATATCACTAAAACAAATACCATTCCTGATTCAAACAGAGACTTGATGCAGACTTTACTCACACGCATCAACTGGAGGGCAAGATTAACAGACTACTGGACCACCCTAGTGGTAGTACCCAACATCCAGGACCCAGTGCCTCGTCAGAAGTATGACAGAAATGGGTTTTTGGTACCAACCCCCACGGAAGTCTTAAGCAGGGACACTGTCACCATTACCGAAACAGGTGTTAAATGTGATCCTAATAAATATATAAATAAATGCATAATCTCATTTCTTTTCTGAACAAGAGATCCCAGATCTTGGCGCCCATTGAAGAATGATCTAAGTCCGACAATGGAAAGAGGGATATTTTCTCTGCTTTTCAATATTCTACTTCATATAACTGAATATGAAATTTAAGTTTGTTTGTTTGTTTGTTTAATTAACGTCCTATTAACAGCTTTGGTCATGTAAGGACGGCCTCCCATGTATGCGGTGTGTAGCGTGTGTGTAATGTGAGGTGCATGTTTTAGGAGACTGCGGTATATTCATGTATTGTTGGAACTGTTGCTCTTTTTATAGTGTTATATCACATTATACTGACAATGGGCCAACCAGTCGTCCCAATCCCCGTTTGCTGAGCGCTAAGCAGGAGCAAAAACTACCACTTTTACTACTACTTACATTTGGACTAATATCATTTTATATAGTATATATCTAAAATGAATATTGTAATCAGAAACATACACATACACAGTATGTTTCTGATATAAGGTATATATAAAATCTATATATACATATTGTAGGAGCACACTGTAATTTCCGACATACTAAACAAATCATTTATAATTAGGATCGAAGATATTTAAAAACACTTTATTATTGCTTAGATGGAAAACCTAGAAATTACCCGGCCGAAGTGGACGTGTTACATTTGCCATATTCCCGCTTCAGACCATTTTTGGATTCTTTAGAGAACCAGGAATCATCAAGAAAAACGGAAGTTTTCATTGACGGGGATTACAAGTAGGTCAAACATATATAATTGATTAAGAAAATGACCAGTATAATAATAATAAATACTGTGGTTAACTCTGCATATGTAGACATTTTGAAGTTCTCTTTAAGTTTTTAAAGGGACAATTCAGTGAGGCTAATGCATTACATAACCACGAAGCAAAATATGACATAAATATGTTATTCTACATTCGTGTCATGAAAAATATGAGAAATAGTAACAAATTCCACAACATTGTTAAGTTTTTTTATCAATACCATTGAAATTAAAGACAGGGTGTCCCGAGCAGCGTGCTGTCATATCTAAATACTCTTTCTCAACAGGTTACCAATCTTCACCAAGCTGTAGACGTGCTATCAAAGAAGGGCGATACAACCATTCAACGGTTAGCCAAATCTAGTCGTGACATTGCCAAGATGGAGGCGAAAGTAGATGGGATAGAGGTGGCTTCAGCCAACCCTACACTGAGATCGCCAGATATTCATTTTGTTGCAGATGATGTTCCTGAGCAATACACCATACCAATGGAGGTACTCATGGATATGCTGCGAATTTCGTGCAACGCCGGTAATTTTGCGGCACATTTGACGAAGAAGCTGTTTCCGGAGCTCTTCGGGCCAACTGCACTACGTCATCTTTACAACTGGTATGGTGGTGGCCGCCTAGGAAAACAGGAACTGGATCCGATTCGAAAGGCAGTTATCAAACGCTACGTTACCCAGATGTTTCCCAGCGTCGCATCTCATGATACATGGAAGGATTGCATCGTTCCAAGAATCAACGAGTCTGCCACCGACGAGACCATACTTTTCTCCCAGGATGACGGTACCTTATCGACCTTTCCATGACTATAGTCATAACGAAAGCAAGGAGCAGTACCGACACCATCACCAATAGATTGCTCATGTAGGCGCCATTCATTTTGTTGAGAACCAATTTGGGTTAGGAAAGTTTCTATTTTTTGCAGGTGAATTTCTTTTGCTTTATAGGAAAGCAGAAACATTTAAGAGAAATCGGCAACTCGGTTATTTTCACAAACGAAAAATGTAACTCTGTTTTGTTTAGATATTAATTTTATTGAAATAAACGAGAATAACTTTGATATGTAAGGATGTAAGATTTAAAGCGAACATAGAAGAATTAAAACATCTTATACAAACAAAGAACCCATCCATATTCTGCCTTCAAGAAATAATGCTGAAAGACACCATCAATTTCAGACAATTTACACTATACACAAAAACTCCAACAACAGGTGGCCACGCATCAGGTGGTGTGGGGTGCATAAAAACGTCCCTCACAGACACAACATTCAGCTAAATACCACCTTACAAGCTATTGCTATAAGCGCAACTCTTCACCGAAAAATAACAGTCTGTTCTATATATTTACCTCCAAATGCTCTATTTAGTTGTGATGAACTGAGTAACAATCGTATCACAACTACCAGTGCCATATATTATCATGGGTGACTTTAACGGTCATATTAGCCTCTGGGGCTCCCCAGGAACTGACGATAGATGTAGACGTATCGCAGAGTTTATTAATAAAAACAGCTTATGTCTTTATAACACCAAAGCCCCAACATATTTACACCCTGCCTCTGGCTCGCTTACCCACATTGATTTGTTTGTTTGTTTGATTAATTAACGTCCTATTAACAGCTATGGTCATGTAAGGACGGCCTCCCATTTATGCGGTGTGATGCGTGTATGTTGTGCGAGGTGCGTGTTTTGGGAGACTGCGGTAAATTCATGTTATGTCTTGTATAGTGGAAGTATTGCCTTTTTTATAGTGCTATATCACTGAAGCATGCCGCCGAAGACACCAAGCAACACACCCCACCAGGTCACATTATACTGACAACGGGCGAACCAGTCGTCCCACTCCCCGTTTGCTGAGCGCTAAGCAGGAGCAGAAACTACCACTTTCATAGACTTTGGTGTGTCTCGGCCAGGGGACAGAACCCAGAGCCTTCCTCATAGGGGCTAACGCTCGACGCAAGGCCAAAAGTGAGGCGGTGCCAAGGAAGGCATTAGGCAAGATAAAGTTAGTTAGGAAAAAAAGAAAAGATACGATCCTAAATTTAGTCGCCTTTTACGATCATGCAATAGGGGCAGCAGGTACAATTCTAACGCCCTACCTGCAGGGTCAACGATGATCTTTGTGGGAGCGATTACTTTCCAATTATACTAAAAAACAAAGGGTCACCAAAACATCTCATTAACAAAAATGAAATATTTTCTTCAAAATCCGAAATAGCTGACGCCTTTGCCAAATTTTTTGCTAAAAAATCATCCGTCAAAAATCAAATTTTTTTTTTAACTTAAAAAAGAAAAGGAAAAGAGACGTCTTAATCTTAAATCCTCCAATACTGAAAGTTACAATAGGCCTTTCGAGATACCAGAATTGCTCGAGCCCCTTGAGAAATCAAAGGACTCGGCAGCTGGACCAGACGAAATTTCATACATGTTTTTAAAACAATTACCAGACTCTTCACTTAAATGTCTTTTAACTATATTTAACCAAGTTTACTCTTCTGGCAAAATTCCCGGGTCTGGGAAAGATGCTACTGATGCCAATAACTATCGTTCTATTTCATTGACGAGTTGCATTTGTAAAACTCTTAGAACATATCATAAATACTACATTCGTTTGGTTCCAGGAATCAAACAATATTTTAAGTCCTTTGCAAAGCGCCTTTAGAAACCGCAGGGGAATGATAGACCATTTAGTTAGACTAGAAACATTTATACGAGAAGCCTTTACCAAGAAAGAACATCTTGTGGTCGTATTCTTTGACCTTGAAAAGGCATACAACACCACTTGGCAATATGGAATCATGAACGATCTCCATGATATCGGTATACGTGGTCATTTGCCAAAGTTTATTTCAAATTTTATATCTGACAGGCATTTCAAAGTTTGAAAAAGTTCAACTTTCCAGTCGGAGAGACCGCAGAGAGCAAGTTGTTCTCTCATGGCTCCGAATTGGACACACTTATTTTACACATTCTATTGAGAGGGGAGGATCCTCCTACATGCCATGCATGTGATTCTCCTATCGCAGTGGAACATATTTTAGTGCACTGTATTGATTTTAAGCACATACGAGATAAGTACTATGATGTCCCCGACATGTACACTTTGTTGCATGCCGTGAGACATAACCGTATTTTCAATTAACTCAAAGAGATAGGAATTTTTAACAAAATTTGAACGTTTTCTCATCTCATCTTATATTCATATCAACGCAACACTCATTGTTTGGGCAACATTGTGCATGAGTTTTCTCATGTGTTTTAGCCAAAACTATTTTATCCTATGTAACTCTTTCTATTAAATCGACATTTACAATTTTGTTTTAGTTTTCACTTGCCTTTTTCTCATCCTGATCTTTTAGATACAGTCCTTGTTTATATCCTGCCAGACCAGCAAAGATGTGGAAAGCATGCATAAATTAAGCAAGAATCTGATCCTATTGACACATGACATCTTTTGTCAATAAAATATTTGGAAATTGAAAAATTAACTGAGAATATAAACGAGATACAATAACTACTATATGATGCAATTGCCAAGTTATTAGAAATTGGTTGAAAACTTTTCATGATAATGCAATATCTGCTGTAAATCAAGGCGGCAATCTATCCCCATTTTTCGATATCAATAGAGGCTGTTGACAAGGAGATCCCATAGCCCATATATATTCATTTTGTTTGCAATAGTTTTTGCCTGTAGATTAAGAAATAACGTAGATATTTGTGGTATAAATGTAAATAACTGTCCCTTGTTAGTTTCTAAGATGGTACAAGAAACCCTGTAAAGGGGTCCATAGATAAACTCACTAGGTTTCCCAAAATATCAGGTCTAAAAAATGGGATTGGTGACAAGAAATATAGTGAAGATATTTACTTTCCCGATTTAAATTTGCAATGGGGAAATAATTCTTTTCTACTTCTTGGAATACAATTTCATGTGGATTTGCACCACATTCCTAAATTAAACTATGACAAACAAGAGGCCCAGAGGGCCTGTATCGCTCACCTGGTTTGTAATGCCAAGTAATGTTCTGAATACAGGTTCATTGTTTATTTTCTGAAGGAATTTGAATATTAACATCTATTTCCCTATTGGGCCCCACTTTTTCTGCTCCAGGGGGTCAAAGCCAAAATATATACGAATTCTGTTAACCCCAAGGATGTTTCTGGCCAAATTTGGGTGGTACAATCTATGCAGAACTCTAGGACAAGTTGCGATTTTTAGGATTTACCTCTATTTCCCTTATCGGGCCCCGCCCCTCATGCCCCCCGGGGGTCAGAGCAAAAATTTATACAAGTTCTTCATTTCCCCTATTGGGCCCAGAACTCTAGGACAAGTAGCGATTTATAGGTTCCCCCCCAAGAATGTTTCTGGCCAAATTTGGTTACAATCCATGCAGAACTCTATGACAAGTAGCGATTTATAGGATTTATCTCTATATCCCCTATTGGACCCCGCCCCTCCTGCCCCTCGGGCGGGGTCAGAGCCAACATTTATACAAGTTCTGTTCCCCTTCCCCCAAGGATGTTTCTGGCCAAATTTGGTTACAATCCATGCAGAACTCTAGGACAAGTAGCGATTTATAGAATTTACCTCTATTTCCCCTATTGGGTTTGATTGTTTGTCCTATTAACAGCTATGGTCATGTAAGGACAGCCTCCCATGTATGCGGTGTGTTGCGTGTATGTTGTGCGAGGTGCGTGCTTTGGGAGACTGCGGTAAATTCATGTTATGTCTTCTTGTATAGTGGAACTATTGCCCTTTTTTATAGTGCTATATCACTGAAGCATGCCGCCGAAGACACCAAGCAACACATCCCACCCGGTCACATTATACTGATAAACGGACGAACCAGTCGTCCCACTCCCTGTGTGCTGAGCGCTATGCAGGAGCAGAAACTACCACTTTTTACAGACTTTGGTGTGTCTCGGCCAGGGGACAGAACCCAGAGCCTTCCTCACAGGGGCGAACGCTCAACTCAAGGCCAAAAGTGAGGCGGTGCCAAGGGAGTCATTAGGAAAGCTAAAGTCAGGAAGAAGAGAAACGATAAGATCCTAAATTTAGTCACCTTTTACGATCATGCAATAGGGGCAACAGGTACAATTCTAACGCCCTACCTGCAGGGCAAGTTTGATTCAATTAAAACGTCCCATCAACAACTAGGGTCATGTAAGGACGGCCTCTCGTGCATACTGTGTGTTGTGTGTATGTAGTGCGAGGTGCGTGATTTGGGAGAGATTATACTGACAACAGGCGAACCAGTCGTCCCACTCCCTGTTTGCTGAGCGCTAAGCAGAAACTACCACTATTATAGTCTTTGGTGTGTCTCGACTACGGGACGATCATGCAATAGGGGCAGCAGGTACAATTCTAACGCCCTACCTGCAGGGCCAATATATAATAGCATAACAATAGAAATCAGTAATACACAGCTATAGATCAGAAAAGTCAATAACAAAAATGACTTTAGCCCTTATGACCTTCAAACATTTAAGCCAAGTCTTCACAGGGTAATGTAAAATTACTTAAATTCTCTGGTTCATTACTATACAAGAAGACCTCGCACAACATACACGCAACACTTTGTTTGTTTGATTAATTAACGTCCTATTAAGAGCTATGGTCATGTAAGGACGGCCTCCCATGTATGCGGTGTGTTGCGTGTATGTTGTGCGAACACACCGCATACATGGGAGGCCGTCCTTATATGACCATAGCTGTTAATTGGATGTTAATTAATCAAACAAACAAACTTGAAAAACATTGCTTCTTGAATAAATCATGTGTTATTTAATAAAAAAAAAGTTTCCCTACCATCGATTTTATGTTTCATTTACAGAGGAAAGAAAGTGCTCAGACACTCTCTTCCGGTTCTGCAGCCGTATTCGATGTCAGTGGTTCGTCATGAACTTGAGTGACGAACCACCGACATCGACCCGCACGTATTCTTTAAAATATGGACGAAGATGTTACAGAAATCATTTCGAATTCTACTGCAAAGGTCACCTTCAAGGATACACAATCCCACATTAGCACTATTAACAATATCACTAAAACAAATACCATTCCTGATTCAAACAGAGACTTGATGCAGACTTTACTCACACGCATCAACTGGAGGGCAAGATTACCAGACTACTGGACCATCCTAGTGGTAGTACCCAACATCCAGGACCAAGTGCCTCGTCAGAAGTATGACAGAAATGGGTTTTTGGTACCAACCCCCACGGAAGTCTTAAGCAGGGACACTGTCACCATTACCGAAACAGGTGTTAAATGTGATCCTAATAAATATATAAATAAATGCATAATCTCATTTCTTTTCTGAACAAGAGATCCCAGATCTTGGCGCCCACCAAAGAATGATCCAAGTCCGACAATGGAAAGAGGGATATATTCTCTGCTTTTCAAAATTTTACTTCATATAACTGAATATGAAAATTAAGTTTGTTTGTTTTAATTAACGTCCTATTAACAGCTTTTGTCATGTAAGGACGGCCTCCCATGTATGCGGTGTGTAGCGTATGTGTAATGTGAGGTGCATGTTTTAGGAGACTGCGGTATATTCATGTATTGTTGGAACTGTTGCTCTTTTTATAGTGTTATATCACATTTTACTGACAATGGGCCAACCAGTCGTCCCAATCCCCGTTTGCTGAGCGCTAAGCAGGAGCAAAAACTACCACTTTTACTACTACTTACATTTGGACTAATATCATTTTATATAGTATATATCTAAAATGAATATTGTAATCAGAAACATACACATACACAGTATGTTTCTGATATAAGGTATATATAAAATCTATATATACATATTGTCGGAGCACACACTGTAATTTCCCGAGGAACTTTCATAATTAGGATCGAAGATATTTAAAAACACTTTATTATTGCTTAGATGGAAAACCTAGAAATTACCCGGCCGAAGTGGACGTGTTACATTTGCCATATTCCCGCTTCAGACCATTTTTGGATTCTTTAGAGAACCAGGAATCATCAAGAAAAACGGAAGTTTTCATTGACGGGGATTACAAGTAGGTCAAACATATATAATTGATTAAGAAAATGACCAGTATAATAATAATAAATACTGTGGTTTAACTCTGCATATGTAGACATTTTGAAGTTCTCTTTAAGTTTTTAAAGGGACAATTCAGTGAGGCTAATTCATTACATAACCACGAAGCAAAATATGACAAATATGTTATTCTACATTCGTGTCTTATGAAAAATATGAGAAATAGTAATAAATTCCACAACATTGTTAAGTATTTTTATCAATACCATTGAAATTTAAGACAGGGTGTCCCGAGCAGCGTGCTGTCATATCTAAATACTCTTTCTTAACAATCTTCACCGAGCTGTAGACGTGCCATCAAAGAAGGTCGATACAACCAATCAACCGTTAGCCGAATCTAGTCGTGACATTGCCAAGATCGAGGCGAAAGTAGATGGGATAGTGGTGGCTTCAGCCAACCCTCCACTGAGATCGCCAGATATTCATTTTGTTCTGAGCAATACACCATACCAATGGAGGTACTCATGGATATGCGGTGAATGTCGTGCAACGCCGGTAATTTTGCGGCACATTTGACGAAGAAGCTGTTTCCGGAGCTCTTCGGGCCAACTGCACTACGTCATCTCTACAACTGTTATGGTGGTGGACGCCTAGGAAAACAGGAACTGGATCCGATACGATACGAAAGGCAGTTATCAAACGCTACGTTACCCAGATGTTTCCCAGCGTCGCATCTCATGATACATGGAAGGATTGCATCGTTCCAAGAATCAACGAGTCTGCCACCGACGGGACCATACTTTTCTCTCATGATGCGGTACCTTATCGACCTTTCCACGACTAGTCACAACGAAAGCAGGGAGCAGTACCGACACCATCACCAATAGATTGCTCATGTAGGCGCCATTAATTTTGTTGAGAACCAATTTGGGTGAGGAAAATTTCTATTTTTTGTAGGGATTTTTCTTTTATTGTAGTATTTTCTTTTATTTTACAGGAAAGTTTCTATTTTTTGCAGGTGATTTTCTTTGTTTTAAAGGAAAGTTTCTATTTTTTGCAGGTGAATTTCTTTTTCTTTCATTGTAGAATTTCTTTTGCTTTATAGGAAAGCAGAAACATATAAAAGAAATCGGCAACTCGGTTATTTTCACAAACGAAAAATGTGCTGAGTTTTTTTTAGATATTAATTTTATTGAAATAAACGAGAATAACTTTGATATGCAAGTCTGTAAGATTTAAAGCGAACATAGAAGAATTAAAAAATATTATACAAACAAAGAACCCATCCATATTCTGCCTTCAAGAAATAATGCTGAAAGACACCATCAATCTCAGACAATTTACACTATACACAAAAACTCCAACAACAGGTGGCCGCGCATCAGGTGGTGCATAAAACGTCCCTCACAGACACATTCAGCTAAATACCACCTTACAAGCTGTTGCTATAAGCGCAATTCTTCACCGAAAAATAACAGTCTGTTCTATATATTTACCTCCAAACACTCCATTTAGTTGTGATGAACTGAGCAACAATCGCTTCACAACTACCAGTGCCATATATTATCATGGGTGACTTAAACGGTCATATTAGCCTCTGGGGCTCCCCAGGAACTGGCGATAGATGTAGACGTATCGAAGAGTTTTATTAATAAATGACATTTATTTACCATGGTAAAAATAAATAGGTGCGTGTTTTTTTGGGAGACTGCGGTAAATTCATGTTATGTCTTCTTGTATAGTGGAACTGTTGCCCTTTTTATAGTGCTATATCACTGAAGCATGCCGCCGAAGACACCAAGCAACACACCCCCCCACCCGGTCACATTATACTGACAACGGGCGAACCAGTCGTCCCACTCCCCGTTTGCTGAGCGCTAAGCAGCAAGAAACTACCACTTTTATAGACTTTGGTGTGTCTCGGCCAGGGGACAGAACCCAGAGCCTTCCTCACAGGGGCGAACGCTCAACGCAAGGCCAAAAGTGAGGCGGTGCCAAGGGAGGCATTAGGAAAGATAAAGTCAGTTAGGAAGAAAAGAAAAGATCCTAAATTTAGTCGCCTTTTTACGATCATGCAATAGGGGCAGCAGGTACAATTCTAACACCCTACCTGCAGGGCTCGCATTGATCTATCGTTGTGCTTTCCATAAATACTTCTGGATTATAATTGGAGGGTCAACGATGATCTTTGTGGGAGCGATTACTTTCCAATTATACTAAAAAACAAAAGGTCACCAAAACACCTCATTAACAAAAATGAAATATTTTCTTCAAAATCCGAAATAGCTGACGCCTTTGCCAAAATTTTTGCTAAAAAATCATCCGTCAAAAATCATTCAATTTTTTTTTTAACTTAAAAAAGAAAATGAAAAGAGACGTCTTAATCTTAAATCCTCCAATACTGAAAGTTACAATAGGCCTTTCGAGATACCAGAATTGCTCGAGCCCCTTGAGAAATCAAAGGACTCGGCAGCTGGACCAGACGAAATTTCATACATGTTTTTAAAACAATTACCAGACTCTTCACTAAAATGTCTTTTAACTATATTTAACAAAGTTTACTCTTCTGGCAAAATATCCGTGTCTTGGAAGGAATCTACTAGTATACTCCTTCCGAATCCCGGGAAAGATGCTACTGATGCCAATAACTATCGTCCTATTTCATTGACGCATTTGTAAAACTCTTAGAACATATCATAAATACTAGATTCGTTTGGTTCCGGGAATCAAACAATATTTTAAGTCCTTTGCAAAGCGGCTTTAGAAACCGCAGGGGAACGATAGACCATTTAGTTAGACTAGAAACATTTATACGAGAAGCCTTTGCCAAGAAAGAACATCTTGTGGCCGTATTCTTTGACCTTGAAAAGGCATACGACTTTAGAAACCGCAGGGGAACGGTAGACCATTTAGTTAGACTAGAAACATTTATACGAGAAGCCTTTGCCAAGAAAGAACATCTTGTGGCCGTATTCTTTGACCTTGAAAAGGCATACGACACAACTTGGCAATATGAAATCATAACGATCTCCATGATATCGGTATACCTGGTCATTTGCCAAAGTTTATTTCAAATTTTATATCTGACAGGCATTTCAAAGTTTGAAAAAGTTCAACTTTCCAGTCGGAGAGACCGCAGAGAGCAAGTTGTTCTCTCACTGCTCCGAATTGGACACACTTATTTTACACGTTCTATTGAGAGGGGAGGATCCTCCTACATGTCATGCATGTGATTCTCCTCTCACAGTTGAGCACGTTTTATTGCATTGTATTGATTTTAAACACATACGAGATAAGTACTATGATGTCTCCGACATGTACACTTTGTTTCATGCCGTGAGACATAATCGTATTTTCAATTATCTCAAAGAGATCGGCATTTTTAACAAAATTTGAACGTTTTCTCATCTCATCTTATATTCATATCAACGCAACACTCATCGTTTCGTCAACATTGTGCATGAGTTTTCTCATGTGTTTTAGCCAAAACTATTTTATCCTATGTAACTCTTTTTATTAAATCAACATTTACAATTTTGTTTTAGTTTTTGCTTGCCTTTTTCTTATCCTGATCTTTTAGATACAGTCCTTGTTTATATCCTGCCAGACCAGCAAAGATGTGGAAAGCATGCATAAATTAAGCAAGAATCTAATCCTATTGACACACGACATCGTTTGGAAATTGAAAAATTAACTGAGAATATAAACGAGATACAATAACTACCTTATAATGCAATGGTCAAGTTATTAGAAATTGGTTGAAAACTTTTCATGATGATGCAATATCTGCTGTAAATCAAGGCGGCAATCTATCCCCATTTTTCGATATCAATAGAGGCTGTTGACAAGGAGATCCCATAGCCCATATATATTCATTTTGTTTGCAGAAGTTTTTGCCTGTAGATTAAGAAATAACGTAGATATTTGTGGTATAAATGTAAATAACTGTCCCTTGTTAGTTTCTAAGATGGTACAAGAAAACCTTTAAAGGGGTCCATAGATAAACTCACTAGGTTTCCCAAAATATCAGGTCTAAAAATGGGATTGGTGACAAGAAATATAGTGAAGATATTTACTTTCCCGATTTAAATTTGCAATGGGGAAATAATTCTTTTCTACTTCTTGGAATACAATTTCATGTAGATTTGCACCAAATTCCTAAATTAAACACTGACAAAAAACTTGTAAAGCTCAAGGCACTTACTAAGATATGGAACAAAAGAATTTTAAGACCAATAGGAAATATAAATATAATAAAATTAATACTCATACAGTTTAACCACCTTTTTATATCCTTGCCAAATCGAGATGATGTCTTTATCAAAAAATTGAATTTTGAGTTGTACAATTATCTATGGAACAGCAAAATAGACATAATTAAAAGAGATATTATAACTAGAAACTATCCAGATGGAGGACTAAAAATGATAAAAATCTTTCATTGATGCATTGAAACTTACTTGGATCCGTAGACTTTCCACAACAGAAAGCAAGTGGCAAATATTTTTTAAGTTTATATGCTGATAAAGATAAACTGATTAATTGTGGAACTGAATACATTTCCAGCTGTCAACAAAAATGTTCAAATTTATTCTGGAAAGACGTCTTCTTGGCCTGAAGAAATTAAATTCTCAAGAGTCTATTATTAATGGCCAGCCTGATGTTATATTAAAACTCCTATCTGGTATAACAATAAGATAAAGATAGGAAATAAGGCAGTTTTTTTTACAAAGAATGGTATCAAAAGGGTATTATTATCATTAATGATATGATTAAAAATAATTCTTCTAATACACTATTCACTTACGAGGAATTTACACAAAAAATCAACATAAGAACAGACTTTCTTAAATTTCAAGCCATCACCACAGTAATAAGTAATTACCTCACTCCAGATGTATCCAATACATTGCTAAGCTATCTATACATACCTAAAAATTTATAAATTTTTCTGAAGCATAAAAACGGTACTAAAGATTTTTGCAAGCTCTTAAATAAAAATGCTACAATCTCTACCGGGAAATCCAAATGGAATAATTTATTTAACTTTGATGATGATGTTTGGAGACAAATATATAACAATCCTTTTGGTGCAACTAAAACTCCAAACTACATTGGTGAGTCAACCAACACATTTTAACATCCAATTCTTTCTTGTCTAAAATTGGGCTTGCTGAAGAAACATTCATTTTTGGATTATTTAATCAACCAATACTACATAATAGGGTAGACAATATGATTATTTTGGTATTAAAACAATACATATATAGCACAAGATGTTATCAAAAGAATTTATCAGTATGTGCCTTAACTAAACTTATAAAGGAAGCGTACTTCACTTCACTTCCCTCATCTCAGGATAACATTATATAATACATGTCAGGTTAATATTGTATATTAGACTGACTATGAATGAATATAAAAGTATGTATGAATCGATAGCAAGAGTGTGAATGTTTGAATGAAAAAGAGTAATTATGATGTCATACTTAATTTTTTTATATATATGATTACTAGTAGCACAAACCTGGGAGATTGAAATAGATGATGAAAGAATGAGATGAATGATGTTTAATGTGTATTTCAAAATGATTATGTACAATGTGTTGTTTCTAAAAATATAAAAAATACAAAAAAATATAATGCAATGAAATTGACTTTAATAGCTCAAAACATGTAGTAGAGACATTCCCCCCCCCCCCCCCAATATTTCATTGTTCTATATTTTTTAGCCCACCATCATCAGATGGTGGGCTATTCAAATCGCCTTTCGTCCGTGGTCCGTCGTCCGTTAACAATTCTTGTTACCGCTATTTCTCAGAAAGTACTGAAGGGATCTTTCTCAAATTTCATATGTCGGTTCCCTTAGGACCCTCGTTGTGCATATTGCATTTTGGGACCGATCGGTCAACAAGATGGCCGACAGGCGGCCATCTTTGATTTTGATAGTTAAAGTTTGTTACCGCTATTTCTCAAAAAGTGCTGAAGGGATCTTTCTCAAATTTCATATACAGGTTCCCCTAGGACCCTAGTTGTGCATATTACATTTTGGGACCGATCGATGAACAAGATGGCGGAGAGGCGGCCATCTTGGATTTTGATAGTTAAAGTTTGTTACCGCTATTTCTCAAAAAGTACTGAAGGGATCTTTCTCAAATTTCATATATAGGTTCCCCTAGGGCCCTAGTTGTGCATGTTGCATTTTGGTACCGATCGTTGAACAAGATGGCCGATAGGCGGTCATCTTGGATTTTGATAGTTAAAGTTTGTTACTGCTATTTCTCAAAAAGTACAGAAGGGATCTTTCTCAAATCTCATATGTCGGTTCCCCTAGGACCCTTGTTGTGCATATTGCATTTTGGGACCGACTGGTCAACAAGATGGCCGACAGGCAGCCATCTTGGATTTTAATGGTTAAAGTTTGTTACCACTATTTCTCAAAAAGTGCTAAAGGGATCTTTCTCAAATTTCATATACAGGTTCCCCTAGGACCCTAATTGTGCATATTGCATTTTGGGACCGATCGGAAACAAGATGACCGACTGACGGCCATCTTGGATTTTGATAGTTAAAGTTTGTTATCAATATTTCTCAAAAAGTACTGAAGGGATCTTTCTCAAATTCCATGCATAGTTTCCCCTTGTACCCTAGTTGTGCATAGTACATTTAAGGACTGATCCATAATGCCTTTCGGCACTGATTGGTAAACAAGATGGCAAACCGGCCGCCATCTTAGATTTCATTGTTGAAGTTTGTTACCACTATGTCTTAGAAAGTACTATAGCGATCTGTTTCAAATTTTATATGTAGTGAGTTTGAACAAGTTTGAAAAGCAGGGAAAAGATCCCTCTTTCCATTGTCAGACATAGATCATTCTTTGGTGGGCGCCAAGATCCCTCTGGGATCGCTTGTTTTTAATCAAACCTTAAAACCATTTCTAACATATATACATGTAACATTGAACTTACATATTTTTTTAATTGTTTTAGGTTGGCATCGACGGATGAACGGGAAAGCAGGCAGAGCAAACCTACCCTTCTATCTCTTCGTGCTGCTTTTAAAGAGGGAGGCCGACCTTGTTGTGATGCAACTTCAGCTGGTTTCCGAGATCAACCGAGCCCGTCATCGTATCACAACCTACCGTCTAATACAGGGAGTCATCTCCGACCTATGCGACTAGCTGGAGGGAGACGACCGCCTGTCAACATAAGAGTTTTTGAGGAAGGTCCGCGGGATTTACGCTCTACGGACTTAATCAGTTTATCCATTGACAATTATAGAATCCATAGATCTTTTCTGTGTTGACCTTATCATGTAATTCATTTTCTGCTTTTAGATTTTTTTTTTCTTTAAAAAAAAATTATTTAGATATACATCATTTGTAGCAGGTACAATTCTAACGCTCGAAAAAAATATAATGAAGTTAATTTGAAACGGGGTTAAGGTTAAGGAAGTGAAACGTCCAACAGTGTTAAGGTTAGAGATAGTGATATTGTAGAGTCTGAAAAGGTTAACCTGGCGGTGGTTTACAACCATTATTTCTTAGACATCAAGAATTACCTATTAGTGAAATCATAGACATATTACAAGAAAATGACACTTCTGAAATTATTAGTACACCCTTCAGAGATTTTTGATTCCAGGTAAACCAAGATGATGATTGGAAATGTGATCAGTATATCAGTGTATTAATACTTATACTGAAGGTAGTATAGAACTGTATAAGAGATACTTCAAAGTAAATAGGGGAAAAGAAAGCCATCAAAACTAGGCCTGTAGGTTCAATAAAATTTAAACGGGTAGCATATTGTTTAACAAGTAATCGAGCGGTTGTTTTTTGTACATTATATAGAAGATGAGAGTGTTTCAGTTGAACTTCTTCATGGCAACAGTAAACAAGAGGCCCAGAGGGCCTGTATCGCTCACCTGGTTTTTTGTTAGTAATTATCACAAGACTCTGACAATTAGAAAAATAAGCAAATTGACTCCCAAAGTTTAATTTTGAATCACAACCATACAATGATGCTATTGATACCATACAAATATGCTATCCAATACATAGGTTCAGAGACAAAGTAATTTATATGAAAATAGTAGCCTAATTGACCTTTTGACCTCGCATCTATTGCCGTCTAAGGCCCCGGGGGTCAGCCCTATCATTTGTACAATTTCAAATCCCCCAGCCCTATAAGGATGCTACCATTGCATTATACGTGCTCTTCCATTCTTAGTTGCAGAGAAGAAGTCGTTTATATGGAAATAGCTAAATGTCCACCCTTTTTGACCCCCCCCTTCAGGCCCCCGGGGGGGTCAGCCCGCTCGATCTCATTTGCAAAATTTTTGAATCCAAACCCGTATAAGGATGTAACCATTGCATTGATGAGCGTAATCCCATGTTAAGTTGCAGAGAAAAAGTCATTTATATGGAAATTGACCAACTTTTGACCCCGCCCCTCAGGCCCCCGGGGGTTAGCCCTATCATTTGCACAATTTTGAATCCCCACACTATAAGGATACTACCATTGTATTATGGGTGCTATTACCGTGCTTAGTTTCCAGAGAAGAAGTCGTTTATATGGAAAGAGCCAAATTGGCCACTTTCGACCCCGCCCCTCAGGCCCCCTGGGGGTCAGCCCCATCATTTGCACAATTTTGAATCCCCACCCTATAAAGATGCTACCATTGCATTATGGGTGCTATACCATGCTTAGTTTCAGAGAAGAAGTCGTTTATATGGAAATAGCCAAATTGGCCCCTTTTGACCCCGCCCCTCAGGCCCCCTGGGGGTCAGCCCCATCATTTTGTACAATTTTGAATCCCCATCCTATAAGGATGCTATCATTGCATTATGGGTGCTATCCCATGCTTGGTTTCAGAGAAGAAGTCGTTTATATGGAAATAGCCAAATTGAAACCCTTTTGACCCCGCCCCTCAGGCCCCCCGGGGGTCAGCCACATTATTTGTACAATTTTGAATCCCCAACCCATAAAGATACTACCATTGCATTATGAGTGCTATCTCATGCTTAGTTTCAGAGAAGAAGTCGTTTATATGGAAATAGCCAAATTGACCCCATTTGACACCGCCCCTCAGGCCCCGGGGGGTCAGCCCCATCATTTGTACAATTTTGAATCCCCACCCTATAAGGATGCTACCATTGCATTATGGGTGCTATCCAATGCTTGGTTTCAGAGAAGAAGTCGTTTATATGGAAATAGCCAAATTGACCCCATTTGACCCCGCCCCTCAGGCCCCCGGGGGGGTCAGCCACATCATTTGTACAATTTTTAATCCCTACCCTATAACGATACTACCATTGCATTATGAGAGCTATCTCATGCCTAGTTTCAGAGAAGAAGTCGTTTATATGGAAATAGCCAAATTGACCCCCGCCCCTCAGGCCCCCGGGGGGTCAGCCCCATCATTTGTACAATTTTGAATCCCCACCCTATAAGGATGCTACCATTGCATTATGGGTGCTATCCCATGCTTGGTTTCAGAGAAGAAGTCGTTTATATGGAAATAGCCAAATTGACCCCATTTGACCCCGCCCCTCAGGCCCCCGGGGGGTCAGCCCCATCATTTGTACAATTTTGAATCCCCACCCTATAAGGATGCTACCATTGCATTATGGTGTGCTATCCCATGCTTGGTTTCAGAGAAGAAGTCGTTTATATGGAAATAGCCAAATTGACCCCTTTTGGCCCCGCCTCTCAGGCCCCTGGGGGGTCAGCCCCATCATTTGTACAATTTTCAGTTAGTAGCCCAAAGGATGCTACCAGTCAAATTTTGTTGAAATCCGACCAGCGGTTATGGAGAAGAAGTCGATTGTTGACGGACGGACGGACGGACGGACGGACGGACGACGGACGCCGGACGCCACGGTATGGCATAAGCTCACCTTGGTCCTTCGGACCAGGTGAGCTAAAAACAGTAAATACAGTATATAAGTGCATTTGTCCCTAAGGTATAGAGAATATAAAAGAGAAGGTTTATTCTAAACTATCTGCAGATACGTATAGAGATTGACATTATTACAGAAATATAGCTTGACCACACCAAGGTGTTCTAAATCCTAGCATCCTATTCTATCTGATTAAATTAATTCAATATAGCATCTGACACTATCCCATCAGGGATTTCTAGGATTTTAACACCTTGGTGCGGCCCAGCTATATTTCTGTGAAATCCTAGGGACGTAAAGCAAGTATTTGGGATTTTTATGTTTCACCTGTTATATTCAGGAATAATTGTTCGAACAGTCACTCGTTATGCCTTTGGCTTTCTTGAGAAGATTCCTAGAATGCTAAGATGCTATTTAGAAAGTGGCTCCAAATTTACAATTATTGCTTGAATCGTATCAAAGAAGAAATCAAATATTGACTGAAAAAGGTTGAAACTTCAGAGATAGCAGTTCATGTAAGTGACTTCTCCTGCATTGCGAATCAGAAGAACACTTCACTGATAAGTTAGAGCATCAAACTTCAAAATGGTCAGAACCAGTTTTAGATTATTGTGTTAAGCATATAAAACCAGATATCAGGTAGGTAGATTATAAAACAGTTCCCCATTCTCTACGACCCATATTCAGGAAATGCAACTTATGCTTCTGAAAGTATGAATGCAGTTTTGAAAAGAATGGAAAAGTGGAAAGAACAGCCTGTATACCAACTAGTTTTGTCTTTCTATTATCATCAAAATTTTAGCGCTGGAGAAACACTTACATTGAGGAGTTTGCCTCTGACGTACTGAAATTTCCTCACATGATGGGATTCTTACCTCCTTTTCTTTCACAATTAATTGCTACCAGCCAACACCATCATTAGGTACTACATTATGTACTTATTTATCTATTAAAATTATCTGTTAGGTGCATATGCTCTGAAGGGAAGGTTCTTGTCACTATATGTCAATAGCCAGGGCCTTAATTGTTTGTTTGTTTTATTAATTAACGTCCTATTAACAGCCAAGGTCATGCCAGGACGGCCTCCCATGTATGCGGTGTGTTGTTTGAGGTGCGTGTTTTGGGAGACTGCGGTATATTCATGTTGTGTCTTCTTGTATAGTGGAACTGTTGCCCATTTTTATAGTGCTATATCACTGAAGCATGCCACTGAAGACACCAAGCAACACACCCCACCCAGTCACATTATACAGACAACGGGCGAATCAGCAGGTAGGGCGTTAGAATTGTACCTGCTGCCCCTATTGCATGATCGTAACAGGCGACTAAATTTAGGATCTTTTCTTTTCTCTGTTTCCTAACTGACTTTATATTTCCTAATGCCTTCCTTGGCACCGCCTCACTTTTGGCCTTGAGTAAAGTTTGCGTTTTTGGGATTTTCCTAAATTGGAGATAACTTATTAAGGAAACATGTGTGCCACGGAAAGGCTAATTTTTCTTCGCAAAAAGTGAACATCGGCTGTTAAGTAGATATAAGTACTAACTAGCGATTGTTTTCTCTGATTTACGATACATTCATATAATTAATATTAACTTTTGATATAAAGTTTTAAAATAACATTGACCCTTCATACAATATGTATCAATGCACAAGTCATATTTCATCTTCTAAAGTTGTTGACGTACGATTGGAAAGCTCTTGCCCTACTGTGAGGTATTAATGCTGCCAACAGCACAAAGGACCAGATTAGAGACTTCAGTAGAAAGTACTCACGAAGATTCCTCTTCACGCTTATACACATCTTTGAAAAATTAGAGCAATACTGAATTGATGAAAACAAAAATAAATTGCTGGGTTATTTTTTTCACTGCCCTTGTGGCCAATTACACGCTCAAAGCTTGACCAGACTTAAGTTATATCGTTGAAAGACAACAGGATATTTTGCTCGAGAAATGTGCAGTTTCATAGACTACAAGACGTCAATCGACGACCTTCACATGAGAATGAGAGTTTACTCAATAAGCATCATTGGATGATTTACATACAAGAGATCCCAGAGGGATCTTGGCGCCCACCAAAGAAAGATCTATGTCTGACAATGGAAAGAGGGATCTTTTCCCTGCTTTTCAATTTTTTTCAAACACATGACATATAAAGTTTGAGACAGATCGCTATCGTACTTTCTAAGAAATAGTGGTAACAAACTTCAACAATGAAATCTAAGATGGCGGCCGGTTGGCCATCTTGTTTACCGATCAGTCCCGAAAGGCATTATGCATCAGTCCTAAAAGGTACTATGCACAACTAGGGTACAAGGGGAACCTACACATAAAATTTGAGAAAGATCCCTTCAGTACTTTCTGAGAAATAGCGGTAACAAACTTTAACAATCAAAATCCAATATGGCCGTCGGTCGGCCATCTTGTTTACCGATCGGTCCCAATTAACAATATGCACAACTAGGGTCCTTGGGGAACCTTCATATGAAATTTGTAAACGATACCTTCAGTACTTTTTGAGAAATAGCGGTAACAAACTTTAACTATCAAAATCCAAGCCATCTTGTTGACCGATCGGTTCCAAAATGCAATATGCACAACTAGGGCCCTAGGGAAACCTATATATGAAATTTGAGAAAGATCCCTTCAGTACTTTTTGAGTAATAGCGGTAACAAACTTTAACTGTCAAAATCCAAGATGGCCACCTGTCGGCCATCTTGTTCACCGATCGGTCCCAAAATGTAATATGCACAACTAGGGTCCTAGGGGAACCTGTATATGAAATTTGAGAAAGATCCCTTCAGCACTTTTTGAGAAATAGCGGTAACAAACTTTAACTATCAAAATCCAAGATGGCCACCTGTCGGCCATCTTGTTGACCGATCGGTCCCAAAATGCAATATGCACAACAAGGGTCCTAGGGGAACCTACATATGAAATTTGAGAAAGATCCCTTCAGTACTTTCTGAGAAATAGCGGTAACAAACTTTAACTATCAAAATCCAAGATGGCCGCCTGTCGGCCATCTTGTTGACCGATCGGTCCCAAAATGCAATATGCACAACTAGGGCCCTAGGGGAACCTATATATGAAATTTGAGAAAGATCCCTTCAGTACTTTTTGAGAAATAGCGGTAACAAACTTTAACTATCAAAATCCAAGATGGCTGCCTGTCGGCCATCTTGTTGACCGATCAGTCCCAAAATGCAATATGCACAACTAGAGTCCTAGGGAAACCTGTACATAAAATTTGAGAAAGATCCCTTCAGCACTTTCTGAGAATTAGCGGTAACAAGAATTGTTAACGGACGGACGGACGACGGACGAAAGGCGATTTGAATAGCCCACCATCATAAATACATGGAATCTTTTAGATCAACATATTACTTACTCACAATCCATATCAATTTTCAAAACCAGACTTGATAAATTAACCACTTTTGAAAATGACGTAAGTACAGTTTTTACTTATTGTTCACCTAGATTTATAAATATTTCATTTTGTCAGCTTAGACATGGACTCAGTAATCTAAATTCTGACAGATTTAATGTCTTATTGAAAGTGCCCAATGCAATTGTGGCTACCAAAACGAAAACATTAATTTTTTTTCTTCTGTCCACTCTTTCATCAATACATGTACCGCCATTACTTATTTTTAATCTTCAATAGGATTGGCTACATATCTGCCAATATTTTAACAAAAGGTAGTTTAATACTTTCCGACGAAGACAATAAATTCGTCTTAGACAATGTGAGACAATTTATCAAAATTTATTATTGAATCAAATCGACACATGTAAACTTTCTTAACATCTTAAATTATCCTCTTTTAACCGACTCCAGACACTTTATTGTTGACATTGCTAATCATTTCAATCTAAACTAAACTATTGACACCTGGTGATATCCAATTAACTTTTGACGAAAATCAATTCATCCTTTCTAATGTGAATAATTATATTTCTGCCACTAACAGATTCAATTAATTTTAGCTATCCTATTAAATTTGTTATTTAGTTATATACTTACTATACATATACTTATTTATGAATATCGTATGTTAAACTTATTGAAGTATTTTTAATCTTATATCATTAATCCATGAATCTGAGTAAAGTTACACTATGTGTGTAGTGTGAGAGAGAGGGGTATGTATAGGAGTGTTTAATGTATATATTCATTTACAATAATCCTATAATATTGTCCATCTATGTATGTAAATATGTATTCAATGTAATCTCCGGGAGGGGAGAAGACTTATATAGGCTTGCCTGTTGTCTGATCCTTTTGTTATTAATAAAATATGTCAATGAAATATTATGTTAATTAGCTCATATATGTATTATTGCTAGAAATGGAAGAAGTATGAAAGGTGTATATGTGTTTGTTTATTTTAATCAATTTCCTAGTACGAAACCTTAATTTGATATTCAACTATCAACAGATATATATATAATATATTTATAGAAATAAATTCATCTAAATCTTAGATAATAGTACATAATTTAACAATGTATTATTGTACCGGATTCAGGAAACGATCAACAAAGGCTACTACCTGCCTGTTATCTAATCCTTTTGTTTTCAATGAAATATTTTGAATTGAAGAGTTAAATCCTTTAAATCGCTGCAATGATTCTAACAAATTTTGACCAGAAACATCCGTGGGGAAAAGAGCTGCAGTGTCTCTGACGTGGACCCAGTTTTCATGGAGACACCTATTGGTGAGGATAATCAACGGGGAGTGCTAGTGAGTCTTATAAATGAAAATAGAAGAAGGGAAATTAGTTAGCAATTATATCAGATGAAACTTTTATTGTACGTATCTAAACAAGGAGGACAGTTTGCGGAGCAGTTAATAGCGACCTTCGAAATTTGTGTTGTTGTAAGCTGATCACTGTGACATCCGTTTGGGGGGAAGGGAATACTATCATGCGTTTTAATAGTTAGAATTTTCTTGTACAGAGATATTCTTCTGGCTGTGGAATAGCAATTTTGAACATTTACATATTCCACAGTCATCGACCAGGCGGCTCAGTCCATCATAGCATGTTGCCCATACGCTTTAGGCATTGTGGATGTTCGGTTTAAGATAGATTAAATTTACATGTGTATAAGAAATTATGTTACCAACTCGACCAAAGCCAATCTAGTGTCGTTGACTTACTAATAACGATTCGTTGATAACCAAATCAACCAATGCACATAAGTGAAATCTTTGTAACTCAAAAACTGACTGCAGCAGTTTATGTGGACGAAAGGTGACAACTTACCATAGCTTCTCCTAAGATGGATTCGCAATTGGCCCGTTTGAAGGTTGGCGAAATTGACTCTTATATGTTGTACGCAGCCTTACTTCGAAGCACACGACTAATCGACCCATCTAAAATAGCGCCTCTTCAGAGGAAGCAATATAATGAATTCAATTCAAAAATATACGTCAATCAACAGTTATTTCTATGATTTTCTTATGTCTTTTTCGTGCCTATGTGTGTCGCTTGGTGCAGCATTCTTCAGTGATATAGAAATTTATAAAAAGGGCAAGAGTTCCACCTATTCAAGAAGTCACGACAAATACCATTGCACATTGTTTCTTTCAGATATACCTTGACTTGGGGACTGGCCTTTACAGTTGTTTGACTTCTATACCGTCTGTTGGTGCTGATCGTTGGAAAAGAGAGAATAAACCATTCACATTGATTGCTATGTAGTTAGATTTTTTCTTTTGTTAATGAAAAAGAAAGAACATGTTTTCAAGCATATTGTATCTGGCTTTAAAGTTTGTACAGTCAGTGATGCCACACTTAGTCTATTGAATACAAATGGAACAACATAGACGCTGGATTCTATGGACTATACCAATAAGGCTTTGTATTATTTGTTCTAGCAGGGGACGATAGTGGTATGCCCATATAAACACTGTACTTTTTCGTTATGAGATTAGGAACTGTTGCTGCTATAGAATATCGTAGCTTCTGACCAATAGTTCTGTCCATGGTCTTGGCTAGTTTTCCAACCTCGGAAATACATCAGTTCTATCGGTGCGATTTGGCTGAAACTTGCATGAAACAATCCTGACGTGGTCCCAACAAAGTGTTGTTATTTTTCGGGTTGATTGGAAATCCAAGATGGCCGCCACAGCCGCCATTTTGAAAACACATTTTGAACTTCTTCTCAAGTTCTACCGGTGCGACTTGGCTGAAACTTGCACAAAACAATCCTGACGTGGTCCCGACAAAGTGTTGTTATATTTTTCGGGTCGATCCGAAATCCAAGATGGCTGCCACAGCCGCCATATTGAAAACACATTTTGAACTTCTTCTCAAGTTCTACCGGTGCGATTTGGCTGAAACTTGCATGAAATGATCCTGACATGGTCGCGACAAGGTGTTGTTATTTTTTCGGGTTGATCCGAAATCCAAGATGGCCGCCACAGCCGCCATCTTGAAAACATATTTTGAACTTCTTCTCAAGTTCTACCTACCGGTGCGGTTTGGCTAAAACTTGCATGAAACAATCCTGACATGGTCCCGACAAAGTGTTGTTATTATTCGGGTCGATGCGAAATCCAAGATGGCCGCCACAGCCGCCATTTTGAAAACACATTTTGAACTTCTTCTCAAGTTCTACCGGTGCGGTTTGGCTAAAACTTGCATGAAACAATCCTGACATGGTCCCGACAAAGTGTTATTATTTTTCGGGTCGATCCGAAATCCAAAATGGCCGCCACAGCTGCCATATTGAAAAACACATTTTGAACTTTTTCTCAAGTTTCTACTGGTGCGATTTAGCTGAAACTTGCATGAAATGATCCTGACATGGTCCCGACTTAGTGTTGTTATTTTTCGGGTCAATCCGAAATCCAAGATGGCCACCACAGCAGCCATCTTGAAATCACAGCTTGATCTTCTTCTCTAGTTCTACATGTGTGAGTTAGCTGAAAACTTGCATGAAATGATCCTGAGATGGTCCCAACAAAGTGTTGTTATTTTTTCAGGTCGATCCGAAATCCAAGATGGCTGCAACAGGTGCCATCTTGAAAAACATTTTTAACTTCTCCTCAAGTTCTACCATTGCGATTTAGTTGAAACTTGCATGAAATGATCCTGACATGGTCCAGATTAAGTTGACATCTCAGCAAATGGCATAACATTTGTATATTCAAAACCCCGGACCAGTGGCACTGGATGAAACCAAGAAATTAAATCAACCACAAATCTCTTGAGTTCTCAATGTTTAAGTGAAAAGGTTTATTGTCATAATACCTGGTGGTTTTAGTATGCTAAACAAATTATCAGATCAAATTATGCAATTGAGTTTTGCCTACAGATTTTATTTACATTTAAAAACTGTTGACTTGTTGGAAACAGTTCATTGTAAGTATAATGCAAATTAATGTTTGTTTAACCAGAAATATAGATGTGTTGTGTTTTGCATGCTCTCTTATTTAAGTTGTAGATTTGCTTAGGGATTCAATATTTGTTAAATGATTATATGAAACTATTAGTGGAACTGGTTTCCTGTATTTATTCAGTGAACATTATATTGTACAAGTTTTCGTTTTGGTGGTTTACAACGGCAATGGTATAATGTTTAATTAACATTATGGCTAATCATTTTTCGTTGGCATTGTATAGAAATATTTCAGTCTTTTTCAGTGGTGAATATGAAAACTGATAGAAATATATATATAGTATGGTTTACATAAAATAATAAAAGAGAATAAAAAAAATAAATACGACGGGCGGCTGTTATTCGAATCTCTGTAAGATTTTGTTATCAGTGCTACTAGATACGTTACAACTCTGCCGGTATACATCAGTCAGCTTTTAGAAGAATTGCTTTCTGGGATTCGACAAGGTAACGTGGTGGGACTGTTATGTAAAAAGTGCTGGCAATGTTGAACTTTTTGTTGCGGTTTTGTTGGTGTAAATGGCGTTTTTAACATTGTTTGTACATCACCATATAACATGTTTTAACGTGAAACGATTTACAAATGATTTTGGTAATTTTAAATTCATATCGTCAGCATCGTAAAGAATTCGGCTCCTCAGCACATAAAACTGGGCCAAATTATGATCCAGTAATATTTGACAGAGATGCTGGGAGTTTACACAGGATTTGCGGTGTTTATGTAATTTTTATTTTTGTGGCGAGTAACATTTCGTTATGAATGAGTAAACACATGATCATGCTTTTCTAAATGAATTTGTCTTCACGCATTAAATTTTATGTACTAGGCGTCTACACTCGTTTGTCCCAATGCTAATGTTATTTGTAGGCCTACCTGGTAAGCTTTTCTAAATGCATAATATGATTTAAGACAAAGCCTTTCTGAGAGCACAGCAGTTTCATTCATTCTTTCGTTTGTTTTTTTTTAATTGTGGTAATAAAACGAAATGTGCCAGGTCAATAAACGATTTCCAACGGCGAAAGAGTAATCTCCCCTGACCCATCAGTTTTTATCGATGTTTAAGTTTACATGTGTTTTGTGTTTATTGCTTATATATTGTGTGCGCTGACTAACTCTACTGCTAGAAACCATTTATAGAATTGTGAAATTATTAGAATCATAGCTTTGCTGAATTAACTGGCATTGAGTTTATAACAATAAAGACAATATTTGAACACATAATAACTTCTACTTTCACTTTCTGCAAAAACACGTGACTCAGCTACAAAATATATCTCTCAACGTCATTCTCCGTTGCGCTTGCCAGGCGGAAAATTCCGAAGCAACTGCTCACATAAAAAGGCATTTAAGTTAACGATTCAGGACAGAATATGTAATTGTTAGATTCAGGTAAGAATAAATTAGAAGGTTTATCTTTCACTTATAATGTTTTTCATTTTGAATTTTCCAAGTATAAGTTGTTATGTAATCACGTCGTCGTGACGTGTGAGTATACAGGTATATATTTTTTACTATATGTTATTGACAGAACGTTAAGATTCTGTGCGTTAATTTTAAACAGATATGACTTTCAACTATTTGTCAAGGTCTACATAAGCTATATTCAATAATTATTTTCTTACATGTTTATAACACATTATCAAAATTATATATTGACCTTGAACCATCACTCAAGATGATTTCTGTGCAGCTTTTACTCAAATAGGATAAGATATTCCTTCTTTAAACTCTTATCACCCTCGGGTGGATGAAAATGGCATTAAGGAATAAAAATTGAAAATAATTTCAACTGCTAAGAATGTTAGACCTACCGGTAATTAATGGGGCCACTACCTTTCCGAAATGGCTTTCAATTTTTAAATTGGGAATGCAAAAACGAGATTGATTATTTTATAGAGTCACAGAAGTTATTAATCAACCGTTACACTTACCATCACCTTCTTGACAATTAAATCATTTTCATAACGCGTGTTTTTCTCGCCATCATTCTTATTACCACACATGGGTTGATTATCACTGCGCGATATGACAAAACAGCATAATGATTCTTGCAATTTATATTCTGTGTCCTCTTAGTATTTCGTTTCATATGATCTATAGGATGTTTACTAGTATGCCATACTTGATTCAGATACAAGCGCAGACTGCTCCAGAGATAACACAACCCTTATATGAAGTTATGTACATTTATTGTAACAGTAGAAACAATCCGACAAACAATATGCCTATATATATATATATAATAGACATGCAGAAAAGCATATACAAGGTACACAAATACATACAAATTATAAACAATACAATATAATTTTGGCCCTTGGGAATATCTCTCAACTGCTTCCACAATAAGAGTATATCTAGTCTGTCTATGTTGTAAAACTTATATAGCTGTAAATAGGGGACAGATCTAGACCTTCTGCGATCAATCGACTAGAACAGGGATGTTCTACAGAAAAAGGGGGATGGCACCCTATCTAGGACAGGGATGTCCTAGAGTAGGAGAACAGGGATGTTCTGCCTAGCAATAGAGTGCATGTGGTGCCATCCGTAACCACTATCTTGGGTTACCATGTATAAGAGGTCGATTGATAGTAGAGTTTATTTTTTAAAATGCTATAATATAGTCTGAATTCAATTATCTAAAGTGATATTATTACCTTGGTAAACCCAAGGATTTTTTAACCTTAATAAAATGGTGTAAAAAATTTGAAGTGTGAGTCCCGTCCTGAGTCCGGAAGCAGTGAGATATCCAGAGAAACGAATGTATTAAAATAAGGTGTGAGGTGGGGATGGTGGTGGATAAGGAAATTAAAACACACGGAAAGCACGTCAATCTCTTCACAAAGAAATTCTGTAACTGAAGCTGACCCCCAGACCACTAAGTCACGTGGTATGGCTAGGCGTTAAATGATAGGTCAATACGGTCAATGAAATCAATACCTAAGGGCAAGGGTCATCTATATATATATACGTATATCTATAGCATCTATATTGAACACATCTAAACCTTACGGGAAACACCAGTAGTTCTGAAATAGTCTGTGCTTGTATATTGCAGTTCTATTTATATCTGAACAGTATATATTATTGAGGGAGATGTACATGTAGTAGACTAGAGAATATACACACAACATATAAACAAAATTATATGAAAACATATAATTACAAATTTATATTCTGTGTCCTCTTAGTATTTCGTTTCATATGATCTATAGGATGTTTACTAGTATGCCATACTTGATTCAGATACAAGCGCAGACTGCTCCAGAGATAACACAACCCTTATATGAAGTTATGTACATTTATTGTAACAGTAGAAACAATCCGACAAACAATATGCCTATATATATATATAATAGACATGCAGAAAAGCATATACAAGGTACACAAATACATACAAATTATAAACAATACAATATAATTTTGGCCCTTGGGAATATCTCTCAACTGCTTCCACAATAAGAGTATATCTAGTCTGTCTATGTTGTAAAACTTATATAGCTGTAAATAGGGGACAGATCTAGACCTTCTGCGATCAATCGACTAGAACAGGGATGTTCTACAGAAAAAGGGGGATGGCACCCTATCTAGGACAGGGATGTCCTAGAGTAGGAGAACAGGGATGTTCTGCCTAGCAATAGAGTGCATGTGGTGCCATCCGTAACCACTATCTTGGGTTACCATGTATAAGAGGTCGATTGATAGTAGAGTTTATTTTTTAAAATGCTATAATATAGTCTGAATTCAATTATCTAAAGTGATATTATTACCTTGGTAAACCCAAGGATTTTTTAACCTTAATAAAATGGTGTAAAAAATTTGAAGTGTGAGTCCCAAAGTAAATTTCAGTGCAGATATTCCTGTCGGGAATAAAGCAGTTGAAATTGATCCCCAAGGTACATAATAATGTCAAGCAAATAGTTACATATTCATATTTAATATACAAGAATTGAGTTGGAGTAGGTGTTGCGGGAACACCAGAGCTGGATCTCGATAGGAATATTCATTTACTGGTTGTCTGTGTATATATATGTAGTTATCGTTATTTGAGAGTAGCGATGATCACCATGATGATTGATACTAAATGCTATATAAATACACGACAATAAGTCCACATGTTCGAGTCTGTCCGGCGTGTTGAGCAGTCAAGATAGATTTGACTAATGAAGAAGCTGCCTTTGAGCTCTTGCGATACTGACACTACTAGTTCTGATATACCGGCAATAACAGTCTGAGCTCCACCTTCCTAGTATCTTGATGAGATGGTCCTCTACTTTCCCTGCTCCAGCGCTAGTGGCAGCGCCTATGCGAAAAGAGTGTCCGTTGTACTTGCATGAGTCATAACCACAAACGTTTAATACTCGTCGACAATACTGAATAAATTGAGTCCTGTCTAAAGCAGCATTGTTCTCCGAAATGAATAATGGTCGCGAATTTGTGTTACCTGGGATTGCCAACTGTCTCAACGCAAGGTATTTCTTTAAGATCTTGACTGGACAGGGGTCTTGTGACATCTGATGTAGTTGTATAGTTATACCTTTACGGAAGGGGTCTGTTTTTGATTCCTTGAGCGTAAGTGTACACATGTTATCATGAATTCTGATATCTCCCACACATAAGTGCCGTGAGGGGTCGAAATCTGTGCTTCTTTTGACGGTGAACTCCCCACAGCGTAAAAATCCAAAGAAGGCTACAGTACACGCACATTCTAACATAGCATCAATGAATGGAGAGAACATTCCGCATCTTAATTTTTTACACATCTTTAGAAGAATGTCACCAGTAATTGGCAGGCGCGTCATGGTGTTTGATCCCTGCTGACGTTTGATAGATTTTAGGATTAGTGCCAAACGAGGGAGTGGTTTCGTTTCCAAACTATCCAAGGGAGACATAACGTTGTGCTTGAGATATTTAAAACGAATGCCGCAGAGGTAGAGTTTAATGGTTGAATGTTGTAGTTTCAAGAATTTGTAACAATGTGTTGCAAAGAAGGTAAGGATGTCTTCGGAGATGGGCGGGAGACCTGTGGTAGGGTCATGTGGGATGTTGTGTAGAGCCATAAACCTTGCAAACTGTTCATATCCGGTACTGTAAGCCGTACGTGTACCTGGAGTTATGGCCCCTTCCAGCAGATTGTGAACTGTAGAGGTTAGTTCCAGATGACTTTGGAGTACGGTGGGCATCTGTGTGGTGTGGTGTCTGCCTGAGGTGCCAATGTTCGGAATCGTTGAATCTGTAAACGAGAAAGAGAGTCACTAATAGAGTTACACTTTCCTGGAACATGTTTACTTCGAAAGTTAAAGTTATATATACAGGCGCACCATGTTAATTTCCTCATTAGCTCCATAATATAAAGGCATTTTGAACGTCCTTTATTCACTATAGCTACAGTGGCTTCGTTGTCACACCAAAACACTATCTGTTGTTTAGCCCAGTAATTTCCCCACAGGATAGCTGCTACAACGATCGGATAGAGTTCTTTATATGCGATAGATAAAGACTTTTCTTTAACTTCCGGGATATCTAATGGCCAGGAGGATGAAAACCATTTGCCATGGTAATAGCCTCCGAATCCTAAGGTAGCGGATGCATCTGTGTAAAGGTCGAGTTCGGGGCTGTCAATAAGGTGTTGGTTATAGAACATATTTACACCATTCCATTGTTGGAGAAAAGTCAGCCAAAAGGTGAGATCGGTACGACACTCTTTATTCAGATGGACGAAGTCATGTAAGTCTTTCGCAGTAGTGGACAGATTTATTAAGTAAGACACGAAAGACCGACCAGGTAGTATGATGCGCGAGGCAAAGTTTAGGTGACCTAAGAGTTGTAGTAACTGCCTTTTAGTACATACTGTTTTTTGCTCCAAATCCTTGATGCAGTCACAGATACGTTGTACTTTATCTGCCGGTAAACGGGCTTCCATTTTCTGCGAGTCTAAAATAATACCTAGGTATTCCAGACAGGTTGTAGGGCCCACTGTCTTTTTAACAGATAGAGGAATGTTTAGTCTTTTGAAAATGGTAGTCATAATAGCCATGTTTCTTTCTCCGATATTGTCCGGTTTGTCTATGGTCAAGAAATCATCCAGCAAATGTAGGATGTGACTGACTTTATAGTTATGAACTGCTATGTAGCAAATAGCTTGCGATAAAGTGTCAAAGATCTTCGGGCTAGATCGACAGCCAAACGTTATTCTCACGTAGAAATAGTAAGACGAGTTCCATTTTATACAAAAAAGAGGCCACTGAGCTGGTTTGATAGGACAAATTTTAAATGCATCTGCAATATCAAATTTACACAACCAAGCTCCTACGCCACTTGCGATTATAACACGGATAGCGTCATCAACTTTGACGTAGGACATTGAGCAAGAGTCTTTGTCAATAGTCTCGTTAACACTAACACCTAGGTCGTTGTGTGGAGCTGACAAATCTAGTATAAGTCGTTCTTTCCCCGAATATTTTCCTATACTAACGCCGAGAGGGCTCACGCGATATTCACTAAATGGTAATGTATCGAATGGACCATACATAAACCCCTTCTGACATTCATCTTTGATAAGTCGCGCTACGCTTTCAGGTCGGGATCTTGCCGAAAGATTGTTTTTACATTCTATAGTGCCATGTTGAAGTATGTCTGTGGTTGCGATTTTTGTGTCAAATCCATGTCGTAAACCACTACAGAGATATGAAACAAAGTTCCTATCACAATGTGAGGTAAGTTCATATTCTAATTGACTTATATTTACTGGCGTAGTAGCTTTCCAACAATACGATGAGGACGAACATTCAGCCGAGGCAGTCACTTGTAGTCACTTGTCGGAGTGATGTTTCCCTTTGTTATAGTTAGTGTTACTGTTAGAGTTTGTTTTCTTCCTTGGGCACTGGGTTGCACTGTGGCCCTGGTTCTTACATCTAATACATAAATGGAGAAGTGGGCATTGGTTCCTGAAACAACCCTGTGATCCGTTGAAGTTATTACATATTTCACGGCCTTCAAAAAAGTTCCTCTGTCGTCCCTGTTTATCTAATTTCATGTTATTTTTGTCTGCTGATTGATCGGACGTGAGTGGTACTCTTTCCTGTGTACTTTTCAAAGGGCAAAATTGTGTTGTGTGATCTATCATATTGCACGATTGACATGCCTTAACTTCCACACCTGCGCTGACCAGAGCTAGAAGGTCCCGGTCTCTTTTACTCCAATCCACTTTGATATGCTTCTCTCTTAAGATAGCGGCTGCTTTTGCACTAAACATTTTATGGTAGTCATAGAATTTAGAGTTGTAGAAATTTGAGATTTCGATAATGTCGTCCTGGTACGCGTCTAGCTCCTGCTGTCTTTCTGGGTATGTGCTGCACATCACGCGTTTGTATTTTCCGAACGCCTTGATGAATTCCTGAATTGACAGCTGACGATTCAGTCTGGGGTCGGGTTTACCCACTACATTAAATTCTATGTTATCCGTAACTACTGTGTGGTTTTGTGGGCAATCGTAGTTCGGTATGAGTAAAGAAGATAAATTGACGTCCTTACCTTCGGTAATTTGACGTTGAAGCGACGGAGATACAATGTCAACATTGGTGATGGAGTCGGAACGAATGCCTGCGCTGTTGTTGACAGTATTCTGAAAATTCTGAGTTTCTCGGGTAGTAAAAGTTGCCTCAGCGCCATTTGACGAATACCAATTACCTAGACCGAAGTTTTGGCGTTTCTCGGTTTTCTCCGCTGTCAGCTGCCTCACTGTGTCTTGTAAGGATGAAAAACACTGTGTCACATTGTTTAGCGTTGATAATAGAGTCGCCATATTAGTAGCGTCACTTCCGGTATTCTCACGCGTAGTGATTTGTGGCTCAGTGCTTTGTTCGATTTCCTGTGTCGCACTAGCTGAGTTAACAGACACTGTAGATGTAGTTCCTTTGTTTTCTATATACCACAACTTTAAAGTAGCTTTTGAAATACTTCCCCGGGGAACTTTTATTCCGCAGTCTTCGAGAAGTCTCTGTTTAAGCTCCGCAACGGTCCAATTCCCTGGGTTGTCCATATCCCATGTGCTTTCATTGTCTCTATATGGGTGATGGCGAGTGTGTGAACTACCCTGTCTATCGGGCTCTGAGTCATTGTTTACGTTTCCACGCTCTGGTAAATTCACGTGGTCTTCACTTTCTATCCCATTAGAATTTGATCTTCTTGTAGCGGAAGCAATACGGGAACGATTTGATCTTGGCATGTTGTTTCTTAGTTGAAATTTAGGCTATAATACTAATCCCGCGTAGCCATTGTTTATGAATCGCGCACACAAGCGATTGTAGGAGAAACGTGGGTTTCTCAAGGTATTAAGAAATATCCATAAAAGTTAGAACCATACTTGGTGCACCGTAGAAGTTAAGTCCAATTAGGAACACAGTATTATGTGATCGTAGTTGAAAGAAGTAATAAGGAAATTAAAACACACGGAAAGCACGTCAATCTCTTCACAAAGAAATTCTGTAACTGAAGCTGACCCCCAGACCACTAAGTCACGTGGTATGGCTAGGCGTTAAATGATAGGTCAATACGGTCAATGAAATCAATACCTAAGGGCAAGGGTCATCTATATATATATACGTATATCTATAGCATCTATATTGAACACATCTAAACCTTACGGGAAACACCAGTAGTTCTGAAATAGTCTGTGCTTGTATATTGCAGTTCTATTTATATCTGAACAGTATATATTATTGAGGGAGATGTACATGTAGTAGACTAGAGAATATACACACAAACATATAAACAAAATTATATGAAAACATATAATTACAAATATATTAGCCCACCGTCATCAGATGGTGGGCTATTCAAATCGCCTTTCATCCGTGGTCCGTCGTCCGTCCGTCCTTCCGTCCGTCCGTCCATTAACAATTCTTGTTACCGCTAATTCTCAGAAAGTGCTGAAGGGATCTTTCTCAAATTTCATATGTAGGTTCCCCTAGGACTCTAGTTGTGCATATTGCATTTTGGGACCGATCGGTCAACACGATGGCCGCCTGTCGGCCATCTTGGATTTGAAAGTTAAAGTTTGTTACCGCTATTTCTCAAAAAGTACTGCAGGGATCTTTCTCAAATTTCATATATAGGTTCCCCTAGGGCCCTAGTTGTGCATATTACATTTTGGGACCGATCGGTGAACAAGATGGCCGACAGGTGGCCATCTTGGATTTTGACAGTTAAAGTTTGTTACCGCTATTACTCAAAAAGTACTGAAGGGATCTTTCTCAAATTTCATATATAGGTTTCCCTAGGGCCCTAGTTGTGCATATTGCATTTTGGAACCGATCGGTCAACAAGATGGCTTGGATTTTGATAGTTAAAGTTTGTTACCGCTATTTCTCAAAAAGTACTGAAGGTATCGTTTACAAATTTCATATGAAGGTTCCCCAAGGACCCTAGTTGTGCATATTGTTAATTGGGACCGATCGGTAAACAAGATGGCCGACCGACGGCCATATTGGATTTTGATTGTTAAAGTTTGTTACCGCTATTTCTCAGAAAGTACTGAAGGGATCTTTCTCAAATTTTATGTGTAGGTTCCCCTTGTACCCTAGTTGTGCATAGTACCTTTTAGGACTGATGCATAATGCCTTTCGGGACTGATCGGTAAACAAGATGGCCAACCGGCCGCCATCTTAGATTTCATTGTTGAAGTTTGTTACCACTATTTCTTAGAAAGTACTATAGCGATCTGTCTCAAATTTTATATGTCATGTGTTTGAAAAAGTTTGAAAAGCAGGGAAAAGATCCCTCTTTCCATTGTCAGACATAGATCTTTCTTTGGTGGGCGCCAAGATCCCTCTGGGATCTCTTGTTTCATGATGGAATCTTCTAACAACCCCTATATGAAATTGGAGGGGGGTGGGGTAGGGACATTTATAGTATTACAGATCTGTCCCATGTAGGTCACTGTAACCCTCGGGATGACCTGTAAAATGAGAGAAAGTGTAGAAATAGTGAAGATAGATAATGCTTTTAATTAGTTATGTTGCTTTTATATATAAATCAAGACATGTTCATTACCAAGGATAACTACTGCGTAGAGTCTGTGATACATCGGTACATATACATTTCCTACCGCCATTTTTGTCTACAGTTAATATGAAAAACGAAGACAAGACAGCTGGAGTAAAAACGGTTACGAGAAAAGCTGGAATACCCCTGGTACATAAGTTAAGAGTTTTTTTACTTTGAGCTTCTAGGGGATTATAGAAAACAATGACGATACCGAGCACCTGACTCTGTCAGTAACTGCACCCTCGACTGTATTGTACAGTAGGGATATGTTGAAATGTCAGTAAATGCACCCTCGACTGTATTGTACAGTAAGGATATGTTGAAACAATAATGGCTGGCTCGTCTTAGCCCTCGAGTAAAGCAAAGATTTTTTATATATGAAACAACCTGCAAGAAGTATTAGCAGTGTTTTTGATGGATTTCTTTTCTGAAGTTTCTTTCAAAGTTTGAATGTTTGTAACCATGCATTTGGTTTGATTGGGATACCATTCTATTAACAGCCAGGGTCATTTAAGGACGTGCCAAGATTAGAAGGTAGAGAAAGACAAAGTACCGGGAGAAAAACCTCCAACCAGCGGTCAGTATCTGGCAACTACTCACTGGATTTGAACTCACAACCCAGAGGTGTATGGCTTGTGGAAATATGTCAGGACATCTTAACTACTGACAAGCAGTCAAGAAGACATTTAAAACTGTCAGTTCTCCCCGAAACTATGGAACTCATATTAGATATGGTTATTCTTAAATCAGTTCAACATTAAAGGGGTGAAATCTGCAGAAAGGTTTTGTAGATGGTTACTTATAACGTGTAAAGGTTTTGTAGATGGTTACTTATAACGTGTAAAGGTTTTGTAGATGGTTACTTATAAAGTGTAAAGGTTTTGTAGATGGTTACTTATAAAGTGTAAAGGTTTTGTAGATGGTTACTTATAACATGTAAAGGTTTTGTAGATGGTTACTTATAACATGTAAACGTTTTGTAGATGGTAACTTATAATGTGTAAAGGTTTTGTAGATGGTTACTTATAACGTGTAAAGGTTTTGTAGATGGTTACTTATAACATGTAAAGGTTTTGTAGATGGTTACTTATAACGTGTAAAGGTTTTGTAGATGGTTACTTATAACATGTAAAGGTTTTGTAGATGGTTACTTTTAATGTGTAAAGGTTTTGTAGATGGTTACTTATAAGGTGTAAAGGTTTTGTAGATGGTTACTTATAACATGTAAAGGTTTTGTAGATGGTTACTTATAAGTGTAAAGGTTTTGTGTAATAAGTTTTTGTAGATGGTTACTTATAACGTGTAAAGGTTTTGTAGATGGTTACTTATAACTGTTTAGATGGTTACTTATAACGTGTAAAGGTTTTGTAGATGGTTACTTATAACATGTAAAGGTTTTGTAGATGGTTACTTATAACGTGTAAAGGTTTTGTAGATGGTTACTTATAACATGTAAAGGTTTTGTAGATGGTTACTTATAATGTGTAAAGTTTTTGTAAATGGTTACTTATAACATGTAAAGGTTTTGTAGATGGTTCCTTATTTTTTTTTCATTTCAACAAATTTTATTGCAAATAATATGCAAATGGATTTGGCAACAGGCAAAGCCTATATTAGCCATCTCCAAACAAATCCGGTATAGTACAATTATCAACAAAATATTTTAACATTTAACATTACATTATGAATGAATATTATTATTAGTGTATCTCCCCAACCTATCATAGTAGAAAAATCTAAAAAAAATCTTTTAGTTTCAGATATATATTCTGATATGCATTGCAATAAATATGTATTTTTTTCTTCATCACAATTGTCACAGCCATGCAGTAGAGTTTTTGCGTTAAAATGCGAGTGGGGGATATTAGAGTTATGTATTTTGGTTCTGAGTGATGATCTTTGTTCATTAAATAAAGGACATATGAAAAGATAGTGTTCGGCTGTTTCATTACCAAGGCCACAAGAACAAATTGGAGAATCTCTCAAATGATCGCGAAATAGGTCAGAATTTAGATTGCTAGAGGAATTTCTGAGCTGGCACAGAGTAATATTTATAATTCGAGAACCTTTGTTTATAAAGGTATTTGTTATATCAGGTTCCATTTTATTAATGTTAAAAAGGAGTGTTTTAAATTGTGCAACAGTATTAACATTCGATAAGTCAAAGTTTAAAGCGAAAGAATTAAATTCTCTCTGGAAAGGTACTTGGAAAAAAAACTAGTATAGTAACTTGCAGTTCTGCACATAGGAATATTAAAATATCTTGTCATCCTTAGTGGATATCTCTCATTTTCAGGCTGATATAAAAATGGTTGTACAATTTCAATCAAATGCTGTGGAGCAAATCCACGGAGTATCTTAAACATAAGAATAAGTTTGTGTTTTTGACGCCGATCAGAAAGAGATTCCCAAGCTAGTTCTTTATAAAGTATATCATGGGAGGTACCTCTGCGCAATCCCGTTATAATCCTAGCGGCTTCTAAGTGGACAGACTCTAACAGAAGTTTACATTGTTCAGTACAGTTATCCCATAAAACATCAGCATATTCTAAAATAGGTAAAATATAACTTTTATAAATGTTTAAAAGAGTTTTACGTGACACTCTTTTTTTTTAATGTTTTTAAAATATTTATCCTTTTAAATGCTTTCTGGTATACATAATCTATGTGGTGAGTCCATTTACAGTCGTCAGAAAGTAGAACTCCTAAATGTCTATGTGTGCTAGCTGTATGAACCGTGTTATTGTCAAAGTATATATCGGGATGAATGACGTTTCGTTTCCTTGAAAATATTAATGATTCAGTTTTAGTGGGGTTAAACTTTATGTCCCATTTCAGAGCCCAGGTATTTATATTCGAAAGATTTTGTGAAAGTGTATGGGCAGCATAGATTTGGTTATTATCAATTACTTCACTAATCGAGGTGTCATCTGCAAACAATTTGCAATCACTAGTAACAATATTAGTTATGTCGTTAATATATAATAGAAATAAAAAAGGGCCTAAGACAGATCCCTGAGGGACTCCAGCGTTAACAGTTTTAAATGTAGAGAAAATGCCTTCAGTTAAAACACGTTGCTTCCTATCAGTAAGATAATTTCTAAACCACCCTAATAATTTCCCTTTAAAACCATAAGATTCTAATTTAAATAATAGTCCATCATGCCACACTCTATCAAAGGCTTTACTTATATCACTGAAAACAGACCGGACTTCTTTTCCTTTGTCTAATGAGTTAGTGATATTATTGTATATCGAAAGAAGTTTGTTCACAGTTGAATCACCGGGAATGAAGCAGGACTGATGTTTGGTGATTACTTCACAGTCACGTAGGTAATTATAGAGATACTTAAAAATTACTTTTTCTATTATTTAATTATTTTAATTTAATTTATTATTTATTATTTATTTTAACTATGTAAAGGTTTTGTAGAAGGTTACTTATAACGTGTAAAGTTTTTGTAGAAGGTTACTTATAACGTGTAAAGTTTTTGTAGATGGTTACTTATAACGTGTAAAGTTTTTGTAGATGGTTACTTATAACGTGTAAAGGTTTTGTAGATGGTTACTTATAACGTGTAAAGGTTTTGTAGATGGTTACTTATAACGTGTAAAGTTTTTGTAGATGGTTACTTATAACGTGTAAAGTTTTTGTAGATGGTTACTTATAACGTGTAAAAGTATTGTAGATGGTTACTTATAACGTGTAAAAGTATTGTAGAAGGATACTTATAATGTGTAAAGTTTTTGTAGATGGTTACTTATAACATGTAAAGGTTTTGTAGATGGTTACTTATAATGTGTAAAGGTTTTGTAAATGGTTACTTATAACATGTAAAGGTTTTGTAGATGGTTACTTATAACGTGTAAAGGTTTTGTAGAAGGTTACTTATAACGTGTAAAGTTTTTGTAGATGGTTACTTATAACATGTAAAGGTTTTGTAGATGGTTACTTATAATGTGTAAAGGTTTTGTAAATGGTTACTTATAACATGTAAAGGTTTTGTAGATGGTTCCTTATAAAGTGTAAAGGTTTTGTAGATGGTTACTTATAACGTGTAAAGGTTTTGTAGATGGTTACTTATAACGTGTAAAGGTTTTGTAGATGGTTACTTATATTTATAACGTGTAAAGGTTTTGTAGATTGTTACTTATAAGGTGTTAAGGTTTTGTAAATGGTTACTTATAACATGTAAAGGTTTTGTAGATGGTTACTTATAACATGTAAAGGTTTTGTAGATGGTTACTTATAACGTGTAAAGGTTTTGTAGATGGTTACTTATAAAGTGTAAAGGTTTTGTAGATGGTTACTTATAACGTGTAAAGGTTTTGTAGATGGTTACTTATAACATGTAAAGGTTTTGTAGATGGTTACTTATAATGTGTAAAGTTTTTGTAGATGGTTACTTATAACATGTAAAGGTTTTGTAGATGGTTACTTATAACGTGTAAAGTTTTTGTAGATGGTTACTTATAATGTGTAAAGGTTTTGAAGATGGTTACTTATAATGTGTAAAGGTTTTGTAGATGGTTACTTATAACGTGTAAAGGTTTTGTAGATGGTTACTTATAACGTGTAAAGGTTTTGTAGATGGTTACTTATAACATGCAAAGGTTTTGTAGATGGTTACTTATAACGTGTAAAGTTTTTGTAGATGGTTACTTATTATGTGTAAAGGTTTTGTAAATGGTTACTTATAACATGTAAAGGTTTTGTAGATGGTTACTTATAAAGTGTAAAGGTTTTGTAGATGGTTACTTATAACGTGTAAAGTTTTTGTAGATGGTTACTTATAACGTGTAAAGGTTTTGTAGATGGTTACTTATAACATGTAAAGGTTTTGTAGATGGTTACTTATAATGTGTAAAGTTTTTGTAGATGGTTACTTATAACATGTAAAGGTTTTGTAGATGGTTACTTATAATGTGTAAAGGTTTTGTAGATGGTTACTTATAATGTGTAAAGGTTTTGTAGAAGGTTACTTATAATGTGTAAAGGTTTTGTAGATGGTTACTTATAAAGTGTAAAGGTTTTGTAGAAGGTTACTTATAATGTGTAAAGGTTTTGTAGATGGTTACTTATAAAGTGTAAAGGTTTTGTAGATGGTTACTTATAACATGTAAAGGTTTTGTAGATGGTTACTTATAACGTGTAAAGGATTTGTAGATGGTTACTTATAAGGTGTAAAGGTTTTATAGATGGTTACTTATAAGGTGTAAAGGTTTTATAGATGGTTACTTATAACGTGTAAAGGTTTTGTAGATGGTTACTTATAACGTGTAAAGTTTTTGTAGATGGTTACTCATAACGTGTAAAAGTATTGTAGATGGTTACTTATAACGTGTAAAGGTTTTGTAGATGGTTACTTATAACGTGTAAAGTTTTTGTAGATGGTTACTTATAACGTGTAAAAGTATTGTAGATGGTTACTTATAACGTGTAAAAGTATTGTAGAAGGTTACTTATAACGTGTAAAGGTTTTGTAGATGGTTACTTATCAAGTGTAAAATATTTTGGAAATTCTAAAAATAAAATCGAATATTTTTCAATTTTGCAATATATTTTTAGCGAAATTTGCCGATATATGTTTCAAGATACTTCGCTTTTACTAGAAATCATCACGGTAACAGATTAACGTTATCGTATGGCTTGTTATTTTATGCATGAATCTGCAAAGGTATTCGACGCTGTTACGATTTACATCAGCAGCGGTTGATCATAACTTTAGTATAATCACTGACTCAAACATCTTATTAAAGCATTTGCACTTTCAAATATGTTTATTTATTAACGTAACGTACCTTAGTTGCGATCGGTTGGAGAAACCATGCTTCCTTACAACAATCGCCATTCATGAGTAGTATAGAGTCTATACCAGAGTCTTGTTGACTAGGACACACATATTTGAATCAAGCATCTCGTTGAACGAGACTTAAAAGCATGCAAAGTTGGCGTGTAATGACTACCGCAAGTTTCGAACAGTATGTAGGATACAGAAGATACTTGCTACGTTGTTTCATTGAGCACTACTTGAATATGCATTAATTTCTGAAATGTTATCAAGCTATTCGCGGTACATATCAACAATACAGGGAGAGTTATCAAAACACATTTAGGTCCAGTGAACGCATGGCTTATCACCTGCCGTCATTTTCGAATTCTTACACATGTATAAAAACAACACTACTAGTTGATCGGCACTTTGAAGTTTAATCACGAACGTAAGTTCATTTTGCCAGGCAAATGTACGTAAATTTGTTTATTATTTAGGTTCAGAATTGTAGACACAAATTCAATCCTGTTAAGTTATTGCATTTGATATCGATCGTTTAGCTGTTTCTCAAATATTCAATTGTCGATCTAACGTAAACAAGAATCTAATAGGCCTATTGGAATATTTTTTGTTATTAAACAATTCAAATCAATTTATGACTTCGAAAATAATTACTTGTGGTTCGTTTTAAGTGTAAATAATTTACGTATTTATCAAGTAAACGAAACGATATCTATTTGCCTGTTCACATACATATGTGTGAGGTCAAACGAAGGTGCAAAATGTCATCTCCGCCTATTCGAATACTCCGGTTATTTGCATATTTTCTGCTGGAAAATGACTTATTCAAATAAGCGGAATCCTCTGTATATACCTTACACACCTGTAATGTGTACATCTTTACTGTTATGAAATGTATATATCTTTACACATGTGTAATGTATATATCTTTACACATGTGTAATGTATATATCTGTACACACCTGTTATGTATATCTTTACACACCTGTAATGTGTATAACTTAAAACATGTTTAATTAATACTAATACAAGTGTGTTATTATCTTTACACACCTATAATGTATATTCCTTAATCGGGGTCTTCCCCAAACACCAACTCTGGGTAGGGTGGGGTGTTTTCATAGGGGTTAAGGTGTGTTGATAGGGAGTTATAGTCTATCTCAGAATTGTTCTCAGTGCAAGATCACAGGTAAATCTCAGGTAAATCAACTCACCAGGTAGGTGATCAGCAAATCAGTAACTGTTATTCTCAAGATGCTGCAGAATGGTGTATAAAACAGAGGCATACTTCAGAAAAAATCGTACTTGCCATGATATTTGAATATAACGTTAAATTATCAACTTGACTTGTATTTGTACACTTTCAAGCTTTATAAGTGTAAATATTTAATAGAAATACTATTCTAGATCATTCAATTTCATCATTTTCTTATACTTTTTATACTTTCTGATTTATTTTAGTTTTCAGATTTAGATTAATATACACTTTTTAAAACATCTGTACTAGAATTGTTGAATTTACAGTTTATTATTGATCTATACTTGACTGTGTTTTTTTCTTTTCAGTTTTCAAGGATGAGAATCCTCCTCTTTAATTCAGAGGATTTCGTCTGATTGGGCAATATTTAGGAGAAACAAATAATGTCAGATATGATCTAAAATATCATAAACTGACCCTTTTAAACACTTAGTGGAGGGATTTCTCTTATAAGTGAAGATGTTTCCTCCCTTTGTTGATAGGATCGATCACTTTTTTCATCTATTTTCTGTGATATAAGCTTTTGATCGAGTAAGGCATTAAAACCAGAGACTTAGATATAATATCATATATATATTATACCGAAGTCTCTGTTAAAACTTAATGTATAAGTTGAAAAAAAAATATGGAATTAAAGGTAAACTGTATGATTGGTTTGAAGCCTACTTATCTGACAGAAAACAACTCGTATTCATAAACGAATATCAATTACCCGGTAATCTAATGAAAAACCGATAAATGCTTGAGTACCGCAAGGTTCAGTACTTGGTCTTTTCTTTTCCTATTGTTTATAAATGACTTAACAGATAATGTAATATCTTATATAAAAATATTTGCTGATGACACATCTCTATATTGATAATGATGATGACCTTTTACTGACAGTAATACATGCAGAGTTTTTGGATGATGATCTATCGTCAATTTCTTCATGGGCTGATCAAAAAAAAAGAGCATGGTCGGATTACATCTTTAATATTTGTGAAAAAGTTTCATCAAGACAGAACTTATTACGAACATTGAAACATTAAACATTAAACATAGAATATACAGACATTATTTGGGATACCAGAACGGAACCATTGACTTGATGACATAAGCCGACTCATGATCAGCATCACAGCTGCTGCACCTTGCTTAAATTGGCAGGAACTATTTTGCATATCAATTCAATCAAAAATATTTTATTTTATATAAATCATACAAAATGAAATTGGGTAACAGGCAGTGCCTATATCAACCCTTTCCCTCTTCCACTAGTGTACAACATTTTATACAAATTAAACATTAACAAAACTGTAGTACACAGAACTGTATAATAGTTACAAACGCAATTCGTTATATAAACCTTACTGGAACAATATCTTACAGGAGAATTGGATGCATTATGTTCATTTAATTTTTAACTGTAAAGCGTATTGTGATTAAAGGACAACTTACATAATTGATAGAGTAACTGTTTTATGTGAACATTTTGAAAGTATGTCTTATGATAATCAACTTATCTTTTTAATGAATTGTGATGTTTTACAAGTTAGTCTTTCTAAATATATCTTTTTAGCGATGAGGAGAACTTAACTATAACTTTAACTGATAATGTTGTTTTATTCACATATATTGTTCATAATTTTAGTACATTCGTGTCTCGTAAGCCAATTAACGGCTCGGCATTTTTACTAATGAAGAATATTTTTTTAATTGTAGATGTTGTGTAAAAATGTGTGACATTATTATTATTATTATGTATATTATCATAGGTATGAGTATAAAAATAACCTGGTTGAAAAGTTACCTGAGTTGGTGTTAGATTTTGAAACAGACTATAACTAAACTTCAAAGGGTTCCCTACATAAACACCTCCCTTTGTCTTTACCAGAGTTGGTGTTAGGGGAATTCGCCCCTTAATCAACACCTGTAATGTGTATATTGTACACACCTGTAACCTATATTTACACCTGTAAATGTCTCACTTGTCTATCAGGGTCACCCCTGACCTTAAGGTCAGCTCTATGATTTTCAACCTACAATGTCACCAGGCTTCAAGTATTTGCCTTGAGAGTTGTGGATCATAAAAATCGTGTTAAGTGTTCACTACTTGAAATTTCAATGATCTGGATACTCTCTATATTTTTACACAAGATTTATACTTTTCCATCCTGCTGTTTTTGCTTTCCATGAAAAATGGTGGGATTTTAAATGTGGCTAATAACTTCTACGAAGAATAAATATACATTTATATGAAAAAAAACCATTATTTTTACTTAATTTCAGAGCTGGGATTTCACTACCTTAAAGTAGAATACAGTGTTATGTTATGGTGATTCATTTTGACAATTTAAACAGCTTTTGATTATTATAATTGTAAACTATATATTTCTCCCACCTATTTGGTTATATGATACCGTCAGTTTGAAATTATGTTGAAGTTGAATGGGTACATTAAAATTCAACTCACATTTCAATTTGGATCCTGAACTTTCCTAAAGTTCTTGTACTGGAACCCAGACAACATTAAAGCGGTACAGTTCCATTTAAAATAGAGGGGTGCAAAGCGTGTCCAGATTGATGATATCGAATAAAAACATTTGAAAATGAATTTGAACCCATCCATCATTTCATGACAACTGCTCAGTTAGCAATAGAAATATTTGAACAATTGTGAGAGAAATATTTCTATACCAGTATAGATAAATGACTAACATTTTAGTGATCATTACAAGCTGGTGTAATTGTCTTTGAACTTTGACAGGGGTAATTGTATGGTTATTTATATAGCATTATGCATCAGCCTTCCATTCTCAGGTTTGTGTTTAGTCAGCTTACAGACGCGTATTTATCAAAATCACTCAGAAATCTGTAGTGTTTTAATTTACTGATACAACCAAATAAATGTTTATAAGTTAAAATTAGAACTATTTAAATCTGAATTTGTCTGCTTTCAAGTATTTACAATGTACATATGATTACAGAAATGTTTAAGCTGACGTTAATGTCATTTTAACATACATAGATATGAGCTATTGACTTTAATATTGTAGTAAGCTGCAAGATATTGAAAATGCAGAATAGATCTTGAGAAACAGGTCGAATAAGATATAGCATCGTCCTTGTAAATGACAAATGTATGTATGACTAATGCAGTTTTGTTCATTTAAAGAGATTTTCATTAACAATGGATGACTTAAATAACATCCTACATATGGAGCAGTAAGATAGTTATTTTGGTATAACTTATTGAATGTGGCCAGGTAAGGATTCAGGTATGTTGTTATTTCATCTGGCGTTAACTTGAGAACATCATTGAAAGGCAACACAACAGAAAATGAATAATTGATAGTGTCAATTATAGTATATATTCTGTGTTACCCAATTACCTTGAAAATGTAGAAGTTTACAAACAATTTTGTTTTACTTTAACTACAATACCATTCCTGGCTCTGTTTTTCGACTCCAGTTACATAATCACCTGCTCAAAGTTATCAAATTGAAATTTGGTGAAATGTATACGAGGGTTGATAATGGTATGAGTGGTTTGATGTAACTCTATCAGCGTATATCGGCAGTGAAGCCATTTGTTTGGCAGTTGAATGAGCAGATGTGATTAAGGTTTTTTTTTAAAGTTCAAAAATTATGCCATTTGGAGGTACTCAACCAGCTATTATTCTTATTGCAAAAACAGAGCTGAGACGATCATCGTATCACAAGTTTGGGGATCGTGAGGAGATTCAAATGAAGATACAATGATCAAGTATCACAGGTGCTTTTTAGACGACTTTTTTTTTACTTGTCAAACTTGACGATAAGTAAGAAAATGTCCAGGTATCTGACCAGCTGGGCATTTAAATGTGCCATTAGATAGTTAACGAGATTACATTCAGGTAAAATCTAGGTAGCTAACATACCATTTAGGAACGATAGCAGTCATTCTCACATTTTCTCTAGCATATCAGCTCATATCGAAAATGAACATACAACACAAACTGAGGCACAAAACGGTGACATTAATATCCAAACTGTTGTTTATCGTAGTATTGATTCTATAGTAGGTCAGCATTGTTATACTTCTCACAACAAAGTTAAGGAGTCCACCAGTTATCCTGCAGTCAAGCTTTCACGGTTAATTTTTCTTTCAATTTTTTTTATCTTTTATAATTTTGCATTTCTGTTTTTTTAAGGTGAAGTTAGCTGTTATGTTTTCCAAACATTTTCACTGCTCACTATCTTTAAATGAATTGATGACAGTTTGTCAAAAATGAAACTTGTTTTCAGTTCTGTCAGGCAGATATCAGATAGTTCTTGTAGCATTATAAATAGACATTAACATTTGCTTTAGATGCAGGTTTCAAACTGATACACATGCTTATCAAGTTTTATCAATGCTTCCGAGCTCAAACTGGATGGAATACTGCATTTCTTTAAAATTGACGTCAGTTGTGCACTGCCTGAGAGTAAGCTTGCCAGTGATACAACAACTATAGGTATACTGAGATAATATAAACATAATGATGGGGTGAGGAGGGGGGAGGAGGAGGGGGGAGGGGGGATTATGTAACAGTTGTAGTAACATACCTCTGAGTGAGTTTGTTCTGATGGTTGGCAGTCTAACATGGTAATAGATTTGTAATGATGTATATTGCTAAAGCATTATACGCCTGGTGGTCACAGGTATATAGTCCAGGAAAACTCACAACAACCTGCAGATGTTGTAAACACAGAAAACTTTTAAATACATTTCTTTAATTCTAACATGATTATGTATATAATTATTAATTTAATTGTTGTAAGTAAGTGTGTGAAGTTTACATCTTGTCACAGTGTTCACTATTTAAGTTGGCCCGATGGCCCAAGGCTATAGAAAATCTGGTTGGCCCTATTGGCTATGCAATTATGACTTAATAATATTTAGTTAAATGCTTGATAAGGACAAATAATAAAATTAATAATGAAAAATCTGTATTTTGAGCAATTTCCATAGTTTTTGTTGCTTTAGTATTACAAAACCCTTAGAAGCATTTACAATCAATTTTACGGTCCTTTTATTTCTAAAACAATACATGTATGTGATGATATAACAGGTCTATGAAAAAATGGCTGGGGCCATAGAATTTTCTTTCTCTGCAGACTGATTGTCTATGGAAAATTCATAGTCACTTTCAGACACTGTTGTTATTGGGTATAGTTTATGTGTTTTCACAGATAAACATATATAACAAGATTTAATGAAAATAAAAAATTTATTAACTTAATAAAAAAAACTTGTGGTCGTTGTGGGATATTTTATTTTTCTGTTGATCGTTGCTTAATGATAAGAATAAATATAGAAAACCATGTGGAGTTTTTCCTGGTGAAGGTAGGCGTCCCGTGATACTGTAGAGCAAATGAAATGTTTATAAATTCACCTGTCTGCCTGTTTGTTCAAAACCTGTTTTGCCAGAGTCATAAAACTTTACAAAAGCGGGTTTTAAGAAATAATTTATGCATTTTATCTTTTATGTGATCTTTGTAAAATATGACATAAGAATATTTATTCATTTCATAATGAATACAATATTGGCTGTTTGAGCTGTTGAAAGCCTTCCGATGAAATAGGTGATAATACTGTGTTATTTATCTAATTGTTCTAATTGGAACTGAAATCAGAAATTTGTATGTTAGCTCAATTTTTATCATTTTATTCATAAAAATTTAAAACCTACCGCCAAATAATATTTGTGGAATCAAAATTGATGAATAATTCTGTTTAGTTTAGATAGTTACAGTGATAGTCTTGTACCCCAAAACACTAAAAAAATTAATTTTTAAGGTTAATTTCAAATGCTGTTTGATATGGTAAAACATTTCATTGTGTTTGGCCTCTAGATACATTCACACCTGGTGTTGATGCTGTCATTTATATACCTGGATATCCATACATCATTGTTATATGTAATTCTAGGAGAGAAAGTCGCATGCTGAGAATGTGTGTATCCTATAATTAGGATTACCTGCTCCATGGACGATATGCTTCCGTCCTTTGAGGATAGCTGACATTGTGTCACTAGGGTCAAGGCCATGGCTTGAAATATATAGATAGATATATTTTTTCTTATCAATAGTCTGTAGCTGTGCAGGTTTCCAGGTGTAAGTAGGTAAATGATCTTCCTTTTGAAACATAGAAGAGGTCTTTTTGTTCCTTTGGTAATAATTATTGGGTTCAGATGACTAAATATGACACTGTATCCGTCCGTGGTAATTTAGCAGATATTATGGGATAGGAATGGCAGCTATAGAATCATCTAACAACCACAGGTATCATGAGGATCTAACTCTTTTCGTGGGAGGTTTATTTTCAAGAATTTTTTTATCATGTCCAATTCACGAATTAAACAGTTATCATATATTATGCAGAAAATCTAGCGTATATTTGGTGTTAGGCCATCAACATATATTTTCTTATGTAATTAATGTTTTTAAGAAACCTTTAATTAATATCTTAGACAATTCTTGCGCATATAAATTCAAAGATATCAACATTCAATTTTAAATCCTCAAAACTTATTTCCACAAAAATGTTTTTAAACAACGATTGCGAAAATTTATTAGTCGTAAAGAAATTTTTATATCAGTGCTGAGATAACTCTTTCATTAAATATTATATTTATTTTATAAGTTCTTTAAAGATGCTCCACCGCCGACAGAGCATAAATGATATTCATCACTTGAACAATAATTGGTGTTTAATCGTCTAAATATATGTCTAATTCAAATAAAAAATAATATAAAATGATTTATTTTGCCTTTTGTGCATGAGCAATCAGTACTTCATTCCATATAGGATATAGTGCCACAGAATTTTTTCGGGATGCAATTAATTATTTTTCATATTTTTGACTTGAAGTAAAATTAGAAGCTCAAACTTTTCAATGGTGGTAATGGTGTAAAGTAAGTAACTTTGGTATCGGAAGAAAAATATTAAATCGTCTGCTCCTGTTTTTGATAGTGACAAATTATCATTTGTCAGCGGTGGAGCATCTTTAATGTATTGATTAAATGATAGAAATAGTTTATTTAGATATGAGTCTGTTCATGGACATTTACATATACTTGAATCTTGCAAGTTTGAGATTTTGAAGATTTTTGTACCATCATCATGAGGTGTGTTGGTATCCCAGCCAATCTTTGACAGCAGGATGTTTTGCTGTTGGTCTGATTGTATAGCGATTCCTGTAATATCTTATACATGTTGAAGTGTGTGAAACTATTGTTAGTAAGTTGACGATTTAACCATAAGTGCATTCATGTAAATGCTTTAATTTAAAGTGCCTAAAACTTCTTTTTACAATTATCAAAATATATATAGATTTCTTCATGAATTTCTGGCTCCTAAACTCTATAAAAGTGGTTTCTGTACTTGTGACTGTTTGGCTTAAAAGCCTCTGTAGAACTGAGAGTTAATGTTGGAACTTGTACTTGGAATGGAATGTTGAATATTTGTGTGAGAAATGAAGTTACAGAGTAGGTAAAATGTGCCAGGGTTATGGGCCCACAGTCCGTGTTTTCTTTCTTGTGATTATTTTCAAATATGAAACATTTGCTTTAAATCGAGAACACATGTGTTTCTATGACAACCAGTAGAAACAAAAGAAGCCTTTGATTCTTCAGTGGAAGACTGCGGTGGTAGATTTTAATGGCATCAGGTTTTTTTTCTGAAATAATATTTACGTAACTTAGTGTAAGTGAGGTTTTGGAGATGTGGGATAGCGATATGGACGATATATGGACGCTGTGTTGAAGTGTGTTCATAGATCCACGATGTGGTTGGGACAACATTATATAATTGTAGTACAGCTAAATATCTCCATCACATATCATTACACTTTACTATCAGACAACTATACAAGGTGATTTATATGTTTCCCCCTACATTGTGGAGTTTGAATTCAGGTTTGTGTTAATCAAGTTACATATATAAATCACGTCTTCATACTATGATGCTAGCTACAGTTGGGAGCAAACTAAACTTGGTATCTAGTGCACTTTGTAGTGCACACGTAGTGAACAACGTAGTGCACTAGACTAAACATTGTAGTGCACTAGAGTGCACTACGATGTGAACTCCAGTTCACTACGATGTGAACTCCAGTTCACTACAGTGTTAACTCTAGTGCACTACCATGTTAACTCTAGTGCACTACGTAGTGCACATCACTTTTACAGTGCCTGTACGTGCATGTACGTGATACACACATGTTCCAGTATAACCTTACAAATACAAGTATATTCAAATTTGTGGTATAACTTATATTCATTTTGAAATAAATAAATGAATGAATTTTCCGGATACTATATGGACCCTTACAATTACTAACATTGAATTGTAATATGGGGGATGAAAGTAATGCCAACAGTGTGCATGGACAATTAAAATTGTCAATTAAATAACTTGTATTTTTAGATACAGTGTTCATGAAGCTACATTTGTTCTGGCTAGAATATAGGTTTTACCAGAAATTTATACAATATATTATCTAAATATCTTATTTTACACGTTCATTCACGTAATCACATCCTTTTCTTGGACTAGTATGTATGATGGTCGTATGTATAACTGAGCCAGCATGTTAGTTAAATTTCAGGTAAAACAATTCATGTCCAGAGGGCAGATCAAGTGTCAGAGTGGCGAAATACGAGTGTAGGACAAAAGCCCCCCTGGACAAAAGCCCCGCCGGACATAAGCCCCTAGGACAAAAGCCCCTCCGGACAAAAGCCCCTTAGGATAAAAGCCCCTCCGGACAAAAGCCCCTTCTTTATAAAATAATGTATTTTTTCTTATTTCTATTTTTTTAGATATTTATCATCAGATGGTGGGCTATTCAAATCGCCTTTCGTCCGTGGTCCGTCGTCCGTCCGTCCGTCCTTCCGTCCGTCCGTCCGTCCGTCCGTCCGTCCGTCCGTCCGTCCGTCCGTCCGTCCGTCCGTCCGTTAACAATTCTTGTTACCGCTATTTCTCTAAAAGTACTGAAGGGATCTTTCTCAAATTTCATATGTAGGTTCCCCTAGGACCCTAGTTGTGCATATTGTATTTTGGGACTGATCGGTCAACAAGATGGCCGCCAGGCAGCCATCTTGGATTTTGATAGTTAAAGTTTGTTACCGCTATTTCTCAGAAAGTACTGAAGGGATCTTTCTCAAATTTCATATGTAGGTTCCCCTAGGACCCTAGTTGTGCATATTGCATTTTGGGACTGATCGGTCAACAAGATGGCCGACCAGCCGCCATCTTGGATTTTGATAGTTAAAGTTTGTTACGGCTAATTCTCAGAAAGTACTGAAGGGATCTTTCTCAAATTTCATATGTAGGTTCCCCTAGGACCCTAGTAGTGCATATTGCATTTTGGGACTGATCGGTCAACAAGATGGCCGCCAGGTAGCCATCTTGGATTTTGATAGTTAAAGTTTGTTACCGCTATTTCTCAGAAAGCACTGAAGGGATCTTTCTCAAATTTCATATGTAGGTTCCCCTAGGACCCTAGTTGTGCATATTGTATTTTGGGACTGATCTGTCAACAAGATGGCCGCCAGGCAGCCATCTTGGATTTTGATAGTTAAAGTTTGTTACGGCTAATTCTCATAAAGTATTGAAGGGATCTTTCTCAAATTTCATATGTAGGTTCCCGTAGGACCCTAGTTGTGCATATTGCATTTTGGGACTGATCGGTCAACAAGATGGCCGACCAGCCGCCATCTTGGATTTTGATAGTTAAAGTTTGTTACGGCTAATTCTCAGAAAGTAGTGAAGGGATCTTTCTAAAATTTCATATGTAGGTTCCCCTAGGACCCCAGTTGTGCATATTGCATTTTGGGACTGATCGGTCAACAAGATGGCCGACCCGTGGCCATCTTGGATTTTGATAGTTAAAGTTTGTTACCGCTATTTCTCAGAAAGTATTGAAGGGATTGTTCTCAAATTTCATATGTAGGTTCCTCTAGGACCCTAGTTCTGCATATTACATTTTGGGACTGATCAGTCAACAAGATGGCCGACCAGCAGCCATCTTGGATTTTGATAGTTAAAGTTTGTTACGGCTATTTCTCAGAAAGTTTTGAAGGGATTGTTCTCAAATTTCATATGTAGGTTCCCCTAGGACCCTAGTAGTGCATATTGCATTTTGGGACTGATCAGTCAACAAGATGGCCGCCAGGTAGCCATCTTGGATTTTGATAGTTAAAGTTTGTTACCGCTATTTCTCAGAAAGCACTGAAGGGATCTTTCTCAAATTTCATATGTAGGTTCCCCTAGGACCCCAGTTGTGCATATTGCATTTTGGGACTGATCAGTCAACAAGATGGCCGCCAGGTAGCCATCTTGGATTTTGATAGTTAAAGTTTGTTACCGCTATTTCTCAGAAAGCACTGAAGGGATCTTTCTCAAATTTCATATGTAGGTTTCCCTAGGACCCCAGTTGTGCATATTGCATTTTGGGACTGATCAGTCAACAAGATGGCCGCCAGGTAGCCATCTTGGATTTTGATAGTTAAAGTTTGTTACCGCTATTTCTCAGAAAGCACTGAAGGGATCTTTCTCAAATTTCATATGTAGGTTCCCCTAGGACCCCAGTTGTGCATATTGCATTTTGGGACTGATCGGTCAACAAAATGGCCGACCGGTAGCCATCTTGGATTTTGATAGTTAAAGTTTGTTACCGCTATTTCTCAGAAAGTATTGAAGGGATTGTTCTCAAATATCATATGTAGGTTCCTCTAGGACCCTAGTTCTGCCTATTGCATTTTGCGACCACCATCTTGGATTTTGATAGTTTAAAGTTTGAAAAGCAGAAAAAAGAAGTGTAAGTTTGAAAAGCAGAGAAAAGATCCCTCTTTCATTTGTCAGACATAGATCAATCTTTGGTGGGCGCCAAGATCCCTCTGGGATCTCTTGTTTAGATATTTATTTGCTATTTGATACATTTTTGGTATTATCAGAGAAGAGTGTCAAACATAATAAAAAAGCATAATTATGATGTGATCATTTGAATTCTTTTAATTTTTGAGTTATTGATATCAAAGAAAGAATAAAAAAAACATGTATACATAGACATTAGAATGTTATATATACAAGAAACCATTAATGTTTACTTTATCATAACACACCTACCAGGCTAACAGCTTGATGTTTGCATTGATTATATATATAGATAATTAGAAAGTATGTTTAATTACAAAATATTTCTATCATATAGTGTCATAATTAGATTAACATCAATATAATTTTTTACATTTTTTTTCTATAAATCATGAAATCAATTTATCAAATTTTTAGTAAAATCCCAATAATCCAGTAAATTATTACATTGTGTCTTATTTTGAACTACATGTATATTTGAAGAAAAAAAAAACTGATATAAGAAAATATTTTATATTTTTTTTTTACTATATTTTTGAATTTAATTTTTTTGAAAAATGAAGGGGCTTTTGTCCTCTTTTCCATTAGTATGGAGGGGCTTTTGTCCAAGGGGCTTTTGTCCTAGGGGCTTATGTCCTAAGGGGCTTTTGTCCGGGGGGGCTTTTGTCCGTACCCCGCGAAATACATATACAATATACATGTAGCTAGGTAGGTTTGGGGTGGGGCTGGGGTATAAAGGAGCCCAAGGGGTATTGTCTCGAAGCATGTTTGGAATACACATATATATACGTACATGTAGTATAAATTTAACTATATAGTACATAATTAATAAAACCCTCTCCATCTCCTCAAAAAATATAAATAAAATAAAAACAAGATACAAAACAATGTGAATACATTATCTTCATTTTGAGGGGAAAAAAACAATATTATAACAATTATTCTCAATTGAAAGAATAGGCGTATTTTGATAAAAAGTAGCTGTAAGTAGACTGCTAGACTTTACTAAACTAATCAGGTACAGAGGCTGTCACAGCATGCTATATATCTATTGAATTGAATGCTACAATGGACCCCCTGGGGTTAAAGAAAATAGGTATACCTTACCTGTGACGCCTGACTGATCATCTCAGGTAAGGTGTCACCTCAGGTGGGATGGGGAAATAGGGAGAAAAGGGCCCTAGGCCTAGTGACCATAACGACAGACCTGTGTGCCAAGAGTTTACAGTATACAAGTCATTGGTCACCAAGTCATTTATGTATGCGGGTACAATGTATACCTGTATCCCCATGTACAATGTACAGTACATGTATATTAGTTTATGTGACAGATTTTTGTACCAATTACACATCAATTAAATATGATAACAATTAAATAATTAATATGTACACGTATGTAGTTAGAAATCCTTGATATGTATATGATAAAAATATTGTATTTTATGTGTATGTGTAAACACTAAAACACAACATGAATTATATGCGACACTCCACATTATTTTAATGTACATACAAGTCGATGATCATCACTTTTTGTTAATAATCTTTTAATAAATGTACACAACTTTTGCTGCTTAATTTTGATATAGATTTCATATGTTTATACATATATATACGGTATATATATGAAATGAAGAGGAAGAACGACAACTCTGTTATGACAGAGTTTTCGTTCTGGAACGAAATGTTAACACGGCTAAATAAACCTATCAACCCGCTTATTTTCGCGATTTGGGTAATAAGGAAACTATGTTATAAATTTTGTTAAAAATTTCAATGTAAGTTAATCTCAGCGTGATCTATCGATTGAAATAATCGTGTCAGCTATGAAAATTCTTTAAAGGTGATATTTTTTTGGTCAAACAGGCAAAAATCGGCATTTTGATCACTGGTTTCTGTTTAATTCGTCCTAGTGAAATAACTTACAAAGTTAGCAATCTGAGACTCTACATATAAAAAGTCTAAATCATTCTGAACAAAACGGTATTTCTGATTTTTGGAAATGTTACATACAACGACCACAATACAGCCTTGAATAATGGTGATATTTCGCAGGTTCTTGGTAAATTTCCACAACAGACGAGCTATTTCGGGGTCCCAGACGCCTTCCTTCGGGCTATTCTCACCGATTGGACAGGCAAATATACCATTTAAAAATGAGTGATATTTATGAAATTTTCTGTAGAGGTGAATAAATATCATGAAATGCGTAACAAAATTATTCACTAATCACCACAATTGTGTTACAATATGCGCCCAAAAAGTGCAACAGTGAAATGGATCTGTTTGTACTGATTCGAATGCACAAAATCATGGCGCAGACTATCGCGCCCCCTATGAGGAATGTGTATATTGTTTGTATCCGGTTGAGTAAAAACGTTGAAGCCGCCTTGATGTTCAAGTTAAATTCGGCATGATCAGGTAAGTAATTGTTCATTTTACTTGTTATAGACATCAATATCATTATCGATGGATATTACTATTATCAGATATATTTGATTGTTTTTGTAGGCCTGCAAATATAACGTTAGGAACAGTTTACAGTCTGCTTATGATCATCATCGCGAGTGACTGACAACAGAACCATGCATGCGTTCTAAATCGTGGCTTAACAGCACGTAAACTGACAATTGTACTGCCTTTGAGGCAGATGCCGTTTGAATATATGTATCTCCTATTATATTGTTTGATCATATGATTAAATTGCTAGTTAGTTAAACCATAAAGTAATGCACATGTCGTTTCGGTAGTCCGTAGGCTCACATGTATCGCAGCTTCGTTACATGTCATTTCGGTACATGCGGAAGTCTTTTCGGTATCATAAAGTGAACATGGCGAAATGACTTTCAGAAGGTACCGAAACGTCTGTAAGTAATCTGAATATTAGACAACTAAAGAAAACAAACCAGAAAAAAAATTAAAAGAAATGGTAACAATGTAGTTTGACAATGGATATGATCAACATTATTACATGTAGATATGGACATTTGTATGCACTGCAGTTTTACATGACACATTATAATTGCTTAGGTTTAAGTTACTGTACAGACTGGGTGGGTGAGGTCAATAATGTTAATGAAAATTCATTTCACAATTTTGCTGTGTTGTGTATAGTGATAGACAACTACATTTGTACTGCGTAATAAATAGGATGCTGACAGGAATCATCAGATTGACACATGTTGTGAAAATTAGTATACATGTATAATATCACTCTGACCCATTTAGCAATGTTATATACGGTCATGTCATAAATGTTGTAAGACGAACGTTACTGTGGCGTCGTAGATATTAATGACGTCTGTGATGTTGTATGATTATCTCGGTTGACACGTCGAATCCAAGCCTGATTTCGCCACTCTTACATAAAACAGAATTGAAACTAAACAAAGTAATCCCAATTTTGACCCAGAGCTTAAGCCCTGGCTATTCTCTCAAGGATTCAATAGATCTAGAATTCAATAAACATGTCTTTTTGCCCCACCATTTTGGCTGAGTGAAATGTTCTAAAAATGCACATTTGAAAGAAAAAAAGGGTCCACCTACACATTTTTGAACTTTTTAGCCCACCATCATCAGATGGTGGGCTATTCAAATCGCCTTTCGTCCGTGGTCCGTGGTCCGTCCGTCCGTCCTTCCGTCCGTCCGTCCTTCCGTCCGTCCGTTAACAATTCTTGTTACCGCTATTTCTCAGAAAGTACTGAAGGGATCTTTCTCAAATTTCACATGTAGGTTCCCCTAGGGCCCTAGTTGTGCATATTGCATTTTGGGACCAATCGGTCAACAAGATGGCCGACTGGCGGCCATCTTGGATTTTGATAGTTAAAGTTTGTTACTGCTATTTCCCAGAAAGTACTGAAGGGATCTTTCTCAAATTTCATATGTAGGTTCCCCTAGGGCCCTAGTTGTGCATATTGCATTTTGGGAGCGATCGGTCAACAAGATGGCCAACTGGCGGCCATCTTGGATTTTGATAGTTAAAGTTTGTTACCGCTATTTCTCAGAAAGTACTGAAGGGATCTTTCTCAAATTTCATATGTAGGTTTCCCTAGGGCCCTAGTTGTGCATATTGCATTTTTGGACCAATCGGTCAACAAGATGGCCGACCGGCGGCCATCTTGGATTTTGATAGTTAAAGTTTGTTACCGCTATTTCCCAGAAAGCACTGAAGGGATCTCTCTCAAATTTCATATGCATGTTCCCCTTGAAACCTAGTTGTGCATATTGCATTTTGGGAGCGATCGGTCAACAAGATAGCCGACCGACGGCCATCTTGGATTTTGATAGTTAAAGTTTGTTACCGCTATTTCTCAGAAAGTACTGAAGGGATCTTTCTCAAATTTCATGTGCAGGTTCCTGAAGGGGTCTAGTGCATTTTCGGACTTATCGGTCAGCAAGATGATCGACTAGTAGCCATCTTTGATTTTAATAATTGAAGTTTATTACTGTTACATATCTCAGAAAGTACTGAAAGGATCTTTCTCAAGTTTCATATATAGCATGTAGTAAAAGTTTGAAAAGCAGGGAAAAGATCCCTCTTTCTGTTATCAGACATAGATCATTCTTTGGTGGGCGCCAAGATCCTTCTGGGATCTCTTGTTAGAAAATATTTCGCTGCGCGGCGTGTTTCCTAAAACATTCAATTATGTAATGTTCAAACCTTTAATAATGAAAATTCAATACACACGAACTAGACTAAAAATGTCCATCAAGGGATTATACTATTTCAAAAAATGCTTCTTAACAGATTTATTTGTTTATATGTCTTAGCAAGATAATCAGATGATTATTATTTTGAGTTACACAACAATGTGCCGATGGTGTGAATCCGGTATGTTCAGATTAAGCTGGGTTGCCTAATGGTAAGATGACACTCACAATTTTCATTTCTAAATGCAGGTAACTTCAAATCGAAAAATTACCATGTTCAGAAGGCTTAAAAATCATCAAAATACAAAATCGTAATATTTTTTCCCAGGGGGAGACCCCCGGACCCCACAAAAACCCAAAACTCTTGCTACGGCAAATTCAACAAAATGCATCTTAAAACTCATCTCAGCCATTCTAAATACACCCTGTAGTAAAACTTTTTCCCGGGGGAGACCCCTGGACCCCCTCAAACACCAAAATCTCGTGCCTACGGCGCTCGCAAATTCAACAAAATACGTCGTAAAACTTATCTCATCCATTCTAAATCGTAAATTTTTTTCCTGGGGAAATCCCTCGGACCCCCAAACACGAAAATCTCGCGCCTAAGGTGCTCGCAAATTCAACAAAATTCATCGTAAAACTCATCTCTGCCATTCTAAATAATAAAATCTTTTGCCGGGGGAAACCCCCCAAATTAATTTCCTGTTAGCGACGCCACTGTATATAGATGTGTACAATGATTATATGTAATGATATATGAAAAAAGTAATATCAAGTATCTCCTGTGGGTGCGGGGCGCGGGGGGGGGGGGGGGGGGGGGGTGTTATGAAATATTGAGGACCTTTGCCCCCCCCCCCCCCCCCATTACGTTTCATCATCCTACGCCACTGTCCTGTCAGAATCACTGAAGTTTTGACTATGTTTTGATTAATACTATAGTTATGTGATAAATAGAATCTTACACTCATGGCTATATCATTTGAAATTTATTAAACTTAAATTTATAAAATTTGAAATACCACGTACCTTTAAGGATATTTTGACATTTTATTTCCAAAATAACAACAGTTTTCTGGGTTTTTTTAAAATATCATACAGTATCTAGGTAAAAGGAGACCTAGTTATAACGCTCACTATACAGTAGTGAATGTCAAACTTGTAACAGCCTCATCAGCTTGAGAAATGTTTTCAAAATTTTTCTAAATCAAAAAAAAAAAAAAAATTCAAAAAAATTGATCAATTGAAAGCCATTTCGGTTAAGGTATAGACTTTTAAAGATGCTCCACCGCCGACAGAGCATAAATGATATTCATTATTTGAACACTGATTGGTGTTTAATCGTGTATATGTATATCTAATTAACACAAAAAAATATATAAGATATTTTATTTTGCCTTTGGTACATGCACAATCAGTACTTCATTCCATATAGGATATAGTGCCACGGAATTTTTTCGGGATGCAATTAATTATTTTTTTAATTTTTTACTTGAAGTAAAATTAGAAGCTCAAACTTTTCAATGGTGGTTATGTTGTAAAGTATGTAACTTTTGTGACCGAAGAAAAATACTAAATCGTCTGCTTTTGTTTTTGATACTGATAAAATACCTTTTGTCAGCGGTGGAGCATCTTTAAATTATGGTTTGCTTGCTGTTGACATTTTTTTCATCTGTGATGAATAACACTTGGAAACGGTAACTATTTTAAATACTAGTACCTATATACAAATGTATATATATATATATATAGGTAATCTTCCTCATATATAAAAAATATGATTAATAAAACAAAGGACTGAAGCATGAAAGATGTACCAAGTAATTCATTTCTGCGTATGTATACTGATTTTCATATCCTTCAGCAGTATCAAGGATTTAAAATAATTTAATTACCTGGTACCATATGTGTGCCAATTCGGATGTACAATTCGGATGTAGAATAGAGTTCTCTTTTTTTTTTATTAGTTTAACTTCCTATTAACAGCCATGCAGGGTCATTTAAGGACGTGCCAGATTTGATGGTGGAGGAAAGCCGGAGAACCCGGAGAAAAATCACCGACCGACCAGCTGTCAGTACCTGGCAAATTCTCCACATAGGATTCGAACTTGCAATTGTGACCCAGAGGTGGACGGCTTGTGGTAATATGTCAGGACAACTTTACCACCTGGCCACCGTGGCCCCACTAATAGAGTTCGCATAAAAGGTTATGATAATTAGAAAGATTGGCACCTAATATAACCCATTACCCTAATTGCCCAACATGAAATTCCAATTAGCATTATACATTTCAAAGGCATTTCTTGATTAAAGCATTATATTTTTAAATATCTTATGTAAGTATGATCAGATGCATGTATACCATCAAGGGTTGAAAATGCCAACTGACTTACTTGTAAAAGGGTACGTGGGTGTTAAATTAAAAACTTTATATTCTTTAAATGGTCATATGAACAGTATTCATTGGGATTGGATAAAGGGAGGTAATTGGCTTATTTTTTTTAAGGTATATTTTCTAGCAAAATCCTCAATATCACTAAAAGAATTGCGAAAACAGAGAAATGTATGTTTAGTTTTGGATTGAGTATTCGGTCAGACCAATATTGTCTATATTTTGACATTTTTTTTATCTACATGAGGAAAAACAGTTTCTTATTGAAAAAATGGGCGTAGCAGATCGAGACTTTTACATGATTATTCGTGATGTACATCTTTAAGTACATGATATTTTTCAAATCTTTGATGCCGTGTCATTATGAAACGATATCATCCATATTAAATGAATTCTGGTTATTTTTTTTTTTTAATATTTTTTTTTTTATTTTTCAAGACATTTTTTAGTACATAACATAATACAGGCATATACACATTCACTCCGACATACCATATACATTATACATGTATGTATAGTAATTGCAATCATATGAAGTACATACATACATTTATACATCTATTACATAGATTTATACATTTTCTGGTTATTTTAACTTGATTATAGCAGTAGTTTTATTTTGTTGTTTTTTTTTCTTTGTAAAAAAACTGTTTAACATTTCTTGTTCTCTAAAATGTATGTATTTGTAAGAGATTGAGTGCCAGCCAGGTGATATTGTCTATTATTACCAATTTTTTACTTATTTTTCGATAAAATGGGGGTAGCTACCAGAGACTTTTGCCTGATTATTCATGAAAATGCATATTCCAGGCAGCAATAGCAATTATGATGAACTACTTAATTGTATGTCATAGGGACAATTATAAAATGCCACATTCAAGTTTTAAGTCTCCCTTTATTTAAGAAAATAGCAGAGTAATAGCCTAATCCTTCTCCATACGCCAGGGGTTACTATCACTGACATAATATCTACCCCTGCACTATTTCATAATTAACTGATCGCCAGCTGTCAATCAAACCGCATTGTTTGTTCCTGGGGGTAGAGGCGTGGCTATTTTACACCTGGCAATCGGTCAATGAAACTGCAGGCAACAGAAGACACAGGTCACTAGATCATTTAACATACATCAAAGGAATTTTATAATGTGGTTCACTGTACATATGTGTTGGTTTGAAGTTGGGTGTGACTTTCTCTGTAATCTTGAAAGGAAGTCTATGCAGGAATCAGTTTTGAGGTCACCTGAGATGAAGTCTCCAGTGACCTAATCTAATTTTGCAGAGACTTTTCAAGGCCAAAGGTCAATCAAAATTGTGAATTATATGGTCCCCTAGGAACCTGAGGGTTGGGGCCAAAAGGGGTCAATTAGGCTAAAACTTCAACAATCTTCTTCTAAAATTCTAGAAATAGTGGAATCAAATACTCTTCATAGATGGAATCACGTGGGGAGGGGGTCACGTTTACTATAGTTTATTTAGGTAAAACACATTTTTGAACATTATTTGGTCATTTGTAATAGAAAATGAGTCAAATGTTGTCAGAATTATCAGTATGATATGGCCATTGAATCCTATTAACAAATTTTCCATGATTGACCCACAGAGGCCTGAGGAGTGGGTCCAAAAGGGGTTTCTTTTAATTCATTAATGCTTTTTAAAGATTTGAACCAACTTTGCAATGTTACGTCAGTGATAGTAACCCCTGGAGTATTGAGGATGTAGCCAAAAATGATTTCTGCTAGCCTGTGATTGGTCAGTTTGTTTCTTCTGAAGTGGCTCCAATGTTACTATGAGATAGTCCAAGAGTGGATATTACGTCAGTGATAGTTACCCATGGAGTATTGAGGATGTAGCTTAAAAGGATTTTTTCAGTTTTTAATTACATTCCTTTATTGGTGTTTTTATAGACAATCAATTATATTGTATCTTTCAGGTTAACTGCCAGTATATATTATACAATGAACTACCAAGGTTGTTTAAATAAATAACCTTGACCTTTATTCAAGGTCACAGGGGTCAAATAGACTAAAATCCTTAAATGACTTCCAGCTCTGGTATATTTTTAGGTCAGGAAGATCTATTGTCATCATGCATCGTCCGTCATCGTGCGCCGTCCGCTATCGTGCGCCGTCCGCAGTCTGCAGTGCAAAACTTTTTCATTCAAACGAAAGGCCCAGGGTACTGATATTTGGCCTGTACCATGCTGGGATGAAGGGCTACCAAGTTTGTTCAAATGAATGACCTTGACCTTCATTCAAGGTCACAGTGGTCAAAAGGGCTACAATCTTAAAACAAATTCTTATCATGAACCAAATGGCCCAGGGTACTCATATTAGGTTTGCGGCATGCTGGGATAAAGGGCTGCCAAGTTTGTTCAAATAAATGACCTTGACCTTCTTCAAGGTCACAGGGGTCAAATAGGCTAAAATATTTTAAACAACTTCTTGTGAATAACTAAGAGGCCTAGAGACCTGATATTGGATCTGTGGCATGCTAGAATGAATGACGACCAAATTTGTTCAAACAGATGACCTTGACTTTCATTCAAGGTCACAGGGGTCAAATAGGCTAAAATCTTTAAACGACTTCATGTGAATAAGTAAGTAGCCTAGAGACCTGATATTGGGCCTGTGACATGCTGATATGAATGGCTTCCAACTTTATTCAAATGAAGGCCAATGACCTTCATTCAAGGTCACAGGGGTCAAATAGGGTAAAATCTTTAAACGACCTCTTGTGAATAACTAATAGGCCTAGAGATCTGATATTGGGTCTGTGGCATGCTAGAATGAATGGCTACCAAATTTGTTCAAACAGATGACGTTGACTTTCATTCAAGGTCACAGGGGTCAAATAGGCTAAAATCTTTAAACGACTTCATGTGAATAAGTAAGTAGCCTAGAGACCTGATATTGGGCCTGTGACATGCTGATATGAATGGCTACCAACTTTGTTCAAATGAAAGACAGTGACCTTCATTCAAGGTCACAGGGGTCAAATAGGGTAAAATCTTTAAACGACCTCTTGTGAATAACTAAGAGGCCTAGAGATCTGATATTGGGTCTGTGGCATGCTAGAATGAATGGCTACCAAGTTTGTTCAAATGAAGGACCTTCACCTTCACTCAAGGTCACAGGGGTCAAAAAGGCTAAAATCTTTAAACGACTTCTTCTCAAGAACCAAAAGGCCCAGGGTACTCATATTGGGTCTGTGGCATGCTTGGATGAAGGGCTATCAAGTTTGTTCAAATAAATTATCTTGACCTTCATTCAGGTCAAATAGGCTAAAATCTTTTAAGGACTTCGTGTGAATAACTTAATGGCCTATAGAGACCTGATATTGAGCCTGTAACATGAATGACTACCTTGAGACTGGAAATTGGATTTGCAGCATGGTGGGGATCAAGGGACCTTCATTCATGGTCTAATTCATTAAATATATCAGGACCTGGACTTCTTCTAATAAATTATTTCTTTTTGGATTGCCTTAACTGTGTGCCACTACTTTATTCTTTGATGTGTTGTATTGTGCCAATAGTCAGATGACCGTTAAGGCCCATCGGCCTCTCGTTCATAACCTAATGGAATTGGTCCCGTTTAAGGGTAACAACAAGAGTTATCTTCCCTTTCTCTTCTCTTCATTTCATCCGCGACACTCCTTCAGGTGTCGCCCAACTAGTAGAAATAAATCAAAATTTAATATATCAATCAAAATATATTTCAAATATTATGATGTAATATTACATGTGTAGAAATATATGTTTAAACAGAAATAAGGATTTGATTTAAATAATTAGACTCATCAACGTGGTCCGTTTATCATATGGAATGATTTCGCAAATTTGATTGACTGATCGTCCCAATCGCACAGCTGTTAAATAACCATATAAATTTCTTGCTAGAATTAATTAACAGAGTCAGAGACATATAAAATCTATATTTGTATGTCTCTGACAGAGTTATTTGGGTACAAAGGAAGCTAATAGTAAGAACTATTTAATAAATTTCAACTTAATTTAATTCAGTTAAATTGTTGACTCTTGACAAAATGCAAAGTTCTGTAACTTTTCAAAAATCAAAACTCATAGGGCACCTGTTCACCTGTATTTTCAGAAATCACAATTTTTGTGTGAATTGAACTGGCTTCATAGGTAATTACAGGATAAGGTGAGGGGCAGTCATGCATGACAAGACAGGTGACCCCTAGCTTGGTTAATGCCCTAGGCCTGGAGCCTGGCCAGTGCAGGTAAAATTCACCAAGCGACTTATGAGGGTATAATAAAAGTGTAATAGCCAAAACTGCTAAATGTATAAAATCTGACATTCTAAATGTGAGATACAATTATATATAGCTGTTAATTTCTAGGATGGCAAAAACAAAGATATATGATTCAAATAAATAAATAATAAAATCAAATAAAAAAATTAATTAAATACTTGAAATAAATTAAAATTAATATAGCTATTTATATCTGGAATACCTAATATTTGATCTGAGTAATAAATGTAGCTATTAGTAAATTTATTATAACAAGTATAAAATATTTGATCCTAATAAATAAGTAAATTCATTTATTTTCTGAAAAAAAATTATCTAAAGAAAAGATGCATGTGGCCATATTGCAGCTTACGGTATAGTCTTTACTTTAATATTAAAACTCATATTAGGCTAAATTACTCAGATAAAACCCATATATAATAATGTACACCAATAAAAGTAACCATTTTATTTAATAAATTAATTATTTACATACTAACTTAGTTATGCTAATTTTTAAATACAGAGTACATTTGGTAATTCATCTAAAATAATTGAAAGATATTTAAAACCATTCAATGAAATATATACATGAACAGATTGTACATGTACAATTTATGCAATAAGTAGGAGTATCAGGCTCATTTATCTTGTGCACTACGATGTGAACTCTAGTGCACTACAGTGTTAACTCTAGTGCACTACGATGTTAACTCTAGTGCACTACAATGTTAACTCTAGTGCACTACAATGTGAACTCTAGTGCACTACAATGTTAACTCTAGTGCACTACGATGTTAACTCTAGTGCACTAGCTAGTGAACCGGAGTTAACTTTACTTGTGCACTCCAGTGCACTTCACTACCAAGTTTAGCTTGCTCCCAACTGTAGTTAGTATACATATATATATATATATGTAGAAGTTCAGGGAAAACGATAAATTTGGAGTGTGATTTTACGTCTGCTTCGTTTCCATGTTTCGTCTTCCATCTTGTTTGTTTATTACATTCGTAACATGTAGTCGGACCGGATGAGTTCCGAGTGGATTTGGCGCGAATAATGCACGTGCTGTTTGCCGCACGTTAGCTATAAAGTCGCGTGCTTTACAGTAGTTTAGTTAGTCAGATTCAAGTCCTCGTTAGACTGCCTGACTCTTTCTTGTTCTATACCTAGCTATAGGGTATACGTAGCCACTAGTACTAGGTAACGCTATGAAGTTTATAATGTAGTTTCATATAGTAGGGTATACATGTAGATGTAGCGTCCGTCGTCTATATACTTTCGTATACATAGGAGTAAGCCATGTAGCCACTAGATTAACGTATATTTTGGGTATCGGGCGGTATATTTCAGTACCTATAAATAGTATTAATTACATTGATAAATAGCTGGTTTATCCTAACAGGGTGTACATATTATGTAGGCAGGGTGTACGAGAGTTGGCGTGAGTCGAGTTGTTTCACTATTGTATGTATTATTTCGTCGTTAATTTCTACACTTGTTATCCACAATAAATTATATTGAACGTATATTTCTGAGTCTGTGTTCATTCGTCAATTGCAAGCTTCAGTTTATGGTTCCAGAATCTAAGACCCTAATGGACCCGAGATCTCAGAACCTGGGTTAGGTTTCTAGGACAGAAACCGCTCCCTTTTACATTGGTGCTGTACTGACCAGGATCTTGGCAACCCATTTTGGGCTTTATTTTTCGTAAATTTTAATCATAGTTGAGTGAATTTAGTCTGAAGCAATGGCGAGTGGATATAGTTCAGATATGACTTCAAAGGGTAGAACGTCGTCGTATACATATAATTGGCCTGTAGGAATGAGTATTACAACTAGTATTACCACCCCACCCTCTGTAAGCGCCTCTGATGTGTATAGGTCTTCTAGGGATGTGTGTACAACTACGCAAGCTTTGGGTAGTAGGTTCGAGTCGGGGAGTCCGAGTAAATTCTACAGTCGGGAAGATATATCTGGCCCTATTAACGACACTGGGGCTAGACCGAAAACTGTCTCGTATGGAGACCATACTAAAGTAAAGGGTAGCTCTAGGCCTCCTCCTCCGCGTCCCCCTCCTCCTCAACACATTTCTAGTTATGGGGAGGGACATCAGTACGGGGCTGTTAGCTATTTGGAGTCGGGTGATGATAGTGTGTTTGTACCTGATACCCCTCAGTCACAGTATGGGTTAAATCCAAACATAAGGGCCAGCTCTCATGAATATACAGGTCCCAGTGAGATAGGGGAGACAACTCTTATTACTCCATCATCATTGGGTACCCCCTTTAGAACACCCGTAACATTCAACAAGCCTCATGTAGGCTGGGAAAGTAATACTCCTCAGGATAGAAGTCATGGGGAACCCCCTAGGGCTTACAGTGGCAAGGTGATAAATAGGAAACAGAAAGACCCCCAGAACTATGATGGGACAAGTGATTTCAAAGATTTTATCATACACTTTGAACAGGTGGCCCTGTGGAATCAATGGGGAAATTATGAAAAAGCTCAACAGTTAGCAATGAGCTTGCGTGGTCCAGCTCAAAAAGTGTTAGGGACATTGACCTTGGCTCAAATAAATGACTTTGGGAAAATAAGGGATGTTCTGGCTTCTCAATTTGACCCCCCAGGGAGGGAGACTGCCTATAGATGCCAACTTAAGCATAGGTCCCGGAGTAATAATGAAAGCCTAGTAAGCTATGGTAGAGAGTTACGGCGGCTGGCTGGTTTAGCTTTTCCTGGTGTGTCCTCTGAATCCTCAGAAGTGCATGTTATAGATCAATTTATTCATGGGCTAAGCAGTATGGATATGAAGCGCCATGTCCAGTTTCATCACCCAGCTTCTTTGGAGGCTGCAATTACACTAGCCATCGAATTTGAGGCTTTCAATAGAGAGTTAAGTACACCTGATAGGAAACCTAAAGCTTTTGTTGATGAGATAGAACAAGGTCAAGTTCAGACTATACAGAGCAATAGTTCCACAGGTGACAAACAAAGTCAGGATTTGGTTACTCTTTTGACTGAAGGTTTTGAGAAACTAGGAAAGCAACTCACTCGTGCTGTGCGTGGTAGAGGTAGAGGCAGAGGTAGAGGTCAGGGCAGTAGCAAAGGTCAAGGTCAGGCATTTGAGAAAAGGTGTTATCGCTGTGATCAGACTGGTCATTTTATAGCGCGTTGTCCACAGTCAGTTGATCAAAAAAACTAGTTTCGGTCAAGCTTGAGCCCGAAAGTTTGACCGGTGTCTCAGCTCTAGGTGGAGAGTTACCATCTGGTGTAAGATCAGAAGGGCTTACTAAGGTTAGCTTAAATGCTGTTATTAAAGGTTGTCTATTTATAGATGCTACAGTTTGTGGTCAAGGTTCACGGTATCTTGTGGATTCAGGTTCTGCGGTGACAATAGTTACTGAGGATGTATATAGTGCTATGCCAGAGTCCAGTAGGCCGGAGTTGACAAGCAGTGGTATTATGCTGTACTCCGCTTCCGGTGACAAGTTAGCGGTGGCTGGTAAAGCCAACTTTAAGTTTAAAGTAGGCAGATTAATATATGAACAGGAGGCTGTAGTGGCTAGGTTGGACCAATTGACAGGAATTCTAGGCGTAGATTTCCTGAGTCACCATGGTGGTGAAATCCATTTTAGGGATAAGATCCTCAGGTTGGAGGGTCAGTGTGTCAATTTAGTCACAGAAGGGTATAAAGGATGTGCCCGTATAAGGATGTGTGAAACGGTCTCCTTGCCAGCTAACTCCGAGTGTCATTTTAAGGGCTATATAGAGGGAGCTATTGATAGCGTAGAAGGGATAGTAGAGCCAAACACATATGTAGCAAACCAAGGTTTAATGATGGCAAAAGTTTTGGTACAGACCTCATGTAAAGAGATTAGTCTCTCTGTCATGAACCTCGGTAGAAAGTCTATCAGGTTACAGCAAAATACTATTGTGGGCGACGTGTCCTCGGTAAATGGGGTTCATGAAATAGAAGAAGTTGAGGGGAACCTTAGAACACTACCTGATTATTTAGAGCCAATGGTAAGCCGGTTCTCACCGGAACTGACACCGTCAGAGAAACAAATGGCCACAGATTTGGTAACTGAATATAGTGACATATTCCAAAGTCCAAAGGGAGAGATAGGTCAGACAAAATTAGTTGAACACACAGTAAATACTGGTGACGAGCCTCCAATTAGAATACCTGCTAGACGCATTTCTCCATCTCAAAAATGTGTAGTAGAGAAAGAGTTAGACAAAATGTTGGGGGATGGTATTATACAGCCTAGTAATAGCCCATGGGCAGCCCCTGTAGTCTTGGTATCTAAGAAAGATGGATCAGTACGTTTTTGCATAGATTACCGTAAGTTGAATGCAGTTACCAAAAAGGATGCATTTCCTTTGCCTAGGATAGACGATGCATTAGACACCTTAGCTGGGGCTAGATGGTTTAGTACCCTTGATTTAGCTAGTGGATACTGGCAATGCCGTATGAGTAAGGCAGACAGGGAGAAAACAGCCTTCAGCACTCATAAGGGGTTGTACGAGTTTAATGTGATGCCCTTCGGGCTCTGTAACGCCCCTGCTACCTTCTCAAGGCTTATGCAATTAGTACTGGGTGGTCTTAACTGGACCAAATGTCTGTGTTATCTAGACGATGTAATTGTATTTGGTCACACCTTTGAAGTTGCCCTTAAAAACCTTAGGGATGTGTTTCAGTGTATTAGGGAAGCTAATCTCAAGCTTAAAGCGAAAAAATGCGACCTATTTCAAACGTCTGTCTCTTATCTAGGCCATTTAGTTTCACCAGCAGGAATCAGTTGTGACCCTGGCAAAGTCAAGGTCGTTAGGGACTGGCCTTCACCTTCAAATGTTAGTGAGGTTAGAAGTTTTTTGGGTCTTGCTGGCTATTATCGGAGATTTATACCAAATTTTTCGGCTATAGCTTCACCTCTTACTATGCTTACCAGAAAAAACAAGAAGTTTAAGTGGGATATAGGGTGTGAAAACTCGTTTGAAGTTCTAAAAAAATTTATTAACAAGTGCCCCTGTACTCAGCTTTCCTACGGAGACAGGCAAGTTCATCTTAGACACAGATGCGAGTCTAACAGGTGTCGGTGCTGTTCTCTCCCAAATACAGAATGGGGAGGAGAAAGTCATTGCATTTGGTAGTAGAACCCTAAATAGGGCTCAGTCCAATTATTGTACAACACATAGGGAACTCCTTGCAGTTGTCACATTTGTGAAATATTTCAAACACTTCCTTTGGGGTAGGCCATTCCTTCTTAGAACAGATCATGCTTCTCTGACTTGGCTCAAAAACTTTAAGGATCCCGAGGGAGTCCTTGCCAGATGGTTAGCAGTTCTAGATATGTATGACATGGAAATTCAGCACAGACCAGGCAACAAGCATGGAAATGCTGATAGTCTGTCTCGATATCCAGAATGTCCGACAACAAGGGTTAATTGTCCAAGTTGTAGGCCTCCATCTCAGCCAGTTATCTCCCTTGATACATTTACATCCCCAGCAGACAGTCTCCTGAAAGACTCCAGCAAGTCTGTTGGAGTATGCCCCGTCACACAGCAAACTGTAGGTGGCTCCCCTGATATACCTGTTGATGAAACAGAGAGGGTGTTAACAAACTGGTTAGATACTTGGGGTCCCGAACAGATAAAAGCTTGGCAGGAGGAGGATGAAAATTTAGGGAAATTTTTACCTTTAAAAACCAAATACCTCACAAAACCCCCAAAGTCAGTAGTGTCTACATTTCCCGCAGACTTAAGGAAACTATATCACATATGGGAGTTACTTATCGTAGATGACCATGGCATTCTGTGTAGGAAAGGGGTAGATAACTTGTCAGGGCAGGACACTAAGCAGGTGGTAGCTCCTGAATGTGTTAGAGAGAAGATTTTACATTACTTACACAATTCTAGAACATCTGGTCATCTTGGTCGAGATAGGACTATTGACATGATACAGAAAAGGTTTTATTGGCCTGGTTTGGTTGAAGATGTTAAAAAACTGGTGTAATACGTGTGATTCCTGTGCCCGTAGGAAGTCAGGTCCATCAAGGGGTCGAGCTCCCCTGACTCCATCCAATCCAGTAGGGGCTCCGTTAGAACGTATAGCAATAGATATCCTAGGTGGTCTGCAAACAACTGAAAACGGGAATAGTTACATTATAGTAGTAGGAGATTATTTCTCTAAGTGGGTGGAAGCTTATCCTGTTCAAAATCACACAGCACAAACAGTAGCAGATAAACTAGTCACAGAGTTTTTATGTAGGTTTTGGTACACCTATCAGTATACACACGGATCAAGGTCGTGAGTTTGAATCTGACCTGTTCAAGGCTATATGTGAAAAACTAGAGATAGATAAAACTAGGACAACCCCTTATAGGCCTCAGTCCGATGGACTTGTCGAGAGACTTAATCGTACCCTCATACAAATGTTGTCGGCCTTTGTTAATGAAAACAGGGATGATTGGGATGATCATTTGCCTTATGTAATGATGGTGTATAGGGCCACTCGACATAGCAGTACTGAATGTAGTCCTAATTTGGTCATGTTGGGTCGTCAAGTTTCTTGTCCGTTAGATATCATGGTAGGCTTGCCTCCCGAAACTGAGCAAAGATGTCCCATAGAGTATGTTTCCTGGGTACAGTCAGCCTCCAGATCTGCATTTAAGTTTGTTCATCAGAAGTTAGGTGCTGCTGCAAGTAGACAAAAAATGTACTATGACCATGGCTCAAAACAAAGGGATTTTGATGAAGGAGCATATGTTTGGAGATGGTATCCCCCAGCTGTTAGTGATAAGTTAGGGCAAGGTTGGACAGGTCCATACAAAGTCCTTGAGAGACTGACAGATGTCAATTATAGGATACAGAAAACACCTGGTCGAAACCTATTGTTGTCCATATAGACCATTTAAAGCTATATTTGGGTAGGAGTATACCTGACGCTTGGGTGGATTTAGATACGGATGCTGTGAATGAGAGTGATAGTGAAGAGTTAGAATGGCACCATAGTGAAATCCAGTTCCAGAGCAGTCCAAGGGAGATAACTCCCCGAAAAACTAGAGCTGGCAGGAATGTCAAACCCCCTGATAAATATTCACCATAGATTTGAAAAAAAAAAAAAATAAAAAAAAAAATAAAAATCAGTATTGTTTTTAAAGACATGGTTCAGTCTGTTTAGTACTAGAGGCACAAAGTTTTTAAGGAAAAAGATATACTAAATTAATTAAGCAGTATATGTCCTGCTGTTTGTAACAAAAAAACACGTCATCACTTCATCATATGCGTTTGAGGTACAATATTGTCATTGTGGGCCCCCCTCAAAAACACATTGAACTGAGACATTCTTTGTTATATTTTATAGATCATGGATATTCTAGACATCACAGTATCAGTACAGGAGGTTGACAACCTGGACACCGATTTGAACCCAGCATGGGAGTCCGGGATGGCTTGCCCAGTCCCAGCCTGTGGGACAACGCCCTTTTCAACCAGTGCAGCAATGAGGCTCCACTGGAACCAAATCCATAGGAAGGAGATTACATACTTCTGTTGCACTAGATGTCCAGTAAAGTTTGTGCGCAGGAATCAGCTGCTGAGGCATTATGTCAGCCGGCATAAGCTGTCGCAACAGGAGGCTAAGCCTTTATGTGTAGTGGGAAGGCAACTTCCAAATTCCAAATATATAAATCCAGGGGTTTTCAGGATGCCTGTTGTAAAAGTATCCGAGGAAATGGGCCGTCGCCGTGAGGAGGCCGCGCGCCAACGCCAACAGGAAGCTGGTGGTACTTCCACCAGCATATTGACGTCACGGACAGTCAGTGTGGCCCGGGACCAAGAGGTAGTACCTCTTGGTCGGGGTCAAGCGATCATTCGCGATCAGGTCAAATGGCTACGCGTTGCGCGCCTACACAAGAAGTGTATGCCCCATCAGACATTAACTTTGATATGTTTGAAAATTATTAGCTAAATGTACATGTATATCCAGTGTGGGGGGTTGGTTATTGACTATATATTGTATTATAATTACATATGCACAGTGCTATTGTTGTATATAAATGCCTGGTAGCCAATGCAAATGTTGTAATTACCTTGATATTGAATTTTTCATCGTAATAGATTATTGGGCATGTAACTAATTCATGAATCAAATCATTGTTTTAGTAATGAATTAAGTTCCTGCTATATTTATAATTAGTATAATTATAAATTTATTTTGCCTATGTTGACTGAATCCATGAATTGTTTTTGTTAGTAATGGATTCTTCCCATATGGTTTTCTTATATAACTCAATGTTATCTAAAGGGTTGTTGATAAAATTCTTAGTGTACCAGGGCATTATTGTTATACGCTGTGCTTATTATTTTTGTTAAATTTAAGAGAAGATTATTTGTGGTAGACATTTCAGGAATTATATACTCCTGTTCTGTCAGTAATTTGTTGTAAGATTGTGTCAATATCGTTGGCCGTATGGTTGTAAATGGAGTCTAATTTTTGTACACTGTATTTGGATTCCAGGAAAAAAAATATCTTGAACGTTTGTTTGTAAACATTTTTTTTTGTAATATATTTTTTCAGTATTGGTCCAGTGTGATTGAGTGTGTTGCGAGATTATTTGACATAAGGTTATCACTGTGAAATTGTTTAGTACTAGGCTAGTTAAAGCTATCATGTAAATCGAGCTCATAGACCTACCGTAGTGGTTTGATGTATCTTGGAAAGTTTTACTTGTCATGGTTGTGTTTTTTGTTTCCCTACGAGTAGCGTCCAAATTTTCATTAGCCAAATGTTAGTACATTTGACTTAAGGGGGGAGGAATGTAGAAGTTCAGGGAAAACGATAAATTTGGAGTGTGATTTTACGTCTGCTTCGTTTCCATGTTTCGTCTTCCATCTTGTTTGTTTATTACATTCGGAACATGTAGTCGGACCGGATGAGTTCCGAGTGGATTTGGCGCGAATAATGCACGTGCTGTTTGCCGCACGTTAGCTATAAAGTCGCGTGCTTTACAGTAGTTTAGTTAGTCAGATTCAAGTCCTCGTTAGACTGCCTGACTCTTTCTTGTTCTATACCTAGCTATAGGGTATACGTAGCCACTAGTACTAGGTAACGCTATGAAGTTTATAATGTAGTTTCATATAGTAGGGTATACATGTAGATGTAGCGTCCGTCGTCTATATACTTTCGTATACATAGGAGTAAGCCATGTAGCCACTAGATTAACGTATATTTTGGGTATCGGGCGGTATATTTCAGTACCTATAAATAGTATTAATTACATTGATAAATAGCTGGTTTATCCTAACAGGGTGTACATATTATGTAGGCAGGGTGTACGAGAGTTGGCGTGAGTCGAGTTGTTTCACTATTGTATGTATTATTTCGTCGTTAATTTCTACACTTGTTATCCACAATAAATTATATTGAACGTATATTTCTGAGTCTGTGTTCATTCGTCAATTGCAAGCTTCAGTTTATGGTTCCAGAATCTAAGACCCTAATGGACCCGAGATCTCAGAACCTGGGTTAGGTTTCTAGGACAGAAACCGCTCCCTTTTACATATAGTTACACAAGGATTTATAAGTGAGAAGGATTCGTGACTGTCTCTTTACATTACTAAACACCACTCGAGACGCCTATGAACCGGGAATAAAAACCGTTTTTCTCAACAAATACTTGCCGTATCGAGTCAAACGAAACACCATTGTAAAGTTTATTAAATTTCACGACGTATATTACTTGCTTTAAAGACGGAATATTTAGAGGATATGTCTTAAATTTTCGTTAAAAAAGATCGACAGCTCATGAAATGACGGCCCCGCTTCAGAAAGTAAGACGGTAACCATCGCACCCGCAAGCTACATCAAAGGCTGCGCCGGCGGATATCAAAGGAAAATCAGTCGTCGCCCAACGTCACGGTCAGTGCACAAACACAAAAGCGCCTGCCTTGGACTTCCCCAAAACCCAGTGTGACTTATCCTTCTCATATACGTCCTTGAGTTACATGATTGCTCTGATGATGTTTTTCATATCCATTATTCTATCATTACACCAATACTATATTTATCTGACATTTTGTGTTCAGTTAGTGGTCTCTAACAGAATGCAAAAGATTGCTCGGTAAGTTCAGCTATAATTTTGTATCTCATATAATCTGTATCCTCTAGCTGTGATCCGTGAGTTTCCTCCTGGAAAGATGTATGATTTGTTAAATGGCGGTATGGATATATGAACATAATTACGATAGAAATCTGTTTACGTCTGGGGTGCATTACCTACATATCTATATAGAGGCTATCAAAACGACCAGAGACACACAGGAAGTTCTAGATTCACATCACCCTGCTACATAACTTAATCCATACTGAGTGCATTTCTGTGAAATACAAAAAATCTGCACCAACGACGACAAACAAACTGTATAGTCCATGACATGTAATATAGTTTACATGAGATGCCAATAAATTAATGCAGTTTGGTGTTTTGTGGTTATGGTTGTATATCTGATGGAAGATTAGAGGGCCATTAGTTTACCTGCTGATATCAATTCAGAATAAGAAATGTATTTTATACTTGAGTAAAACTAGTTGATAGGGAGGAGGTATAGTAGCTACACAGGTGCTGCATGGTGATGAATGGTGATGATGATGAATGGTGATAATGATGATAAAATGGTGATGGTGATGATGATTATGATGATGATGATGATGATGAATGGTGATGGTGATGATGATGATGATGATGAATGGTGATGGTGATGATGATGAATGGTGATGATGATGAAATAGGTGATGAGTGATGATGATGATGATGTGATGTGATGATGATGATGATGAATGATGATGATGATGATGATGATGTGATGATGAAATGATGATGATGAATGTGAATGTGATGATGAAATGTGATGATGATGAAGGATGATGATGAATGATGTGTGATGATGATGATGATGATGATGATGATGATGATGAGATGATGATGAGATGATGATAATGATGATGATGATGAATGAAATGGTGGCAGATGATGATGATGATAATCTTTGTTTTGTATTTGTAAAAATGCTTTGGAAAAATAAAATAATTATAAAAAAAAAAAAAAAAAAAAAAAAAAAACTAGTTGATAGGGAGGAGGTATAGTAGCTACACAGGTGCTGCACCAAGGACCCTAACTGAAGTCAATTCTAGTTCTCAATACCTGCATTCTTCCACAGAGATTAAAACAATATCACAGATTCTAGGTATCTTCTCTTCTGTTGCACTTTATCCTTCTCACCAAGACTATAGGCGTAGGTATATGTATAACAAAGTCTTAAACCTCTGTCATTGGTCAATCTGACAGACGGATTGATAAAGTCAGACTCACATGAAAATTTAGGTAAGTGTGAGTCAGTAAATCTTAATAACTCAACAAGTCTGATCCAACAAGTCTGATCCAATACGTCTGATCCAACAAGTCTGATCCAACAAGTCTGATCCAATAAGTCTGATCCAATACGTCTGATCCAATACGTCTGATCCAATAAGTCTGATCCAATAAGTCTGATCCAACAAGTCTGATCCAATACGTCTGATCCAACAAGTCTGATCCAATAAGTCTGATCCAATAAATCTGATCCAACATGTCTGTTTCAATAAGTGTGAGCAAATAAGTCTGATCGAAGAACTCTGATCCAATGTGTCTAACCAACAAACATGATCCAAAAAATCTGATCAAACAAATCAGAACAGGACATATTTTCTTTACAATTATCTAACAATGTATTTAGATAAAATACATTATAACAAAGACAAACACTTGTGTCCATCTTTTGAATGTAAATTCATCATCACTTCCCACCAGAATATCAAAGTTGCCATCTTAGAAACGTGATCACAGACAGATGTCTGTAGGCACAGAGTAATTGTACTAAAAAATAAAAAAAGGGTAGTTATCATTTCTGATGAATCTGTACAGCCTGGCCATCGACTGTATGTCTGTCGCCTATAGGAACTTGTTATCTCCTACTCTCTGTCACAGAAAAGTACAATTAGCATCACGCCAAATTGAGTGGAGTTGATCAATGCAGAAGATTTTACCAAGAAATATGGATTCTGTTTTAGTTATACTTACTAACCAAAGTGTATAGTATCTTTTACATCCTTTTCTTGGCTGTACTGTATTCACGAACTGACAAGATGTTCAGGTCAACAGAGGTTAGCAAAGGTCATTTTAGGTCATCAGTCATGTTGAAAAGGGCATTTCAGGTCATCCGAGGATAGCAAGGTCATTGAGGTCATCAGTCAAGTTGAAAAAGGTCATTTCAGGTCATTAGAGGTTAGCAAGGTCATTGGGTCACCAGTCAAGTTGAAAAAGTTCATTTCAGGTCATCAGAGGTTAGTAAGGTCATTGAGGTCATCAAAATGCCAAACCTTAGAATCTTCTAGATAATTATCTGAGAGTTTCTGTAAATGTTTTTATTCGTTGCTAATTACTCAAAACTTGTGTTGATGTAAATGGCAGGTGAACATGTAATTTTCTTGAATCGTTTTAATTAAGTTTGACAATAACAGACAGATTGTCCTGTAGATTTAATGGAGATGGAAACGTTGTTGCTCTGCTTTATGTATATCATAGCAATAGTACATAGCAATAGTAAAAATAGGTTCTCATTACTGGCCACAGGATATTTGTCATTTCTCTGATTCTTGATGTTTCCATGTAGAGACAAAGGTGTAGGCTGGTCTACCATTTAACCCCTATTTATTGTCTGTGATGGAGACAAGAGATTTAGACACTGCAGGTTTCTGTTGAGTGTGTCGTCTGTCAGTCTCCCCCAGATAAAGGACATCCTAATCCGATTTAATGATAGCCTTAGTTTACCTTGATTAGGAAATCAATCTCCAGATGTGATTCACTATCTCTATCACACACTCTCCAGCTTCTCAAGGTCAAAGGTCGCTATTGTCTTCAGAATTGCCCTGTGTATGCCTTTGTTATTCCAGCTATATGGAATTACTATGTAGAGCTGATACGTATATGTTGATAGTTATTAGGTCACCTGAGACGAAGTCTCAAGTGACCAATTCTAATCGCCTTTTGTCAGGCGTCGTCCGGCGTCCGGCGTCCGTCGTATGTCCGTAAACAATTTACATTTTCGTCTTCTTCTCCAAAACTGCTGAAGCAATTTCAATGAAATTTTGCACAAACCTTCTAAGGCATAAGGCCAATCAAAATTGTGAATTATATGGTCCCCACCCCCCAGGGGGCTGTGGGAGGGGCCAAAAGGGATAAAATTGAGTAAAATTTCAAAGCAAAAATCTTCTTCTCTACTCACAGATGTGGTAGAATCAAATACTCTTCATAGATAGAAAGGTATTAAGGTCCTTTACAAAAATTGTGAATTATATGACCCTGGGGTCTCTAGTTTCCCCCTGGGGAGGGGGTTAAGTTTACTATAGTTTATATTGGGAAAACACATTTTTGCGCATTATTTGGTCATTTGTAACAGGAAATGAGTCAAATGTTGTCAGAATTATCAGTATGAGATGGCCATTTAATCATATTAACAAATTTTCTATGACTGACCCCCAGGGACATTAGGGGCGGGGTCAAAAGGGGTCAAATAGGCTAAAACTTCAAAAATCTTCTTCTGAAATTCTGGAAATGGTAGAATCAAATACTTTTCATAAATAGAAAGGTCTTAAGGTCCTTTACAAAAATTGTGAATTATATGACCCTGGAGTCTCACGTTTTCCCCTGGGGACGGGGTCAAGTTTACTATAATTTATATAGGGAAATTTTCATTGGAAACGAGTCAAACTTGGTTAGAATTATTAGCCTGAGATAGCATTTTAATATCATATCCACATTGGTGCTGGCCGACCCCCTGGGGGCAGAGGGGTGGGGCTAAAAAATTGTCAAATAGGCTAAAACTTCAAAAATCTTCTTCTGAAATTCTGGAAATGGTAGAATCAAATACTTTTCATATATAGAAAGGTCTTAAGGTCTTTTACAAAAATTGTGAATTATATGACCCTGGGGTCTCACGTTTCCTCCTGGGGAGAGGGTCAAGTTTACTATAGTTTATATAAGGAAAACACATTTATGAACATTGTTTGCTCAATTTTCATTGGAAACGAGTCAAACTTGGTTAGAATTATTAGCCTGAGATAGCATTTTAATATCATATCCATATTGGTCCAGGCCGACCCCCTGGGGGCCTAGGGGCGTGGCCAAAAAAGGTCAAATAGGCTAAAACTTCAAAAATATTCTTTTAAAATTCTGGAAATGGTATAATCAAATACACTTTATAGATGAAAAGGTCTTAAAGTTTGTTTATAAAAATTGTAAATTATATGACCCTGGGGTGTCCTGTTTCCCCTTGGGGAGGGGGTCAAGTTAAATGAGTCAAACTTGCTTAGAATTTTTAGCCTGAGATAGCATTTTAATATCATATCCACATTGGTCCTCGCCGACCCCCTGGGGGCAGAGGGGCGGGGCAAAAAAAAGGGTCAAATAGGCTAAAACTTCAAAAATCTTCTAAAATTCTGGATATAGTAGAATCAAATTATTATAGATGGAAAGGTCTTAAGGTGTTTTATAAAAACTGTGAATTATATGACCTTGGGGTCTCACGTTACCCCCTAGGGAGGGGTCAAGTTTACTTTAGTTCATGTAGGAAAAACATATTTGTGAACATTATTTGCCCAATTTTCGTAGGAAATTAGTCAAACTTGATTAGAATTATAAGCCTAAGATATAGCATTTTAACATCCATATCTGTCCTCGATGACCCCCTGGGGGACCAGAGGGGCAAGACCAAACAAGGTCAAAATGATTAAAATTTCAAAAAATACCTCTAAGTTCACAGGTGTGATGGAAGCAAATACTCTTCATAGTCGTAAAAGTCAAATTTATAAATCACTGACCAACTTCAAGGCCCAGCATATAGTGTTTATATGTCTTTAATTTGTTTCATTATTTGTTTCATTATATATTCTAACTCAGGTGACCGTTAAGGCCCATGGGCCTCTTGTTATGATATAGTCTATATCTGGTGTATTTATATAATGTTGTGATCATCCAAAGTCGTTACTTCATCAAGCTGAATTATTCTGTATGCTTTATTGTCATAAGGGGTTGGTAATGTTACTGAAATTGGGTAAACATTTAACATGTTATAGAATTTGAATATTATACATTGTTGATTATACAAAGGCATCAATATTGAAATCATGTGATGTGGGAAAAATAGTCTTATTCAAGTAAAGTCTTCTTTTGGAAACGACATTTGTCATAGGAAGGAAGGCATTTTATGTTAGTAGAATGTTCTTTCTGAATGTAGACTAGACCTCACATTTGCATTAGAATGGAATTGAACATTTACGACTGGATGTTGTGTGGACATTCAGAAAACATGTCTTTCTATTACATATTGTTTTATTATAACAGTAGATCAATAATGAATTCTCACTGCCTTTTCACCACACTCTCAGTAGACGGGCAATTTTACACACAGGAATTATGGGTAATATTCTTAATAAATCAATGTTGGTTTCAAACAAACTATCGGACATAATTTACTATCAGACATTATTTCTGTTACAAATTATTCATTTCACAAATGAGATGGGGTGACAACTTTTCCCAAATAATTAATATTCGAGAGGGAAAAGGGATGTTTATCTGGTTGTTGACATATGTCTAACCTAAGTTTTTACCCGCCAAAAGTTTGACACGGTAAGATTTGAACATTTTTTGCGTTCAACTTTGGCCACTTCCGGTAGATCTCAAAGTGGTTTTTATATATCGCTTTGATTTTTCAATCGCAAAAAGTCTGGAAAATGCCTGACAATATGGCGTTTTTATGAAGTGGGAACCTCCCATAATGGCCGAGATTTTGCCCGCCAAATTTGACACGATTTATCAAGTTCCGTGTTAGGGCTATTTTTTCGGTAAATCTTGTTGTGAGCTAGAGCGCTAATTTTTTGTACAAAGATAGACAATTGCAAGCTGCACCACGAATCCTAGTCACATTTGCGAAAATTTCAAAAATGGCCGATATTTTGACCGACAAAGATTTTTGTGAAAAATGCTTTTGTGAGCTAGAGCGCTAATTTTTTTGTACAACGATAGACGGTAAAAAATGATGACAATTCCACAAAGTCCGGGTTGCATAACTTTAAAAATGGCCAAAATATGGCTCCGTAAAGTTCGTCACGTATGAGACGCGTCTCTGCACATCACTTTGCCGGCTTCCTGTTTCAAGGGGTTTTAATATATCACTCTGATGTTTTGCATATTTGTAGTCGGTATAAAAGTCTACAACACTGCCAATTTTCAGGGGCATATCTTTCAAAATGGCTGAGTATTTTCCCGCCAAATATGACAGAATCTTAATAAGTCGGTTTTGCCGCTTAAAAAGGTTTCCGACTTCCGGTACAAAGCGGTTTAAAGTTATGGTTATGATTTTTTGTACATTTATTGTCCGTAATATGATCTACAAAATGGCAACACAACTTTGACCGTCTAATTTCAGACGATTTATCCATGTTGTTTTGAAATATTGATACGATTTTTTGCACAACCGTACACACGTGCATGTACTACATAATGGTGGTTTTATAGATGCACATAACTGTAAATTAACCTAAGTTTTTACCCGCCAAAAGTTTGACACGGTAAGATTTGAACATTTTTTGCGTTCAACTTTGGCCACTTCCGGTACAAAGTGGTTTTTATATATCGCTTTGATTTTTCAATCGCGAAAAGTCTGGAAAATGCCTGACAATATGGCGTTTTTATGAAGTGGGAACCTCCCATAATGGCCGAGATTTTGCCCGCCAAATTTGACACGATTTATCAAGTTCCGTGTTAGGGCTATTTTTTCGGTAAATCTTGTTGTGAGCTAGAGCGCTAAATTTTTTGTACAAAGATAGACAATTGCAAGCTGCACCACGAATCCTAGTCACATTTGCGAAAATTTCAAAAATGGCCGATATTTTGACCGACAAAGATTTTTGTGAAAAATGCTTTTGTGAGCTAGAGCGCTAATTTTTTGTACAACGATAGACGGTAAAAAATGATGACAATTCCACAAAGTCCGGGTTGCATAACTTTAAAAATGGCCAAAATATGGCTCCGTAAAGTTCGTCACGTATGAGACGCGTCTCTGCACATCACTTTGCCGGCTTCCTGTTTAAAGGGGTTTTGATATATCACTCTGATGTTTTGCATATTTGTAGTCGGTATAAAAGTCTACAACACTGCCAATTTTCAGGGGCATATCTTTCAAAATGGCTGAGTATTTTCCCGCCAAAAATGACAGAATCTTAATAAGTCGGTTTTGCCGCTTAAAAAGGTTTCCGACTTCCGGTACAAAGCGGTTTTAAGTTATGGTTATGATTTTTTGTACATTTATTGTCCGTAATATGATCTACAAAATGGCGGATTTTCAGGTGCGAAGTATTCAAAATGGCAAAGTAAATGCCCGCGAAAGTTTAAAACGATTTAATTTACAACACAACTTTGACCGTCTAATTTCAGACGATTTATCCATGTTGTTTTGAAATATTGATACGATTTTTTGCACAACCGTACACACGTGCATGTACTACATAATGGTGGTTTTATAGATGCACATAACTGTAAATTAACCTAAGTTTTTACCCGCCAAAAGTTTGACACGGTAAGATTTGAACATTTTTTGCGTTCAACTTTGGCCACTTCCGGTACAAAGTGGTTTTTATATATCGCTTTGATTTTTCAATCGCAAAAAGTCTGGAAAATGCCTGACAATATGGCGTTTTTTCATGAAGTGGGAACCTCCCATAATGGCCGAGATTTTGCCCGCCAAATTTGACACGATTTATCAAGTTCCGTGTTAGGGCTATTTTTTCGGTAAATCTTGTTGTGAGCTAGAGCGCTAATTTTTTGTACAAAGATAGACAATTGCAAGCTGCACCACGAATCCTAGTCACATTTGCGAAAATTTCAAAAATGGCCGATATTTTGACCGACAAAGATTTTTGTGAAAAATGCTTTTGTGAGCTAGAGCGCTAATTTTTTTGTACAACGATAGACGGTAAAAAATGATGACAATTCCACAAAGTCCGGGTTGCATAACTTTAAAAATGGCCAAAATATGGCTCCGTAAAGTTCGTCACGTATGAGACGCGTCTCTGCACATCACTTTGCCGGCTTCCTGTTTAAAGGGGTTTTGATATATCACTCTGATGTTTTGCATATTTGTAGTCGGTATAAAAGTCTACAACACTGCCAATTTTCAGGGGCATATCTTTCAAAATGGCTGAGTATTTTCCCGCCAAATATGACAGAATCTTAATAAGTCGGTTTTGCCGCTTAAAAAGGTTTCCGACTTCCGGTACAAAGCGGTTTAAAGTTATGGTTATGATTTTTTGTACATTTATTGTCCGTAATATGATCTACAAAATGGCGGATTTTCAGGTGCGAAGTATTCAAAATGGCAAAGTAAATGCCCGCGAAAGTTTAAAACGATTTAATTTACAACACAACTTTGACCGTCTAATTTCAGACGATTTATCCATGTTGTTTTGAAATATTGATACGATTTTTTGCACAACCGTACACACGTGCATGTACTACATAATGGTGGTTTTATAGATGCACATAACTGTAAATTAACCTAAGTTTTTACCCGCCAAAAGTTTGACACGGTAAGATTTGAACATTTTTTGCGTTCAACTTTGGCCACTTCCGGTACAAAGTGGTTTTTATATATCGCTTTGATTTTTTCAATCGCAAAAAGTCTGGAAAATGCCTGACAATATGGCGTTTTTATGAAGTGGGAACCTCCCATAATGGCCGAGATTTTGCCCGCCAAATTTGACACGATTTATCAAGTTCCGTGTTAGGGCTATTTTTTCGGTAAATCTTGTTGTGAGCTAGAGCGCTAATTTTTTGTACAAAGATAGACAATTGCAAGCTGCACCACGAATCCTAGTCACATTTGCGAAAATTTCAAAAATGGCCGATATTTTGACCGACAAAGATTTTTGTGAAAAATGCTTTTGTGAGCTAGAGCGCTAATTTTTTTGTACAACGATAGACGGTAAAAAATGATGACAATTCCACAAAGTCCGGGTTGCATAACTTTAAAAATGGCCAAAATATGGCTCCGTAAAGTTCGTCACGTATGAGACGCGTCTCTGCACATCACTTTGCCGGCTTCCTGTTTAAAGGGGTTTTGATATATCACTCTGATGTTTTGCATATTTGTAGTCGGTATAAAAGTCTACAACACTGCCAATTTTCAGGGGCATATCTTTCAAAATGGCTGAGTATTTTCCCGCCAAATATGACAGAATCTTAATAAGTCGGTTTTGCCGCTTAAAAAGGTTTCCGACTTCCGGTACAAAGCGGTTTAAAGTTATGGTTATAATTTTTTGTACATTTATTGTCCGTAATATGATCTACAAAATGGCGGATTTTCAGGTGCGAAGTATTCAAAATGGCAAAGTAAATGCCCGCGAAAGTTTAAAACGATTTAATTTACAACACAACTTTGACCGTCTAATTTCAGACGATTTATCCATGTTGTTTTGAAATATTGATACGATTTTTTGCACAACCGTACACACGTGCATGTACTACATAATGGTGGTTTTATAGATGCACATAACTGTAAATTAACCTAAGTTTTTACCCGCCAAAAGTTTGACACGGTAAGATTTGAACATTTTTTGCGTTCAACTTTGGCCACTTCCGGTACAAAGTGGTTTTTATATATCGCTTTGATTTTTCAATCGCGAAAAGTCTGGAAAACCTCCCATAATGGCCGAGATTTTGCCCGCCAAATTTGACACGATTTATCAAGTTCCGTGTTAGGGCTATTTTTTCGGTAAATCTTGTTGTGAGCTAGAGCGCTAATTTTTTGTACAAAGATAGACAATTGCAAGCTGCACCACGAATCCTAGTCACATTTGCGAAAATTTCAAAAATGGCCGATATTTTGACCGACAAAGATTTTTGTGAAAAATGTGTTATGTATGACACTAAATACATGTAGTTATGAGATAAGGGAGATAACTCCTATAGCTTTTTTATCAATACATCCTATGAAGGTCATATCATTGATTTAGGTTATAGAACTTTCTAGAATATAATCATGTATAAACAAATATGTTTGTAAACATGTTGATTTTAAGTAGAGATCTAGAATGATCTATTTCCAGAAAGTTATGTGTGTTTACTTGTTTACTGTTTTTAGTTAGATATTTCTAGAAGTAGGAGGTTCTCCAATATTCTTGAATTACGGTTTAGCTATATATACTCCAGCTGCCCAAGGCTAATCAGAACTGTAATGAGACCTGTAATAAGACATACCAAGAATTGTACAGCGCCATATAAGATTCTATTGGGAGAGCTATTGTGACTTTATCTGTGGATTATTACAACACTTTGTGTGGATTTATTCATATTGCCTGGAACTTTACAAATCATCGGTGGACATTCAATTTCCTTGTGGATTTGTGATTATTGTGAATTTGAAACCTGGAAGGATCAAGGATTATACCAGGACATTCGCATACAGATAAGTTACACTTTAAATCATCGTACTACTCTTGTACCACCACCAATTACTTTAGACATTGTAAACCATCTCTGTATAATATTGTACATATAATTAAACTGTGTTTTGAATTTAGCTGCTGGTTTCTCCTTTCTGTTATTCGTTAATGTAACAGAATTGGGGGCTCGTCCGGGATCGATATTTAATTTGTGAAATCTAACTTTGAAAAATTAATTAAGAAATTTTCAAAATTTGTGTAAAAACTTGGAGTTTACATTTGAAACCAACAGCTAGATTAACATGACTACTATGCAGGTAGAACAGTTTGTTAAAGCGCCATCCCTGGAAGTTCTTTTGCAAGTTAATAAGAAGGATTTACTGTTATTGAGTAAACATTTAGGCCTAGCTATCAAAACTAATTTGAGGAAAGCTGAAATTCGGAATGTAATTATAAGATATTTTGTTGACAATGGCAAATTTGACTCTAGTGCATTAGATAGTATAGAGGAAACAATCAGTTCAGAAATTCAAATTAGACAAATGGAACTTGAACATGAAATGAAAATGAAACAAATTGAAAAAGAAATGAGAGAAAGAGAAATAGAAAAGGAGTTAAGAGAAAAAGAAATTGAAAGAAAATTAAAAGAAAAAGAGATCGAGAGAGATCAGATGTTAGAAATAGAGAAGCAGAAAATTCGAGCTGAAACAGAACTTAGAATTAAAGAATTAGAGTTAGCTTCTCAAGACGGTTCAAGTAATCCAACTTTTAGGGGTTTACAAGGAAACAGAGGTTTTGATGTCAGTAGAAATATTAGGTTAGTTCCTCCTTTTCAAGAGAAAGAAGTTGACAAGTATTTTCTGCATTTTGAGAAAATAGCTGACAGTATGAAATGGCCTGAAGATAAGCTTACAATGCTTCTTCAAAGTGTCTTGATGGGTAAAGCTAGAGACATTTATTCTTCTTTATCTGTAGATGAGATTTCAAATTACCAAGTAGTCAAGAAAGCTATTTTGAAAGCTTATGAGTTAGTTCCTGAGGCTTACCGCCAAAAATTTCGAAACTCGAGAAAGAGAGATGAACAAACTCATGTAGAATTTGCCAGAGAAAAGGAACAATTATTTAATAGGTGGTGTGATTCTAAAGAAATTGATGAGGATTTCGGTAAATTGAGGCAATTATTGTTGATAGAGGAGTTTAAACGTTGTGTCCACATAAACATAAAAACTCATTTAGATGAGAGAAAAGTTGAAACACTCAGTGAAGCAGCTACAATGGCTGATGATTACGCTCTCACCCACAAAGGCTCATTTGTTAAAAACAGTTCTCAAGACAAAAACAGTACCACAGGTACTAGTAAATTTGGTCAGCCTAGGAACCCAACCTTTAGTGGCCCTTCTAACGACAAACCTAAATTAGGTGATAAGACTAAGTCTGATTCTAAAACAGATCACAGGGCAGGTGTGGGGTCTCCTTCTGGTCCTGTTTGTAATTACTGCAAGAAAGTAGGGCATACTATGTCTGAATGTTATTCTCTCCAGCGTAAGGAGCAAAGGCGTAAACAGTCAGTTCCTTCTGTGTTAGCTATGTCAAAGCCTAGTCAGAAACTTAGTGATATTGTGGAAGATTCTAAAGTGTCTGTTGAGATTAAGAGCTCAGAGTCTGATAGTGTCTTGGAGAAGTACTCTCCCTTCATTTCTGAAGGTTTTGTTTCACTTACTAGTGATATCACCAACTTGAAACCTGTGAAGATTTTGAGAGATACTGGGGCTTCTCATTCTTTAATATTAGATGGCGTAGTGCCTTTGTCTGAGGAGACCTCATGTGGTAGTAGTGTTTTGCTTCAAGGTGTAGAGTTAGGTTTTGTTAATGTGCCTCTCCATTGTGTTTATTTAAAGTCAGACTTAGTAACTGGGCCTGTCACCATTGGTGTTAGACCGGAACTTCCCATAGAGGGCGTGTCGCTCATTTTAGGCAATGACTTGGCTGGAGAGAAAGTTAGGGTAGATCCCTTAGTGTCCAGTATCCCTGATAAAACAGATGATGCTGAGACTATTCAACAGGAATTTCCTGGTATTTTCCCTTCTTGTGCTGTAACTCGTTCAATGAGTAAGAAGGTTTCTGATGTTGCAGTAGTTGAGGATCATTATAGTCCAGGGTTAGGTGACACTTTCTTGGCTCATGATATAGAGGATATCGGGGGCAAGTGTGATCTTTTGAGAAATCCTGTAGACTTTGATAGTGATGGAGTTGTTCCTAACAAGGGTACTTCTTTGTCTGACATGATGAGCAAATCATCTTTGTCTAGAGAGGAGCTTATAGTAGAACAGGAAAAAGATCCTGAAATCTCCTTACTGTGTAATCGGGCTTTGAGTGAGGAAGAGGCGGAGAAAGTCCCGGTTTGCTACTTCCGTAGGTCAGGTGTGTTGATGCGCAAGTGGCGCCCCCCTGATGTGTCTCCCGAGGAAGACTGGAAAGTTGTCAATCAAATAGTTGTCCCACCGAGGTATAGGCAAGATATTCTGAGTTTGTCTCATGACGTACCTATGGCAGGGCATTTAGGTGTGACCAAGACTTATAACAGGATCTTAGATCACTTCTTTTGGCCCAAGTTGAAACGGGATGTGGCTGATTTTTGTAGGTCTTGTCATACTTGTCAGGTGGTAGGGAAACCTAATCAGAAAATCCCTGTTGCACCTTTGCACCCCATTCCAGCATTTGAGGAACCATTTAGTAGAGTCATTATAGACTGTGTAGGTCCTCTACCCAAAACTAAGTCTGGGAATGAGTATCTTTTAACTATTATGTGTGCTTCCACACGCTTTCCTGAAGCCATTCCACTCAGAAATATTAAGGCCCCTAACATAGTCAAGGCTTTGGTTAAATTCTTTACATTGGTTGGTCTTCCAAAAGCTGTCCAATCGGACCAAGGTTCGAATTTCATGTCTGGTATTTTTCAACAAGTCATGTACCAGCTCCAGATCAAGCAGTATAAGTCTAGTGCTTATCATCCAGAGTCTCAGGGTGCGTTAGAACGTTTTCATCAGACATTGAAGAATATGATGAGATCTTATTGTTTTGAAAACAAAAGAGATTGGGACGAAGGCATACACATGTTGTTGTTTGGCGTTAGAGAATCTGTACAAGAATCTCTTGGTTTCAGTCCATTTGAACTTGTGTTTGGACATACTGTACGTGGTCCTTTGAAAATTTTGAAAGACAAAATTTTGGACGAAGATTCTAAAGTGAATCTCTTAGAGTATGTGTCTAACTTTAAGCAAAGGTTGACAAGGGCATGTGAACTGGCAAAAGAAAATTTGGCCGTTACTCAAACCAAAATGAAAACATGGTATGATAAAGATGCCCGTGCAAGAAGTTTTGATCCAGGTGACAAAATTTTGGCTCTATTACCAATACCGGGTCAGCCTTTGCAAGCTAGATATTTTGGACCTTATATTGTTGAGAAAAAGGTTGATGATGTTAACTACATTGTACAAACTCCAGGGAGGCGCAAGAAAACTCAATTATGTCATGTTAATATGCTTAAGAAATATATGTAGATAGAGAAGAGAGCAAGACCTCTCAACCTATTGCTACTTTGGCCTCTGTACCATCACAAAGTGAAAGTACAGCTGATATTTGTAAATTAGACTTAGATGGTGGTGTACAAGATGTAGGTTTAGACTGTGGTGTTAAGTTACGGAATTCAGATGTGCTCGCGAACTTGGACAAGAAACTGTGTCATCTATCAGAAAAGGAACGCAATGAACTGAAAGATTTGATACTTGAGTTTAAACATTTGTTTCCGGATACACCAGGCAAAACAGATGCTATCTATCACGACGTGGATGTAGGCGATGCGCCACCTGTCAAGCAACATCCTTACCGTGTCAATCCTTTGAAAGAAGAACACTTAAAGAAAGAAATTCAATACATGTTGGACAATGATATTATTGAACCAAGCAAAAGTGAATGGAGCTCTCCATGTGTTCTGGTGCCAAAGCCAGACAAGACATACCGGTTCTGTACTGACTTCAGAAAAGTAAACTCTGTCAGTAAATGTAGACTCTTATCCAATTCCAAGGATTGACTCGTGTATTGACAAAGTTGGCAAAGCCAAGTACGTAAGCAAGTTTGACCTGTTGAAAGGGTATTGGCAGGTGCCATTAACAGAAAGAGCTAAAGAAGTGTCGGCATTTGTAACCTCACAAGGTTTGTACCAGTACAAAGTTATGCCGTTTGGTATGAAGAATGCCCCGGCAACATTTCAACGTCTTCTTAACAGCGTGATATCAGACCTGGAAGGCTGTGGTGGATACATCGATGACGTCATCAACTACCACGACACGTGGGAAGACCATCTACGCGGGATTCGTGAATTCTTCGAAAGACTCACTACCATGAAATTGACTGTAAACTTATTGAAATGTGAATTTTGTCATGCAACTGTTGAATTTTTAGGCCATGTTGTAGGACAGGGGCAGGTTAAACCTGTTCAGGCCAAAGTAGAATCAATTATAGATTTTCCAACTCCTGGAGGCAAGAGAGAGCTGATGAGATTTCTTGGTATGGCTGGATACTACAGAAAATTTTGTCAAAATTTCTCTGTTATAGCAGCTCCACTTACTGCTTTGTTAAAGAAAAATGTCAAATTTGTTTGGTCAGACGAATGTAAGTCTGCATTTGAGAAATTGAAAGCCATACTATCAAACTCACCAGTTCTGACTGCTCCAGATTTTAATAAACAGTTTAAACTGTTTGTTGACGCCAGTGATGTAGGTGTTGGTGCTGTTTTGATGCAAGAAGGTACTGAACAAATTGACCATCCAATTTGTTATTTCTCGAAAAAGTTTGACAAACACCAGAGAAATTATTCCACCATTGAGAAAGAATGTTTAGCGTTGATTTTGGCCTTGAACCAATTTGATGTGTATCTCTGCACTACAGTTGTGCCTGTGTTGGTCTTTACCGACCACAAACCCTTTGACATTCATTGGGAAAATGAAAAACAAAAACCAAAGAATTCTCAGGTGGAGTTTGACTTTGCAAGAATACAATCTTGACATCAAACATATCAAAGGGAAAGACAATATTCTAGCAGATGCTTTATCAAGGATTTAAATATGACTTAATATTTGAAGAAAGTTTCCTTTTCAAGAAAACTTTCTTTTCTTTAAGGAGGGGTGTGTTATGTATGACACTAAATACATGTAGTTATGAGATAAGGGAGATAACTCCTATAGCTTTTTTTATCAATACATCCTATGAAGGTCATATCATTGATTTAGGTTATAGAACTTTCTAGAATATAATCATGTATAAACAAATATGTTTGTAAACATGTTGATTTTAAGTAGAGATCTAGAATGATCTATTTCCAGAAAGTTATGTGTGTTTACTTGTTTACTGTTTTTAGTTAGATATTTCTAGAAGTAGGAGGTTCTCCAATATTCTTGAATTACGGTTTAGCTATATATACTCCAGCTGCCCAAGGCTAATCAGAACTGTAATGAGACCTGTAATAAGACATACCAAGAATTGTACAGCGCCATATAAGATTCTATTGGGAGAGCTATTGTGACTTTATCTGTGGATTATTACAACACTTTGTGTGGATTTATTCATATTGCCTGGAACTTTACAAATCATCGGTGGACATTCAATTTCCTTGTGGATTTGTGATTATTGTGAATTTGAAACCTGGAAGGATCAAGGATTATACCAGGACATTCGCATACAGATAAGTTACACTTTAAATCATCGTACTACTCTTGTACCACCACCAATTACTTTAGACATTGTAAACCATCTCTGTATAATATTGTATATATAATTAAATTGTGTTTTGAATTTAGCTGCTGGTTTCTCCTTTCTGTTATTCGTTAATGTAACATATGTGATAAAGATTTGTGAGGGGAAGTTTGAAAGATGAAATATCAGGTGACTGTTAAACCCCCATGGGCCTCTTGTCCTGTTTGGTTTTTACATCCATCATCAATCCTTTACTGATCTTACTTTTTGTTCTGTTTCATCCATTTTCTGTTTTCTTTCCTAATTATCACCAATCTATATAAAGTGCATCTTTAAATGTCATTATGACATTGACTTTGTCATTTTGTAGCTTAGATAATCAAACATCGTCATGCATATTAATTAGTAATTAACCTGTCAGGGGCATCTGAGGGATATTCTATACTTGATTCTTTGCTATTTTGAAATTAATTGTTATAATGGAGTACATAATTCTGCTAACATGGTACATTTTTATCTTAAAAAGTAAATCCTGTATTATAAGAATGAAAATTGTAAAACATCAAATAACTGTGTATGTTGTAAATTTCCCCCTGCTGTCGGTCAGATCTACATCATCCAGGAATGCCCATACACATAGGATATTTTTAGCCAAACACGTTTATGAGGTATAATATTATATATTTTTTAATACAACGCGACTAGCGTTTGTATTAATGCTATCCGGTTTACTATTGATGTGTAGGACTTTGTAGGACTTGCCCTACAATGACATCTAGTGGTGACCTCTTGAACTATTTCATTCATAAACTTCCATTCATAATTTCCCTATTCATTGAATAATATTCCTTTGGACCAATCATGATCAGTAGTCATGGGAAGACTGCCTTCTGATTGGTAAAATACACAGAGCCCATCTAGGTCAACTGTTGCCTGCTTGTAACTCCTCTGTCCAACTTACATATTCTCTGTTAATGATTGGACTTACTATCTAAGGCTTATAGACATAAGAGTTTTAAAGTAAACTAATCATATGCCCTTTTTGTGTACTTTAAAATAATGTTTTTAAATGAATGTTAAACACAGATCTGAGGTAAAGGCAAAATAACTTAGAAGGCTGCCCTCATATGTGCATGGTTTTACCAAAATAAGTGTATGTGCAACATAAGAAACAAGAGTATATTAAGGATAAAAACTCATTTTAATGAAGACTTGTTTTCTTTGTAATTTTCATGCAGGAACTTTAGTTAAGAAAAATGTCAAACAAAACATATGTATATGTGATCAGTTGAATGTTCTTGAAATAATTGATATTAAAGTCTTTATAATATGGTTTATATATTTTGATTTTGGAAATTCATTTGATTTCATTCTATTTTTCTGTTTTTGCTGCGTTGTATTTGCAGTACTTTGAGTACTTTGATTTATGAATATGCATTTATGTGAAACTGTGAACCTAGTGAAGATAAATCATATATTGATGTTCTGTTTACAGAACCATCGTTTATGAAAACAAAGCACACAAAATATGGTCTATGGGGTTACCTCCCTTTGTTATATATTAGTCACTTATATAGAAACAAGTTTTATTATTAAACACCTTGTCGGCCTTTTCTACAGGTCTTGAATGTAAATTACATTGTTAATGTCGAAAGTCCTGTTTATTGTGAAGGAAATTGTATTGTATAAATGTACTATTTTACTTTAGATCTGTATTATCATGTATTTTGGGTTACATTTTCTGTATTCTCGTGTACCTGGTACATATTATCTTAGGTTACATTTTGTTATCTGTGGGTATATACATTCTGGTGTTTCAATAATAAAATATAGTTTTTACTTTTTAGAATCTGTTGCCTTAGTGATTTGTAAGGTCATCTGAACCAAAGGATCCTCATTGCTCCATCCATCATCATACGCCGACCACCATGTGCTGTCTATACCGGCCGTGCATTGTCTATCGTGCATAAACTTTTCATTTGAGCTATCAAGAAAAAATATTAAAATGAATGAGGCCTAGTGATGTGATATTGGGTCTGTAGAATAATGGGATAAATGGCTTACTAGTTTTGTTCAAACAAATGGCCTTGAACATCATTCAATGTCACAGGGGCCAATTAGACTTAAAGTCTTAATCAACTTCTTGTTAATAAATTAAATGGCTTCTTGTCAATAACTAAGAGGCCTGGAGACCTGATATTGGGCCTGTTGCAAACTGTTGAGTTGCAATGGTTTTTAGAATGAATGACTTTGACCTTCATTTAAGGTCACATGGGTTAAGTTGGCTAAAATCCTTACATGGCTCTTGTCAATAACTGAGAGGCTTAGTGACATGTTTTTATGTCTGCAGGTGGAATGAAGGGCTTGTTACTAACTTGTTTGTTCAAACCGAATGACATTGACCTTCAGTCGAGGTCATACTTGGGTCAAATAGGCAAAAATCTTTTAACAAGTTCTTGTCAATAACTGGTATCCATAAAGAACTGATGTTGGACCTGTGGTATGCTAAGATGAAGTATATCTTGCTTTCAAGGTAAAATATGTGGAAATCGTTTAAACAGCTTATGAAAAATTTAAATGTCTGAAGTAGTACTAAGCTGTACATTGAGTCTGTAACACGCTGGATCAACCCGTAAGTTTATTGACTTGAATGAACTTTGTCTGCTTTCAAAGTCACAGTCATCAAATATATAAAAAAAACAAGCATTTTCTACTGAAGATTTCTTAGTATTCAACGTTTTAAGAGTTAGTCAAAGAACTCTTAAATCTTAAAGATGCTACGCTGCTGATTTTGGATCATAAATCAGTGTTCTGTTCTGAAAGATCAATAAAGTTAGAATTGTGTGGTGATTGTGTCAGTGAATGCTCACTCTCCGAGACGCCTGGTTCTACTATCAGACTGAACGCTCACTCTCCGAAACGCCTGGTTCTACTATCAGGCTGAACGCTCACTCTTTGAGACGCCTGGTTCTACTAGCAGGCTGAACGCTGACTCTCCGAGACGCCTGGTTCTACTATCAGACTGAATGCTCACTCTCCGAGACGCCTGGTTCTACTATCAGGCTGAACGCTCACTCTCCGAGACGCCTGGTTCTACTATCAGTCTGAACGCTCACTCTCCGAGACGCCTGGTTCTACTATCGGTCTGATTAACTCTGCTGTACTAAGCTCCGACCTCCATGTATTCGCCTGATGTTCCGACAATTAACAAGCCGTCAACATATGATCTGAATCAATTTGTTCCTACTATTAGTAAATCATACTTTTTCAGATTCCTTATATATGTTTTTCATTCTATTTAGTCCTTATGAAATGGTGTTTAATTTGGGCGTATATTTTATTGTTACGCCGTTATTTCTATCCATGCACAAAACAAACAGCTTTACATTAGCAAACTCGGTTTATGTACGCATCAACTTAATAAAATGGATTTGTTTTAAAGAACTAATTGACTTCATTAGATTTTCATTAGATTATTCCGGTACATATGATACATCTTATTGGGTCTAATACGGTACATATGATACATCTTATTGGGTCTAATACGGTACATATGATACATCTTATTGGGTCTAATACGGTACATATGATACATCTTATTGGGTCTAATACGGTACATATGATACATCTTATTGGGTCTAATACGGTACATATGATACATCTTATTGGGTCTAATACGGTACATATGATACATCTTATTGGGTCTAATACGGTACATATGATACATCTTATTGGGTCTAATACGGTACATATGATACACAAAGTCTTATTGGGTCTAATACGGTACATATGATACATCTTATTGGTCTAATACGGTACATATGATACATCTTATTGGGTCTAATACGGGTACATATGATACATCTTATTGGGTCTAATACGGTACATATGATACATCTTATTGGGTCTAATACGGTACATATGATACATCTTATTGGATCTAATACGGTACATATGATACATCTTTATTGGGTCTAATACGGTACATATGATACATCTTTATTGGGTCTTAATACGGTACATATGATACATCTTATTGGGTCTAATACGGTACATATGATACATCTTATTGGATCTAATACGGTACATATGATACAATTTATTGGGTCTAATACGGTACATATGATACATCTTATTGGGTCTAATACGGTACATATGATACATCTTATTGGGTCTAATACGGTACATATGATACATCTTATTGGGTCTAATACGGTACATATGATACATCTTATTGGGTCTAATACGGTACATATGATACATCTTATTGGGTCTAATACGGTACATATGATACATCTTATTGGGTCTAATACGGTACATATGATACTCTTATTGGTCTAATACGGTACATATGATACATCTTATTGGGTCTAATACGGTACATATGATACATCTTATTGGGTCTTAATACGGTACAATATGATACATCTTATTGGGTCTAATACGGTACATATGATACATCTTATTGGGTCTAATACGGTACATATGATACATCTTATTGGATCTAATACGGTACATATGATACATCTTATTGGATCTAATACGGTACATATGATACATCTTATTGGGTCTAATACGGTACATATGATAACTCTACACATCGATTATTGGGTCTAATACGGTACATATGGTATACATCTTATTGGGTCTAATACGGTACATATTGATACATCTAATTGGGTCTAATACGGTACCAGTTGATACAACTTTTGAAGTAATATAATTTTATTTCAAACACGTGATCTATGTTTTTTTAGTAAGGAGGGTTAAATACACAAAGGGTGGTGCTAATGGTTGGTTGAGTAAATGTATACATATTTTATAGCTGTATCGTCTGCAATGGCTGGTTGAATTTATCAATATTGTCTATATATTGTTTGTGTCTTAAGATGTCACTTCATAAAAGTATCAGGCCACATATATTCTCTCAAGCCCAAAATATAACATTGCTGCTTCTTCTGTTAGACAGGGGACTCCTAACCTCTTGATGCCTTTTCTTGTGACATAGGAAATTATCGCATTGAAATAAATGTTGTGTTGTCATTTTTGCCTCTTTTATTTTCTGCTTAGATTGTGCCATTAAGTTTGACTTGTGACTAAAGCTTTGGTCACAGGTGCCACAATGATAATTCAGTCGGGCTCGGTGATGGCAGTTCAATTTTCTGAAGAACGAAAAGTTCAAAGATAATCATAGACATAGTCAATTTCATTGTTTTTGTCATCAACAGTGGCGTAACCACTCCGAAAGCGTCCACATGAACTAGGGTTGTACCGATTTAGGGTGGGATTACTGTTCTAGACGGAAAGAAAAAAAAAATGAGTAATCTGTCCCCGCAATTATCGGCTTGTAATAAAATAATGATTTCTCCCACCCCCACGCCCCACACTCCAAATTATTAAAATTTTTATTTATTTGTTTTATAAGATAGAGACAGGATATCAGGAAATTGCCAACCACCAGATAGTGACAACCACCAGATAGAGACTCCCACCATGATGGACACCCACAATGATAGAGACAACAACCATGATAAACACCCACCATGATAGAGACAACAACCAATATAGTGACAACAATCAGGAATGAGACACCCACCAGGATAGAGACAACAACCAGGATAGTGACAACAATCAGGAATGAGACACCCACCAGGATAGAGACAACCACCATGATAGAGACAACAATCAGGATTGAGACACCCACCAGGATAGAGACAACCACCATGATAGAGACAACAATCAGGATTGAGACACCCACCAGGATAGAGACAACCACCATGATAGGAGACACCCACAATGATAGAGACATATAGTGACAACAATCAGGATTGAGACACCCACCAGGATAGAGACAACCACCATGATAGAGACAACAATCAGGATTGAGACACCCACCAGGATAGAGACTACCACCAGGATAGAGACACCCACCAGGATAGAGACAACCACCAGGATAGAGACAACAATCAGGATAGAGACTACCACCAGGATAGAGACAACCACCAGTATAGAGACAACCACAAAGATAGAAACAACTACCAGCTCTATTCAGGTAATAATAATAGTCTTTATTTCCTCAAAACTGAAGATTACAGCATCTCATTATTATAATGTTTATATAATACAGACATAATATGCAAAATTAAAATCATGAGAAAAATAAAAATACGCAAAACAATTTGCAATTGTTTTTAAACATGTAGTTTTAAGTACATCTTTTGTATATTACATTCAGTCAGATTGTAGTTTTAATGACAAATGACTTTCAAGTACTTGGTGAATAAATAACTTTGTTAGTAATAGACATTCACAATCTATTAGGTTAGTTATTGTAGACAGAGAACATATTGTAAATATTTATAACACAGACAATTCTAAAATCTTCTAAATCTTTCTTCTGTAATCATTTCCTGTAAAACTCCCATGAAAAGTTATATTATAAAATTAAACTGCAGTTTTTATATAGGGATCTGAATTTTCTCTTCACTTGGTAAAGGGAGACACTTATTGGTTTTCCCGAGGCGGTGTTGATTTTTGTGTTTCTTCAGATCTATTTTTCATTTTCTACACCTACATCAATTATTTCGTTTCAGTAGATATGTATTTATTTGCACATATTTAGCTTGAAACTATTTTGTCTCTTTAAATTCACTTTCAAAATTTGATTGGCCAATTTGAAAGGTCACCAGAACGTGACCCTAATGGGATGTTGTCAGATCCTTTGTCAAATGGAGAGATAATAAGGCAATTAAGGAAAGTATTTTCTTGTAGCTTTTTAGTCAAATCATTCCATTTACCATTATTTAAAATAAAAAAACCTTATATTGCCGATTTTAACCACATTTTCTGAACAAGAGATCTAGAGTATCTGTATCACTGCATTTGTGTTACATTTAAGAGTTGTTTTTTTCTCATAAGATCATTCAACAATTTTCCTCTAAATAAATACAATATTCATCATTTTACTAAATTTTTTCTCTGCTTTTATTTTTTATTACATAATTTTATGTAAAAGTGATTGCATTCAAAGCATACCCGTTTTTGGCAAACTGAAAGTAATTGCGGATTTCCTTTTGTTATTATACTGGGAAGAAAAAGTGTATAATGTATAATTATCTTGAACCTATTTTTGACCGATTTTTCAAGTAATGCCCAGATCTATGTGTTTAATACATCCGCGATTATATAGCTAGCCAATGTACAAAAACAATCAGAGAAAAATTGATTTTGTGTCATGTATTTCAGTTCTAACTACAACATGTTTCATTTTAAAGTTCACTTTAATTTATCACAATCTAAAGCACTGCGTCATACGTGACAGTCACGACTTTCGTCGGACATTCGCGTCATTCACCCTAAATTGGCGGTAAGGCTACTAATTCACATTTCTCAAAGATCACTTCTTTCAGAATTCTGAAAATTTGTTTTGTTGTATCATACATTTTTCATTGTTCATAAGGGATACCAACATGATTTCGATACGAGTAGATCTGTTTGTATACAGGATGTAACGTTTTTAAAACGTGATTTGTTTTTAGAAGCGAAGCGGAGGACTGTTCTCGCTCAGAAGATGGTAGGCTATGAACGTTAACTTAATATGTGGTTTTAATGTTCGAACATTTTGAAATCATAAATTTGTGTTATCATTCAGAGTTCTAATAATCATTTTTGCGATATTTAGTCAAATAAAAACAGTATGCATTGTACAGTTTCAATTAGATATATTCGGGTTACGATTTTAACTGGACTTAGGCCTAAATGTGACCACAGAGCTCTACGCAACATATTCATGAATGATTGAACGGAGTAGATATAAACTAAACTTCAAATTGTTATAGGTGGTCTTCAATAGGATATTTTTTGAAAAATTCGAAATTTATTTTACGTTGCCCCTATCTATGCAACAGGAATAGGCCTTTATTGGATATTTCAACAGGTCCATGTAACAATGTTATTGAAATCCATGTCAAATAGATTTAGTTAATAGCTATTTAACATAATAGATCTATATAAGGCATATTAAGGAGTATTTTCTTGTAGCTTTTTAGTCAAATCATTCCTATTTACCATTATTTAAAATAAAAAACTCACCTTATATTGAAATTTTGAACTTTGTCAAGTTAGGAACAAGAGATCTAGAGTATCTGTATCACTGCATTTCAAAGATTTAAGTTGTTTGGTTGGCTGATAAGATCTATGTCTTATCCACAGCCAGGTTCAAGCCTCTCGTGTAAATAATCATATCAATATTACAAAAGATAAAATTCTAAATTTTTTCTCTGCTTTTATTTTCCAATTTCGAACTACATGTACTGGTAGTAGTGTTTCAAATAATTTTAAGTTTAGATAATAATAATTATAAAATGTTTTTTAATGTTACGTTTTAGCCTAGGAAGCCAGAAGGATCATTTTTAGCTCTTGCATTAACCAGTATAATTTTGAAAATAATTCTTATAACCTTCCAAATGCCCTTCATAATCTATGTTATGCAAAATTTATTTTTTAGTAAAGATAGCCATTGGAGTAAACAAACTATCTGATATCATTCCGTTTTCTGTTTAATTTGTTTTCCAGATTTGCTTTATAGTATTCAATTGAAGAATATAGAAAAGTAAAGTTCTTTAATCCTTATACTAACTCTACCAGACATTGGCGAAAAACCTCCCAAATGACAGGACGCAAACGACTAGACAGGACTGATATGGGAGGCGCGTACGAACTGACCCTATCATTAAAACTACTAATTCACATTCTCACTCAAAGGACTTCTTTCCTATATTCTTTAGTTAATAACATTCCCATAAATTCAAAAATTGAAAATATTGAAAATAAATTGTATTCTTCTACAAATACCGGCTTGAGCTATTATGACCATCTGTCTTGTAGGCCAGAATATAACTTTGTTTTTAAAACAAAGATAAAATTTTCCAAGAAAATTATGATGATATATAATCCTTGAATAATTAAAATAATGGCAATTTTGACACAAGACCAAGTAAGGGTTATAACATTATGTCATTGATAACGATTTTCAATTAAGGAGTTATCTTCCTTAATTTCTAAATATCACTTCAATGTCAATATCTTTAATCCTAAATTAAATAACATTATTTAATCTATATATTGTGAACAAAATTTTGCAAAGTTAGATTATAGAGGTTACGATAATTGTAACTGTTATTTTGAAATAAGAACAAATTTTATGCTCTACCAAGTGTGTTATGAATGACCTTGAACGGAGTAGCCTTTAGGTAAAAAGCCGGTCAAATTGTCCCGGTGACAATTTCTAGTTGTAACTGTTATTTTGAAATAAGAACAAATTTGATTTATACGAGTTGTCTCCCTTCTCATGAAGCTGCCATCTTAAGGAATCATCTTTATTTGTTTTCAATTTCTTTAGAGGGAGACAGCATCATGGTAGTTTAATGTATATGAGCAATAGAGTGAGAATTGTGAGGCAGGTTCCATACAGTACTAGAACAGTATTTGTAATAGGAATTTCAGTGGTACATATTCACTGGGGTCTCTTTCATAATTTAACTATTTTGTAACAATTGGTACTGTCTCCACAATAATTTTGTACAAAATCTAAATGTGTTTTATCTTACTGTCTCTTATTCCATGAAGCTTATTATTTTGTTTCAAAATTTCAACATTTAATTACTTTTTTTCCTAATTCTATCAAGTACAAATCGTTTCCAGTCACGAGCATTAATCAAAAAGTTTTTGTGATTTTTGTGTCTCTAATTTGTAGCAAGTGAAATTATAACCGATTCGGGATTTAATTTTTACATTTCTATGAAGTTAAAAGTACTTTTAATTTTAGCAAGAAAAGCTGACAGAAAAAAAATAATAAATTTTGTATCTTGACCGTGTATTTTTCATAATTGTTTTAGAAACGGCGATTTGTTTTCTTTTGGAACTGCATAATTTTTTTTGTAAAGAGCTGAATCTGAAAATTTTCACCTTGGCATATAGTGAAGAGGGAATCGCTATTATATAAATTTAAGGTCGTTTTTGTGTTTTGAAGTTTTTTTTAAGTTCCAAAAAATAAAACATGCTTAGTCTTCCATAATAATATTTCAGTAATGAAATGAAATTCTGTCTTTAATGCCACCACAACAGTTCGCGCGAATAAATATCCCGATTCATACATCGTAATTAGCTCAAAATCAAGCACACTACCTCTACCATATTCTTTTATCCATTTTCAACCTTGAAATGAACTTCTATTTCCAGTAATCCATATTTAGGAAATAAAAGTTTAGTTGTAAGGAAAAAATTGCATTTTCTCATCATAGCATCCTTAAAAACTTGGTAGATATTTATCAGATCATGGTAAGATTAGAATGGGCAGTGGTCTGACGTTCCGTAAGAAATCGGACTTGTTGTTTAAACATTCAGACATGTGGCAAATTTCTGGATTTCTACAAACTCCAGATTGATATGTACATGCATGTATGGTGTTATATTTAGTTCTAGATATACAGTCGATAAATTTTGTTTTGTAATATATAATTGTATAATGAGTCAAGGTAGATTTGTATGAGATAGACATGCACATGCTGTTTGTGCATTTGTAAGGTTCATGCAATCGACCTATACATTTTATTATTCCTTCAGAATGTATGTTTTATATGATTATGCTTGTGTTCATGTTCAATTTCAAACAAATTTATTGAAAATTTTCCTATATCAGGTATTCTCACTTTTCAGATTTCAGTTTTGTTTATAAAGAATTTGGTGCAGGAACTAATGATGTTTTTTCTGTTGTAGAATTTGGGAATGATTTCTGTGTATATAAGTAGCAGTGTACTAGTCTTTGTGTGGATCCTGGAGGACCAGCCTATTTTTGGACCTTATGATACGGAGATGTCCAATTTTGGAGGTTACAATGTTATACGTGCCACTGGATGTTTTTTTCATTTTAAGACTGTTAAATAAAGACTTAAGTATCTTATTCGGTCATTCGATTCCACAGCCTTCTTAAATCCAGTATTTGAAACCTTAAGCATTGAGTGCTGGTGCACCTCCTGCTAACCTGCACTGCAGGATTTTTCAGGTTGGGTGGCTCGCTTGGTTTCACAAAAGGCTATTTTAGGACTTAGATATGTACATTTTACGCGTCCACTAATACCAGTCCGGCAGCAAAATAATACAGTCTTCAAAAGAATATCAGTCTTGTGTTCTTATTTCAAATGAAACACAATGTATTCAGAAATGAAATAATTATGTACGGATAAGTTTTGAAGCAGAACAAACATATCTTGTCTACACTGTTGGAGTAACTTCTTTGCCCAGTATTTAATTGGTATCTGAAAGACATTGCTTATAAGGATCCAGTGTAATATTGATACGTCATTCTTTAAGTGAATAGTCTAAAGGCTAAAGTCTGGTTCTTATGGTATATATGAAAAAAACATTCTTGTTAAAATCAATCTCCATGGAAGAAGATAACTTATATTAAAGGAATCCTAAAATGTCCAATGTCCATCTTGACATTTCCATACAACCTTGCTTTCAAAGAGATAGGCAAATTCAGTTTTACAACTGCTTAATTTACATGGGGGTTTTCCACTGGACAACATAGCAGAACTTGACTGTTGTTTTGATATACAAGCTAGGACGCATTTAGACCTCAGGCATTTGCAGACTAAAAAGATAATCTGATAGCATGTCCTATAATTTAATATAGTGTTGACTACTTGGTCACATGACCTACGGCACCCCATTTCACTTTAAGCGATTAAAAAGCATATTTATTCAAATTAACATGTTACAAATTATACAAAACCGTATTTCAGAAATGTTTATCTTTCATTTAACATATATATCATTCAATGCCAGCACTTACACACAATTTGAGAAATCCAAGAAAACGTCATCAAATTTTATAATTTGTAGTATGTTAGTTGGAATAAATGTGCTTTTCATTCATTAAAGTGAAGTGGGGTGCCATAGGTCATGTGACCAAGTTGCAAGCCTTGACTTCAGAGAATATTACTCATTATTAAGACATCTATAATAAAATCTTTATTAAAACAAAAATACATTAATTTTGTAGATCCAGTCCAGTGCAAATATGTTTTTAAAGATATGCTCTTAAAATATGTTTCTATACACAATCCATGCATGAAATTATGTGGAGAGGGCTGACTATTCACTTTAAAGGCGGGGTTAATTCAACTACCTATTGCAGTGTTAAAGGTCTATGTGAGATTTTTATCTATTTTGCCTTTTTAATAAGGAATAAAGGGCCTAAAATGATAATTTATATTATTTTGGGTATATGTCGAGGGGTCCACTTGTATCCACCCTTTGAACATATTTTTGATTTTAAAATTTTTTTAGCTAATGCAAAATACCATGGCCATGGTGAAATGACCCCCCCATCCGCTCCCTAATTATATCTTTTTAATTTACATTTAACTGCCTTACGATACAACAAAATCATATATCTTATGATTTCAGTGATATTAAATGCTATTTGCAAAACCCTATGACTATGAGAACTTCGACTTAGGAAGGGGAAGTTGGTAGGGGGGTGTTCAAAATACCATAGCCATGGTGAAATTGAACCCCCACCCATCCCCACAGCCAATTTTACTCTTTTATATCGAAATTAATTGTGCCTTAAAAATACAATAACTAATCATATATACTTCGTAATATAAAATGTTATTTGACAAAAAACTATGACTATGAGAAATTCGACTTGGATTGGGGAAGTTGGAGGGGGGGTCAAAAATAATAGCACATGGTGAAACTGACCCACCCCCCCTTCCCAACAACATTTATATATCTTTTTAATTCGCATTAAACTGCCTAAAGATTCAATAAAATTCATAAATATTGCATTATTTTAGTGAATATGAATGTGGTTATTGACAATAAGACTATGACCTATTAGAACTATCAGCATAGAAGGGGATGGTGGAGGGGGGGTCAAAATAACGTAGACAGGGTGATAATGACCACACCCCACATCAACACCCAATTATAGTTTTTGTAATTCACATTAAACTGCCTGAGATACTATATTTATCCTTTATCATTTTGATTTAAGTGGATATTATAATGTGGATTTGAAATATGACTGGGATCTTTGAGGGGTTCTTCATCGTAGTTGGGGGTAGGTGGAGGGGGGGGGGCGAGGACGGGGGAGGAGAAACGAACAGTAGAGGAAAGGAAGAAAAGGTAAAAAAACGTTTAAAGTTGGGTAGAGGGGAGTCGGGATTATGGTCTGAAAATGATCTGGGGTACCAGCTAGCGTGAGAAGAGAGAGGTCAAAAAACTTATCGAAGGGCGGCATGATAACGGGAGGCAGAAAAAGAGGTTATAAGCACCCCGACATCCGGAAGGTAGGAGAGAGGAGGAAGGAGCTTGAGGGTCACTGGAAGCAAGGACATTTTGGGACGAGGGTCGAAAGAAATATCAGGACGGCGGAGAATTGCAACGACGACTAACCGTACACCCTAACTCGCAATCTCCGCCCTTCTCGCATAGCTTTTCTCCCTCCCAAAATAAATAGCCATGGTGAAAGGAGGCCCCCCCCCCCCCCCACGTACACAACACCAAGTGTATCTCTTTTTTTTAATTCTATTAAACTGCCTTAAGATACTCTGATGAAATCATATATATAATGGATTTTGAGTGAATATAAAAATGGATCTGCATGAAAACTATGACTGCGGAGACTTCAACTGCTAGAAGGGGAAGTGGAGGGGGGGGGGGGGTTCAAACTCTGTACCTAGCCATGGTTGGAATGATTCCTGCCATGCCATTCCCGAGTACCAATTATATCTTTTTAATTCTCATCTAAACTGATAAAAGATACAATAAAATTCATATATATCTATGATTTCACGTGAATTGTTTTGAAATGTGAATTGCAAAGACTATGATTATGAGAAACTTCAACTTAGAAGGTGAAGAGAGGCGACGCGCGCGGGGTCAACAGATACCTAGCCAATGGTGAATGGCCCCCCCCCCATTCACCAACCCAAATATATCTTTTTAGAATTCAATATGTAAACTGCCTTAAGTACAATAAAATCTTATATATTATGAGATTTAAGTGAATAATTAAATTGTGATTTGCAAAGACTATGACTGTACGAGAGTACTTCATACTTAGAAGGGGAAGGTGGAAGCAGGGGGGGGGGGACTCAAATACCTAGTCGTAATGGTTGAAATGACCCCCCCCCCCCCCTCCAACATCCAATTATATTTTTTTAATTTTATTAAACTGCCTATTAAGATACAATGAAATTCATAGTATAATTATGACTTTGAGTGAATATGTAAAAACAATGTGATACTGCCAAAACACTCATGACTGTTGAGTAACTTCAACTTAGAAGGGGGAAGGTGGAGGTGGAGGTGGAGGTTCCAAAATACCTAGCCATGGGTGAAATGATACCCCCATCCCAGATAACTATTATATTCCTTTTAAATTCATCATTAGAAACTTTCCTTAAAGATAACAAGAGTACTAATAATAATAGTATGATTTTCCAGGTGAAATATTAAATGTTGAATTGCAATTAGACTATGACTTATGGAGAACATCAAACGTCAGAGGGGGGTTCAAAATATAGTGGGCTTTGAGTTTATTTTAACTAGACACACAACACTCCTCCTTTACCTCCAACAAACTTCGCGCAAACCTATTGAAATCAAAATAATTCACAAAATATATATTGCATATTATAGAGTAATTCAGTGTGTATGTATATAGGCCAAATACATTTGAAAAAATCAAGAAGCAATGTCGATTTGAACACCCTCACCCCCCTAAACTTTCAGTTTAAAAAAACAAAATAATTTTTCAGTTTTTGTTACATTGACATATTATGATAAAGTATCACAACTTATTACAAATGTTTCTACTTTCCCTAGAATATAAGGAATTGGTAAAGAGGTGGGTTGGATCATTTCGCGCACATGGGTATTTTGAAACCCACTTTTCAACATCTAAGCTGAAGTCCTCATAGATCCTAGTTTGTCTGTTAATAACATTATAATTTTAACTGAAATGATAATGTATATTCATGTGTTAATGTAATCTATTTTGACAGACACAACCCCCGCCCCACCTCGCGTTGTCATCATAGTCGTTTTATTATATTTTAAAAGTATTTCCTTTGATAAACAAGAGGCCCCATTGGGCCTTTACGGGTCACCTGAGATTTTCAAATTAGATAATTGAACAAAAGATAAAGACATATAACACTTTTATACTGGGCCTTGAATGTTGGTCAGTGAATTTTATAATATTTGACTTTATTAGGTCTAGTAAAGAGTATTTGCTTCACCATTCACGAAAACCTGTGAGTGCTAGATGAAGAAGAATAGAGTTTGATATTTAGTCATTTTGACCAGGAGTATATGAGACGACTGTTTAAATCCTTGTTTTGACGCCTGTATTGATCCTGTCCCACTAGTCACCCCCAGGGGGTCAGTAAGGATGTGATATATCTCAGACTAATGTAATACCATAACCAAGTTTTGCGACTTCGATTAACAAACTGTGAAAATTGAGTCAAAAATGTTCATATTAATGTTTTTTTACTTATAAACTATAGTAGAAAATTGAGCCCCTACCCCAGGGAGACACATTAGATACCCCATAGGTCAGATTAATTACAAAATAAATAATAAACAGCTTAACACCGAGTCCAATCTATAAAGATAATTGATTCTATCTATACCATTTCCAGAAATTTCTGAATCTGAAATCGAATTTTCCGAATTCTGAATCGGAGAGAACCTGCTGGCACCTACACCAAACGTTGTCGGCTTATTCCTGGTTATTCGAGTACTAAAAAATAATGCCCTATATCCATACATCTATCTGACAAAATGTCTAAGTCTTGGTGTCAGGGTCAGATGTATCACGGGCTACAAGACTAACACATTGTTATTTTAGATCGCCTATCTTTTAATAGCAAATATTTTGAAGATATGTTGATGATATTTTGTATTTCTAATAGGAAAGAAACTTTTGTAAATGTTAATGTGCTATTGTAGCTGTGTGCGTTTAACATGAAGTTAAAGTGAAAAAATTGATAAGAACACTTTGTGTCACAACGTTAGTTTTATGATGATGTTTCTTTAATATACCTGGTAATACGATAATCTTTGTATGTTTGATTTTGATTTTTTGCCGAAATGCTCGTAACGTCGGTGAAGACACTCCCGAGATCATTTCGCTCGATACGAAGCACAGGTCTCGTGTTACCAACGGTTGATACGGAAGAAAACGACAGTTTGTTACTTTTTAAAGTTACGCCATTGGAATATCAAAGTTATATGTAGTGAGAAAATTGTACAATCACTATCGTTTTTAGATAAAAATCTTTCGATATCTGAGCCTACTGGCGTATGCATCGTGTAAAATTTCTACTAAGATTGCTGTGTAAGCAGTTCACGTAGAACTGCAGGGTCGGGAACAGATCCGATTTGATGCATACCATCTCAAATATATAAAAAAAAGATGATTGCTGATTTCCGAAACTTTTTATAGACTAAAGATAGTTCCATGGTGTGAATGTTTAAGTCTTCATAAAGATCGCTTCTTTTTTAATGAATAGTGAAGAAAAAAAAAAAACAACTAAAAAATCACGATAGCTTTCTCGCACCCAGTACCTGCGGTATTTCATTCATCCGTTTTCGTTTTCGACGGCGTAAAGAACCAAAAATAGATTTTTTCCACACACAATGTCAAACACATATCAATTCAAATAATTAATTATAGTGTTTCAGAAGCATGTTAATAAATGTTTTTTGTGCATATATTTCGATGAAATTTCAAACGAAGCATTCTATCCAAAAACGCTGTAAGTTTACATTGTAGCCATAGGCCAAACCGAGATCTTTTGTCTGTTTGTTCAAAACACGTGACGTTTAAATAAAGAGATGATTTCCAAGATAAACCTTACACTAATTATTTTAGAAACTATGTTATTGCTGGATATATGAGTGTAAACTTGCCACCAATAATACCACAAATGAATTTTCCTATTAAAACGTCAGCTTCGTAAGGGTCGAACTGATCAAAACGGTGCCTCATAGAGGACTAAGAAAGTGACGCCATTGGAATGTTAGGGATCCAAAATCGTAAAAATTTAGAAAGGGCGTTCAGAACGGCGCTTGATTTTCCTTTCTTTAAAGTTTCAAACGAAATTTACACCGTGTAGTGATAAAGACCTTCAAAAATGAGTATTTTAAGCATCGGGGAAACAGGGACATAAAATGTGTTGATAGTTTTCTCAAAAAGTAAGAAAAACCAAAATACATTAATTTTGCTTGGAACACTAAAAAAATCATTCTTGAGTTTTGGAAGCAGCTAGAATTACGAAGATACCTCCTAAAACAGTATTTTTATTGATTATTATCATAATATTATGTAAAGAGAAATAATTACAAGCTAACCGATATTTACATATATATATCAAACATACCATTCATATTTCGCAATTTTCAGTCATGTAGGACATGACGTAACATTAGCAATAATTTTACATGAATGTATTAATTTGATGAGTGCCCCTGTGCTTGTGGCCGAGGTGACCAATATATACATTTCACGGTCCCGTAATTGCAGTTGAGATGTGTGTGTGTTTTATATTTGTTACAACACGTTCCTTCCACATGTTCAGTGATTCATCAATAACATAGAGTCCGGGGGGTAGATGGCCGGGTATCGCCTCACCAGGATTGTAATTGCCAAATAATGTTCTGAATACAGGTTCAGTTGTTTCTTTTCTGAGAGAATTTTAATATCAACTACTAAGTCCCACCTATTTGGGCCCCACCCCTCCTGCCGCCTATAAAGGGATCGGGGCCCCGCAGGGGTTCAGAGCCCAAAGTCCTGTTTCTCCTTCCCCAAGAACTGTTATATGGCAATATATGGTCACAATCCAAGTAAATCTATAGAGACAAGTATGCCGATTTATTCTAGGTTTTAACCACTATATCCCGTAATTCGGCCCCCACCGTACATGCCCCCCAGGGGCAAAGCCAAAATTTATAAAAGTTCTGTTCCCCCTTCCCCAAAGGGAATGTTTTGTGGCCAAATTTTGGTTACATTCTCATAGCAGAACTCTATTGACTAGTAGCAAAATTAAATGTGATTTACCTCTATTTTCCACTATATTGGGGGACCCTCACCTCCCTCTCCTGCCCCCAGAGATTGTCAGAGCAAAAAATTTATACAAGTCTCTGTTCCACTCCCCTCCCAACTAGGGTGTTATGTGGCCCAAATTTTGGTTACATTTACGTGCAGAACTCTAGGTACAAGTACCAATTTAGATGATTTAACCCTATAATTCCCCTATTTGGACCGACGCCCCTCTCTGCACCCCGGTACCAGTGCCAAAATTTTATACAAACTCACATTCTTCTTCTCCCAAGGATAATTTCCTGTGCCAAATTGTTGGTTACATTCCACTAGCTCTTTGACTCAGTAGCGATTTAAAGGGAATTTACCGCTCTATTGCCTGTCCTTTTTTGGCCATCCAGCTCTTCCAGCACCCGGGGGCGCAGAGCCAAAAATTATACATACAAGTTCTGTTCCCCTTACCCCAAGGATTGTTTGTGGCCAGAAATTTGATTAAAAATCCATGTAGTAAAAAGCTATGACTAGTAGCGAATTTAAAGGATTTACCACCTCCTCTATTTTCCCTTTATGTGGGCCCCAGCCCCTCCTCGCCCCGGCCGGGGACCAGAGCCAAAATATTTATACAAGTTCTGTTCGCCCATTCCACCAAGTATGTTTTATGGACCAAATTTGGTTAACATTCCATTCAAGAAACTCAATGACTAGTTAGCGATTTAAAGGGATTTACCTCTATTTTCCCCTATTGGCCCACACACCCCTCATGCCCCCAGGCGGGGTTCAGAGACCAAACTTTACCACAAGTTCTGTTCCCCTTCCCCCCAAGGATTGTTTTGTGGCCAAATGATTGATTACAATTCCCATGCAGAACCTCTAGGCCGACAAGTAGCTATTTATAGGATTTATACCTCTATTTCCCCTTTTGTGGCCCACGCCCCATCCTGCCCACCGGGGGACCAGAGCCTCAGAAAATTTATTACAAGTTCTGTTCCCCTTCCCCCAAGTATGTTTTGCGGCCAAATTTGGTTACGAATCCATGCCTGAACTCTAGGAACAAGTTAGCAATTTATAGGATTTACCACTCTATTGCCCCCCCCAGAGCCACCCCTATTGGGCCCCCACCCTCTCCTGCCCCCGACGTGGGTCAGAAGCCAAACTTTATACAAGTGTCTGATTCCCCTTCCCCGCCAAGTATGTTTGTGGCCATATTTGATTACAATGCCATGCGAAACTCTCTGAAAAGTAGCGATTAAGAATTTACTGTCTATTTCCTCTATTGGGGCCCCGACCTTCCTTGACCCCCCGGGGGTCTAGAGATCCAAAATTTATACAAGTTCTGTTCACCTCCCCCAAAAAGAGGATGCTTGTGGCCTCAAATTTGGTACAATCCATGCAGTACTCTAATGACTAGTAGCGGATTTAAAGGAAATGTTGACGGACGGACGGACGGACGGACGGACGGGACGGACGACGGCGATCGGGACGCCCGCGCCATGACATAAGACTCACCGGCCGCTCCTTCCGGGCAGATGATTGAGCGAATATAATGAATACCGACGAAGACGATATATCTGGATCAAAATTATTGATGAAAAAGTTACATAATACAAATGTATGCGGTGATTGTAGTATGGCTTCTGCAACAGCAAAGTGAAACCAAGATGTTTAATTCTTTCCGATTCTGTATCAATATTAAAAACACGATTGCACGACTCCTATCAAAATTTGATAACACTGTATTTACTAGAAAAAGTTGTGATGAGGTGCATAGACCAGAGAAGGCAAAATTTTATTAGATTTTTGTATAAACAAAAAATAAAATCAGATAAGAATTGTCAATGGCAGATGTTTTTGAGGCGAAACGCATTTGGAAAATATACATGTTTTTAAACTTATGTGCGAGATACGAAAACATACCTTCTTGTTGTCGCTTCCTAACTGTAATCGACAACAAGAAGTGGCTTGTTAGCGAGGAAGGGTTCTGTGAAATAAAAATCAAGACAGAGGCAACGAGGACACTCATGTTTTCGGTTTGTTCATGAGCCATATAAAATGGATAAAGGTAAACAGACGGCAAGGATGTGCTACATTCGGTAAAAATTGTGTGAATTATCCAGTATAATTTCTTATTAAATAGAAAAATAACATCACACTCGTCTAACATCAGTCTGCGTACGAAGAAATAATTTAAAGTAACGTCCACCCGGCTGACTAATGTCCGTGCTTACGTTATCCATCGCAGCCTCTGCTTTCAATGCTTATCGTTAGTTTCAATGGTCATACCTGGTAATCGAAAGCAGAACTTGACAGTCGTTATTAATATGAGTGTGAGAACTTTTGGAAGTCCAATGAAACGCAAATTAGACTGGTTTTCTTTGCCCGTCTAATTCAATTTAAGTGAATCTAAGTGTAAAAAAATTGGACATACATCATGCATACATTATTAATGATCTCTTCTGACGTGTGCAGAAAATAATTAAACACAGTCAAATAGAAAATGGACTTCGTTCCACTACATGTCCGTCATTACAATTTTTACAATTGCCATTTCGTCCGAGGTATCTTTCACTGCATGAAATATGCGCTTAATTGACAATTATTTGCAATTTATTTGTCAATTATATGTAAAGTTATACGGAGATAATTTGCAATAAAATTGGCAATTAATACTTCAAGGATAAATTTACATATAATTCAAGTTTAATCTTCCAGTAAACATCAACGTTTACTTGCGTATGCTAAACTGAACTTTTATATGCAATTAAACATGAGTTTAAAATGCTTACTTAATTCACATTTATACTAATTTTTAAAAACTTAAAGAATAAATGCAGATATAGATTGCAAATTAAACTCGCTGATTTAATTGCATTATAAACTAACATTTTTATCCAATTATATTTGAAATATCACGTATAAACCTACATTAAACTCCATCTTATTCAAAGCGCTTAATGGGTTTTTTACCTCTATTAAACTTCAAATACAATAATAAAATTGTTGCTTAGGTTGAATTAATTGATATTACTTTGAATAAAGTTACGAAATAAATGACCCTTTTGAAATGATATACCTGATATTTGATGACTTTTAGCAATACCCACTTGAAAGACGAAAGGAATAAAAACACAAAATACATGTTAACTTATTAAAATTATGTATTGTATGTTTATTTTCATTATATTAAGAAGCATAACAAAAGGCAAACCTTAAGAGTAAAATAGTTTCGTAACGTAAGAGAATGTTGTTAAATGTTGGTATTACTATTGCAATAACAAATGAATGTCATAAAGGAACAAAACCATTCAATATTATTATCTTATGTTAAAGTTTTATAAACTACAAGCCCAATACTGACCTAATGTTCTACATATTACAAGAATGCAAATCTGGAACAAGTCAATATTACCTAAAGATTCAATGTCTTCCAACAAAAATCACAAAAAAAAAAATCCAAGGTTCAGATACTTACTCGGATCAGGCATTGCCCATCGATTTTTTTAAATATGGAGATTTGATGTAGAGAATATATTTAAATAAAAAATAAACTTAATTTCTTCATTCTCATATTGCAATGCCCAAACAAAATACCATAGCAATACTTTTCTCATCCTTATACAAGCACCTGGATCAAGTCAAAACATTTCAACTGCGGTTTATTACCCATGTTATCATTAAGATTAGTAGATATAATCTTTTCTAAAAGTAAAATGTTTAAAACAATAAAATGTTTAAAGAATCAATTAAAACCTCACTTAAGAAGATTTCCTTTGCTTCCAAGATTACCTCATATATTGCAGAAATTGCTCTGCACGCAAACAGCAATATATTTTTAAAATATACTCCAACCTGTAAACCTATGCATGTACTTATATACATACAAAAAAAAGTGAGAAATGAGAGGTATATAATTCTACTTCTACTTATTACTTAAAAAAAAACCCTCTATTTCACAAAATCATGTAATTGCTGAGATTTTCATGTTTATAACAATGTTTTGGGGAGATAAATTTCCTGTTGAGTTTAGACTAAAAGAATTTATCAGAATCACTTATAATGGAAAATAAATCTACCATGGAAATAAGGATTTCAAACCACAAATTCATCAATAGCTATATCTTTTTTTCAGCTTAATTTCAAAAAATCAAAAAACTCACTGGTAACTATAAAAAATTTATCAGAAGTTTAAGGAGTGATATTGAAGATTAGAGATAATTAATTACATCAATAGAAACAACTTCCAAATAACTTTTGTTATGTCATCAACATCAAAAGTCACTATAAAGTTACTATCTCCTAGTAACAGAAGTTGCCAATATTACTGCATTATCAATTAGTGCATAGCTTTTAATTTCAAAAGTTCAAACAAGAGCTGAAAATGGAATTATAACTACCAGTAAATGGTATATTTTTCCAGAGCCATTTAAACATTTATAAAATAAATAGAAACAAGGGTTTTTCAAACAAAAATTTATAACTGTATGTGTTACTAATTGGCTATAAAGCAACTTGTTATATCCACCAATGGACTATATCTTAGTAAAACTGAGGAGGCAGTTAATTAGAAAAAAAACTATCCAATCACAGGCCAGTAGAGACTTCCTTTGAAGAACACAGTCAACCGACAAGTGATATTTTGAAGTTATGTGACATTGAAGTGAGAACCAAACTTACCTGTGTCTTGTACTTACCTTAAATTTTGGTATGACATATCCCATCAGTGGATATAACGACAGTGGATAGTAACCCCATTGACTATAGTCAAGGATAGTGTATCATGTATCAAGACTTTCAGATCTATGTCAACAGATTTCTGATGAAAAAAACCCCACCAGCTTTAGGTAGTAAAATTTAAACAGTAAACAACATATATAACATTAAAACAATTACTTGACAGCCCATTGAACATTTGCTGCCAAATTTGGCTTTGGGGCGTGTTGTTACTAATGTTTCCTTTGATCTGCGTTTTACATAAAGCCCTCCTTGACTTTGGTGTCTGCATTTTTTTGTTGTGTTTCCTAGGTCAAGTTCTTTCACAATTGAAGAAAACTCCTCTGACCTCCAGGGGATGCCTTGACCAGGAAGCATGGCCTCATCCCCCGAGATGTTTTCTTCCTCTGAAGACATCATGTCCACACGCAATGCCTCCCTCACTTTTTTCTTTTTTCTCTTCAGAATAGCTTCCTCTTTTCATTAACTGCAGCTATTCGTGGATGTCATTTTCTGTTAATAAATGCAACAAGATATCAACAAATCAACTATTTATACAGAACAACAATATATATTTATATAATGTTTACATGGAGGTGATTTGACCTTGTTTATCATGTTCATCAAACTCGAGGTACAATGTAGTAAATTTTCAAAATTTGGAAAAGACAAAATTTTTGTTTTAAACTAATGAGATAAATAACAATCACGCATTGGGGAACTTTTTTTTTCTCCTACCCGGACAGGAATAATCCATACTTTTTAACCGGTGTGAGACTTTTCTATCGCTATATTACGAAATTACGATGCACGTGCTTACATAGAGTATGAGTGAATTAAAAGAAACCCTTCTCCCTCTTTGTGTGAGGCCTAAAAGAGGATGAGACAGGAGATCACTCAAATCTCTTGAGATAAGAAGGAGATCTCAACTCTCTGGATAAGATTCTTAACTGTAAAAAACACTTGACAAAGCCTATTGTGTCACAACTTAAGAATCTTACCCCTCGGTTTGAGATTCTCCTGTCAACACCCACCAAAGGGTGAAAAATTCTATTAATCCCATAACTTTATCTCTATTCTCGTCTACATTCTAGGAATCTGAACCACCATACTGTGTCATAATATCTTTCTGTCATAAAATATAAAATAGAGAGCCCATATGTTCTGTTGTTTATACCCATATTCAATGTAATTAGTCACCCTTTACCCTATAAGCGCCAACGCCCCGCTTTTCATGGATTTAACAAAGTTTACAACACATGATGCCTTCTAACATCAGCATTGTGTATCCCATATTACATGAACTTGTGAGTCCTTTCTGCATGTAAACCACAACATAATAATTGCATCTCAAATTTAAAACTTAAAAACATGTAACAGATTAATGTACCTTCAGTACAGAAAGAATAGTATAATTTATATTATTTCCTCAACTTACATTGTTGGTTTATTAATAAGCGCCCCATTTGTTTACAAATTTTAAGCGCTTAGGCGCTAATTTCGGCATATAGCGTACTTTAAATAGGCAACCACCTGTTAGTACGCCATTAAATAGAATGCAGTTGAGAATGAGTTGCATTGTGAAACAGGCATTTTATACAGTTATGGCAATAAATAAAAAATGCCTTGTGCCCATTTACATGTACATATTGTACATCTATATATAATTCATAACCAGTATTTGCAAGGTTGTTTTCGTTGTTTTTGTATGTATTACATTGACAATTATGATGCATCTAGGTTTTATAAAACAGAGAAAAGCCAAAGTACTCCAAGAAAACCCACTGACCTACAGTCAGTACCTGAAAAACCTGCCACACATCAGCGTTTTGAACTAAAACTAGCTAGTGGTGATTTGTTGTAAAAACCTTATTTAATCCACTTGGTCACACAGCATCCCCTTAAGAACTGAACTGCAATCAAAGGCCTGGATTTATAGGATAAGCATACCCTTTTCTTTTGCTGTAACGCATCATCATGCTTCTCTTATTCGGTGTTCAGTTTTTCCCCGTGAGGTTTTTGTGCTCTTTCTGCTTTAGTGACTCAAAATACCTTTCTATGGACACTGAAATTTCAAGATACAGATACTGGGTGGTATTGTATATTATTTAATATATGTAACACTGGAATTTATAATTATAAAACACACTGCATATCGGATACATGTATTTGAAATTATTTTTTTCTTTTTCATATTTCTTGTAATTTTAAATAGTTTGTTTTGTTTCTTTTTATAATTATTGTATTGCCATATCAAGAGCCAAGGTAATTTCATTGGAGGTAAATGTATTTGGCTTATTACATAGATTGAAAGCTGTGGTATGAAATTAGAATGATGTTAAAGAAGTATTTCAATAATCAATTTTCACTTACCCCAATTTATTACTCCATTCTGTGCAGAGGGGTACATTCCTTTGACCAAAAAACTCAGTATGTGCTCTGCATCATTTTTGACTGTTTTCGTTTGAGTTATGCCTTTTTGGCAAGTCATGACCAAAAAAAGTTTATAATGAAAAACAAAGGAAGTTTGAATTTTGTAACAAAATAATTCCTGGGGGGTTGAGGGTCAATAGCCACACCAATATAAAAAGTTTAATAATGGTCAAAACATCATATCCACATTGTACTTTTTAAATAATTTAAGTTTCAAATGTTAACTAAAATAGTATTAAATATTTCAAATGATGTCGAATAGGCCAGAAGTTGAATATTTTGAGACGTATTACAATTTTGAACACCTGAGTCAGATTTCTTAACAAAGGTACATGTGTATAGTTACTTTAGACTGTTGCCGCTCCTGTCTTTGATGAGTCCAGTTTCAGGTTTTTGGCCTCACTGCCACATTTGTAGCCATCCATGGACTGCTGACTATAATATGCATTTCATAAGTTATAATAACCGACATTATACTAATCAAGAAAAGCTTTAATTACACAAGCATTCTGATTCTTACAAAATTACATATGGTTAAAGGCCCACAACCTTTTTCCGAGCAAAATTTAAAGGTTTCTTAAAAACGTTAATAACAAAAGAAAATATATAATATCAATGTCGTAAGAAGGTGTTACCGTACAACACCAAACATATCATAAAGATTTCCTGTCTAATATATCAATAACAGTGGGAGATTCATTTCGCTGTTTTGCCGTCTGGCGCAACTGTTAGTGCAACTACCGCTGCTGGCAGCATTTAGGAACGACAGCGGGAAACATAAAACGACCCGCGTTATGAAAATTGTAACATTTTAATTTATTCTACATTAAACAGTTTCTGAAGTGAATGAAAATAGTGTGCTAGTACGTTAAACGTATAGTTAGATAACTTCTTGCGACTCTATAGAAATTATTAGATCTCGTTTTACATTCCTATACTTTAAAAATTAAAAGCCGTCTCGGGAAAGGTAGTGGCCCTTTTAAATGATGTTATTGGACTATTATTCAATTTATTTTATTGTTTTAAAAGTATGAAATCAAAAGTAACTAACTACTGATTAGAAAAAATTCACCTTTAAACACATACCTTAATTTCTGCTGGTACATTGACTTTGTGTAGATTTACTATATGAGCGGTAAACATTCTTTGGATTTCTCAGCAAGAACCTCATCCAACTTTAGGAGTAATCAGCTCATTCTGCTTTGCTAGCATGTCCATCTTTCTCAGCAAAACATTATGAATCTCTCTCGCATTCCTATCAAATAAATTAATAACTTTTATTAAAATTTCTTTATCTACATATTATTTATACAGTGTATTTTATTATAAGAAATCAATGCATTTTTTTTATTAATTATATTTTGACAGCCCGCTAGTGTAGTACAATGTTATCTCTATGCCTAGCTCTTACCAGCATTCCATAGTTTTATCTAGCTGGAGACCAATAAATAATGTAGAACTAGAAGAACATGGAAAAATTGAACATTGGTCTCCAGCGAGACAAATTCTTAGAGGAAACCCATGGTTTGAGTCCTGTTTCCAAGTTTTCCAACTGATGTGTACATTTGTATTACCATTTCTCCATATGTATGTGTTTGTAGATGTTAGGGATATAAAAAAGTGAGTCATTATTGTGCCGCCCAGCCATGTTTTAAACCGCAACCTGGACTACCTGGTTTCACTGCTCAATCACTGGGCTATAAATGGAAATTCCCATTTAACAAATAAAGCAAGAGGTTGAACTGGGTGGTCAGATGATGTAGAGGTTAAGCAACTCGCATTTCAACCTAGCCACCAGGGTTCAATCCCCGCAACCAGACGTAAAAAAGTCAGGGGTCACCTACCTGATCATGGCATTTCTTTCCTCTCGGGTCAACTCTGGTTTCCTCCCAATCAATTACCCCACACGCTTTCATCAGAGCCATCGAAAGATGGTGAGACTAGTATTGATTGACGATAAAATGTTGTACTCTACTTCCGCATCGAGTTTTGGTGTTCTCAAAACCCCCAAAACTAACTACAGAGGTAAACATTTGTAGATGAAGGATACCTAACATTCCGGATGAATGGTGCTTGCATATTTCCACAACTTCTACTATAATTTGTGTTCGTCATGACGACAAACCGCTGTTTCAAGTCAATTGCATTGGTGATGCACATAATAGGGGATACCCGAACCAGGGTTTTCATTTTTGAGTTTGGGTGAAGCAAAAAAAGTGGAGTGGGGGAGTCAGGGAAGGATTAAAAATGTAATAGTTGCTGGCGATAGATTGATCGCTGGCACACAGGTTTGCGTATCCCAGCGAGCATTTTGGTGATCGCATGTTTCGAACCACGGTTTGGGGCCGCTGTTACATTTTTCTACATTTAACCTAAAACTTGTATATCGGATTGTGATCATCTATACTATGTCGTTGTCGTCCAAAATTATCGATTAATATTATTAGCTAGAGCTCTAGATCTACTTTCTACGGTTTCGTTATATTACATGCAAGATATATATAGACTCGCGCAAGCAGTCCACTGAATTATTAAGCTCTTAATTTATGCGATATTAAAAATATATAGGCCTAGCAAGCGATAAATATTGAATTTTTAAAAATCTAATTATTACCTTGGAAGATCACTAGTCAGTGGACGAAGGGGTTGTTGGGCTGCAGTTCATGTGTTGTTTTTATTAATCGTCGAGCTCGACCTCTCTGTGTGACGTTTCCGGTTATGCGCAGATGGTGTAACGTTGTCATAATGCGCCCACCATGGCTGTTCTCCCTTTCCCGAGGGGATATGTTATTTTCTCCAGAGGAAGCCCGCTCTTCAACACTGAAAGGTCTTCCACCATACTCAGATCCTGTACCAGAGGAATCAGCGATCGAGTCGCCTAAGAAAATGTGGTTGGTGATGAATGATCCAGAAGCCATTAGTTCGATGGTTAGAATATAACGGTGGGAAATGCGGTCTGCCTTTGTTGTTGATTGCCTATTGCGGAGAGATTCCATCGGGCACCGGTCAAAAGTGCGCTCTCAGTCTAGATTTTGGCGGGGGGGACAACTAGGGTATCATTTTTCATTAAGCAATTATTTTCGGGACAGTGTAATACACCAGACATTGAAAGGCTCCTGCATTGTTGATATCGATATTAACTCTATTAAGGCGAGATAACAACCAGAAATGGTTCTGTTTTGAGCTGTATAATTCAATCTACGGGATAGATAACCCATCTCCGTAAACCAATTCAAAGGTTTTTAGGACCTAAGAAAACTTTGCAAAAAAGAAAAAATGAGATTTATATATACGAAACTGCTCCCTGTATGTAATTCACTAGTTGGCGGCTCCGCAGCTCACAGAGGGCATATTCAACGATCACAGACAAATGTTTTGGTAGTGTTGGTAAATTTTTGGGTTCAAACTATGAGACACAAACCGGGTTTACAGTAGGGTGTGTCCACTCAAGCGACGGTACAAAAATGGTGTCAACTGTTGAGCTGGTGGATGTAAACGGACATACAATTTCAATGATTACATGTAACAACATCTTCGTTATACGATTCAATTTTGTATTTTTTAAAATACTCAATTGTATGTAAACGTTGTGTACACAACTTTATTTTTTACTTTACATATAATCTTTATCCTATTTAGTTTTACAATAACGCATGTTCCATATTGTAAACATATAATACATTTTGTGTTAGTATACAATGAATTATAGTTTCCTTCAGAATGCAGCATGCTGGAAGGATGTCTTATTTTCCCTTTCATTATCAACTATATCGATGTAACCTTTAAATAGCTGTACAGGTTCATGTATTTGGTCGATAAATGTGTAGCCATGGCTTTGTACATATGTATTGTGGAGTGTAGCAGGCACATCAGGCCGACAATGAACATAATGTCATTTGTCTGGGATATAACATTAAACGAAGTACACAGACTAGGTGTTTTAATACCCACGTTGTGTATTAAGAGAACACAGCAAACAAAGTAATATTGGTAAGAATATTACGGTTATACCAAGCTGGATGTGTATGTGTACATCCACATGAAAAAAAATGCTGGGATATGGATTAGTTTCCTTTATATATTTATTCCTTTTTAATTTTTAGTATTATCTTTTCTTTTCTCAGGAAATACATCGATTGATGTCACATATCTTATGGCTCACACTGGAATAGACCGTACTGTGGTCAGTTATGCCTAGTTTGTCATGTGTGTCCCCCACATGCCACCTTGTTATAAACATCGGTTACATTGGTCTAATGTTATTACTAAGCTTTATAAACTCATTATAACCATTATATTTCAAATTACCTATGCACATATGATTCATATGTTTGAAATTATGTAGTTCCAGTTATACAAATGATAGAAATTAATGGATGAAGTTAGTTTGCAGCGGATTTTTTTGGAGTCGGTACCACCGTTGGCCATTAGACCCACTGAGCATTTTCTACTTAATTGACCCCCTTTGATTCAGGAAATTTTCCTTTATATTAATTTCTTTGTTTTTAATAATGCGCCTCTGGATGTTTGTCAAATATAATAATTAACTTATTATTATTGTATATTTTCTTTCCAATATTGGATCAACTTGGATTTTTCGGTATTTTATCATTATTACTTTTTGTACTCATATAGCTATGCTATGCATAATTCTTTAGAATGAATCCATATTTATTGAATCGTGATACATGCTTTATTAATGTTTCCAACATGTTTCATGCAAATTAAGTATACTGATATACACTTAGTACATGCGAGTCCAACCCTTTTTTGTTTTTCTTACTTTCACGATAAAAGACAAGTTTCAATACTTGAGTGTTCTGACACAGCAATCATGTTTTTGTACTAAGGGTCGTTGGACTACTACTTTACTGAATTGTATGGCTGATAGGATGTTATGAGTTTATTTGTGGATACTACTTGCAAAGATGGATAATTATATCATCGATTTTCAAAACTTGGAATGTTGCAGCATGTTCAAGCAAAAACTGGTTGAACACAGGCACTTGCCTCTATTAGTCTTTTTCCCTCATTATATTAAGAGAGGTCCCAACCCACTTATCAAATCCAAACTCGTGATTGCTTACTAAAAAAGTTGTTTTATATGAAAGGGATTGATATCCCCGAGCAAAACATAATAGCATTCAATATCCGTTCGTGTTTATATTACTACAATTTACAGTAATAAGGGCCTCGAATTATTTATGACATACCTTAGTAATATAAAATGATATCTAAGTCCACCATGTGGTTTCTCTATTGTTTGTGTGTTGTTTTTAAATCCCGGTTGAATACAGTGGAATAACTCTACCCAATTTTCAAGCAAAAAAGTCTGAATTAGTTAACTAACAGTATAAGATGTAGAAACATGTGGGAATTTACCCTCAATCGACAGATAATATTTATCTTAAATTTGGTATATTGATTCGCTTAATATTTCATCAATTCTGTGTATTTATAAATAGACTATAGGTATGCCAGAAATTTTGATAAAAAATCAGTCCAGGATATGACCAAGGGCTCTAATGGGTAAGCTTAATACCCTCTTGCCATGTCAAACTCTTCAGCTTCCATAAGAATGTGAAATTTTGTAAAATTATTTAAATTATCCTCAATCCATCTATCCACTCATGTTCGCTTTCGCATATTGACTACCTTTTGCACTTACATGGCTTTAAGCAGGTATCCTCTTTAATTGTTTAGTAGCAGAGTCTAAAAGCGAAAGTCTGCTAAGTGTGAATTAAGTGGGACTGTGTAACAGTCTAGATATATCCATTTTAATGCCTGTAAGTGATGTAATAAGTAACAAATCTTGCACCGATCAGAGTGTTATGGTCTATACATAAGTCTGTGCGAATGGTGAGACATGAACCACACTTATAACAATGTGTTTTACGTGTGGTTCCTATTTTGTACAACACTGACTTATTTCATTTGGTGAGATACTTTTAAGGTGGGGGTTATAAAACGATTGGCTTAAACTTTGTTGACATATTGTCATATTCACATTCAATACATGTTATTCATTGCCTTGTTCAAGATATTAGCTGTCTAACTAAACATGAGTGGTGTAAGATGCCCAACAGGCATATATCGTAGAGTATAAATTTTTTCTTTAATCAAATTTACGACCGTCACTTCTATATCAAAAATTTGATTGCACAATTAGCTCGATGCCCGATATTATTGTACGATAGATATACAGCTCTTACTAATTTACATTTACCGTTGTAGATTTTTGTAGTGTTTATTTATGTATGTCAATAACATTTTATATCTTCTTTCAGTATTCCACCGGCTCTTTGATTTTCTTGATTGGATGTAAAGGAAGGGAATTTTGTCCGCCAAGTATTTGTTGTTATAAAATTTTTTTAACCCAAATAAAACAGTTTCCCGTGTCTCTCTTTGTAGAATACAATATGTTCTAATGTGCCGACTCTCTGTTTTTGTAATATTGAGTATTAAATTATCTTCTGTCGTCATCTTGTTCATTTTAAAAAAAAAAAAAAAAAAAAAAAAAAATGGCCTATTCTTGCTTAAAGCGGTGATTTGATGATCTAAAAAAATCTTAGTACCTCATTGCTATTGAGAACTTTATGAGATAAAATATTGTTGAATTATATAAAAAAAATGGGAATAAATATTATAATTGAAATGGTTGTGTCTTCTAGGATAAGATAAGCTCTTACTGTTGGATGTTTTTTTTAAATAATAATGTGGGCAAGTGACTTGTTTAATAAAGTCATTGTTCTTTCATTTCCGTCATGCCCTGCATTACTATCACCCATTGATTTACGAGTCTTTAGGACACTTTATTCGCAGAGACCGTAACCTATAGCAATAATCAAATGATAACAAACTATGTGTAGCTAGCTAGGATTTTTCTTATTTATAATAAAATGTAATTTATTCGCCTAACTTTTGTTTTCTAAATAATAGCATAGCTAATATATGTTTTGTTCAGGTCGAGTAAGCAATGGGGAAGTAGCATACCAAGGTATACAGAAAAGTACATGGAAAAGAAGAAAGAAAAAGTATATAATTAGCAAAGGAATTGGTTGGGAAGGTATAACAAAAGGGACTGGAGATTCACTTGAGTTCAAGTATCCAGATAAGAAGAATTTCGAGACCCTTAATAGTCCTTTACAGAGCAATCAGATGAAGATGACTTGTTGAAAGTTGTATGGACTTTCTTTGATTCGAGGTAGATCTTTCAGAGACTGAAAAAGAAATTAAAGCAGAATTTGAGTGATTATCCTTTGTCCATATGTATACATAGAAGAAATTCATTTTTTAAAGATTTTTTTTTGTATATGCTAGTAAATCTAAGTCTCAAATGCAATTAGATTAGCGATACAATTTAATGTTAAGTTGAGTGATGAAGATATTTGGAGATTTAATGAAAGAAACGCTACAACATTTTTTAGCAATTTCACTGTAGCAGGACATATGTTAAAATTGTTTATAGTATAAGGGAGCATCTAAAAAACTATTAACCAACTTCTATCATTATTTGTATTATGTATTTTATAATGGTCTTCAAAACGGAAAATCTCCCATGTTTGCATTCTGTCTATAGCGTGAAAAATAGGCTACCAGAAAGAAATGTCCAGATGTGAGCAAGATGTTTTACTAGTCAGTATTATAAAAGCCATGTGCTAAATATTTTTTTACATAAACAAATGGACATGTTCAATGAAAAACTCACCAGTACTAGGAAATAGGATAGCAATTAGAAGTTGAACTATTTGCAAAATGATCTTTATATATGCCCAGGACAGTATGTGTCAAGCTCTGAAGATAATGAAGACACTTTTGAAAACATAATTTAAAGAGTTTATTGAAAAACAAACTGTAGAAGTGGCAAATAGACCATTCTTCAGTTTTGACTTATAGTGATATGTCGGAATCAGAGGATGATGAGATTTGGAATGATTGTCTCAGAACTTGATATTGATATTCGGATTCTTGTTAAGGAATTAAATCATGTACAGGGTAAATCAAGGGTCCAAAATTCAAAAGTCACATCCCTTGTATTTTGGCTTTGTTTTTATTTTTTTATGTACTTGGCAAGCACTGAATTTGAGTTTTTACTTGTGATACTGCTCTTAATTCCGATACTCTCTTTCCTGTCTGCCCTTTTTAAAATTGGGTTTTAAAGAACAGAATCTGGTCTTATTGACTGGAGTAAGAGCAGCGAGACATTTCCTTCATCAGTTTACATACTTTGGAGAGAACATTAGGTTTACAAAAGGACAATTTTCGCAAATGTTTGTTGTTTGTAAAAAGTGCTACGCATTGTATAAATTTGAAGAATGCATAAAAGGTTATTGGAAGGTGAGCAAATTTCGGCATTATGTTACCAAGGGTACAACTTTCCCAAATCATCCTCAGCATGTAAGGCGGTAGGAGCATGGGTTTTTTTTTTTTAGAGAACCCATTATTAAAAACTGTCAATTCTTTTCAGTGGCAATAAGAAGACGCTTTAACCCTTTCAAAATCATAACTGTTTACTAGCCTAATTCAGAAAACTCTTTATAGACTAGTGCTCCAAAACATTTTGGAGGATGATTGTGTGAAATGGCGTCAAATGAAAATCAAACTACCTGGCTTTTTGGACAGATAGTTTATGAGTGGAAAAGTTTGGTAAGAATTACCAATAGTGAGAGCAAAAAAAGAATTTCTATTTTACCAAAAGAAACTATGTGACTTATGCTAAAATTTTGGATTATTGGTGTTCCATCCCATTTGATCATGTACGGTTATTCTGATAGGAGTTTATATTATGCTGTTGTCATTGGACTTTGCCAATAAAGAGAAAGGTTTAAAACTGAAAAATGTTATCCTTATTAGCATTATACCAGATCTGAATGGGAAAACTAGCATGAATTGCCTTTTTAGAAACCTTTAGTTAAATGTTTTTTATTGTATATTTTTTATAAGAATGAAAAATAGCTTGGGATAATGTGTTTTATGATGACATCATTTTTTTCAATAGCGAAGAAAAAGGCCGAATAATTATTTTAAATTTTTGCATTTCTGGTTGTGTGGTATGTGATATTCCCTGCAACAAAGGAATTTCTGTGTGGTTTTTAGGGCCACATATGCTAAATTTTGGTATGATTCTAAATGGTTTATGAAGGGATGTTAGCATGTGGAGTAGAGACAGCACAAATTACAGTTGATTTGTATGAAGAAAACTGGCCAAGGACTTTCATTTGGTGAACAACACAGATATGGGTGGATAGAACAGTTACAGTTAACTGCAAGAACTCAGCCTCATTTACAGCAACTGGGGAAAGCTAAATTTGGTATTCGTAAATCTAAGATTTTTGTGAATGTGATAAACTTTGAACCAAATTAGTAATGTCTTTTGTAGATCCCTATGCATACAATTTGTCCTAAGTAGACAGCAAATAAAATTATAAAAATTTGGATGGACCTCAATTTTTTTGAAAAATTGATCACTTAAAAGATATACAGGCAAAAGTTTAATGCCAGTTAGATGTTTGCATGTAAATGTTGGAGCAATACCGATGGAATATTGCTTCATCCTTTCGGTGGTTTTACTGCAGAACAATGGATAGAAATTTGGACTGTAACGTTTTTTCCGCCAATTAAGATCATTGTGAAAGATGTATTCTTCCAAGCCAAAACATTTAGAAAATATGGAGGCATTTTGGTTTTTGGCTAGCATAGCAAATAACATCACAATATTTACATTACTTGGTAGTAGTTAGTAAGGTAATATGAATTTTATTAATGGGCCCCCCACATATTTAATTTCTGTGTAAGGAATTTGAAGGCAGAATATGGGCTAAGCAGTAATGTGTAACCCCAAAAAATGCAATATGGGCAAATGCAGTTGGGCAAGCTGTGTGTTCGATGTTTAAGGACTCAGTTTACACAATCTGGCGTGTGTATAGTTTTTGAGCTGGTAGACAATAGGTACATCTTGGTTCCCTGTTCCCTACAATCACAATTAGGATCAATAGAAAATACAATTGGTGCGAAGATTTAATAGAGATTCCCTTTTGTTTCATCAATGTCGCGCTTTTCTGAATTTGTATCAAGATGAATTCAGCAGATGGTTCTAGAAGATAAGCAACATGCACACAGGGGAAAGGACATATATAACATATTTTGATATACTGAAAAATAGTGTAATATTCCCGGAAGTAAATTTGCAATCCAGTGGTATCAATCCAGGAATGGAACTATTACTCTAAAACTCTTATACATATTCAAAGCATTCAAATAAGTGGTATTAACAAATTGAAGACTACAACAATGACTGAAAGCAATTGAACACAACAATTTAATCCAGATTTTACATGACAGCATTGATAACATGCCAATGTCGTATAGAAATGTTCCACAATATCTCTCGTAAAAGAGTTTTGGGTCTTGTGAATTCTAGGCATATAAGGTCCTTCGTGTAGTAATGGCATATTGGCATATACCTTGTGACGGAACCAGTATCACTGAGGAAGGCTATGGACAATTAGTTTCCTGGTGTTATTCAGGAATTTATTTTCCATAATTTGCTTGTTGGAGGTGAGAGTAAACTACATATTTTTGCTAAGATATATTGGCTTCAGAAATTACCCTGATCTGTATCGTTATCATTGTGGAAAACCAGTTGAAGTTTGGAGTAAAGATCTGTATGATGTTTGGGGTTCTTCTGCATTTCTTCCTGTTCAGCGAATTTTTTTGCAAGTGTGTTAGAGCTGAAGGGAAATTGCTACAAAAAGAGGTTCACTTCAATTCATTTTCCCTTTGAGTTGTAAGTTAGGTATATGATCAAATTTTTACCTACAATTGTAAACTTTGTATCAAAGACTGACTACCAGTTGCTATTAGACGTATCTTAACATTTTGCAAAACCAGATACAGAAGTTAAATTTTATTTTTTTTTAAAAGATGCTCCACCCCCAACAAAGAAAAAAGTACTTGATGTTTAATAGTGTATATGTCAAATTAACACAAAAACATACATATCATTTATTTAGCTTTTGATTCGTGTGTAAGTTTAAATTAAATTTTTTTCAAACTTTCCAATGGTGGTTATGGTATAAAGTAAGTAACTTATGTAACCGAAGAAAATGCTTATTCATCTTTTCCTGTTTTTGAATAGAGAAAACATACCATTTGTAAGTGCTAAAGCATCTATAATTATTGGTACAGTATAAAACTTGATTACTTTATGAGTTATAAATATATCAAATGACAAACATATGAAATTCACATAATGTAATATCTAAAATTGGAATAGAAATAAATTTGAATAAGGAAAATTAATGAATTTTGTAAAAGAATTTTATATCCATACAAATACATTTTGTACACTGAGATAAAAAACACCATGTGCATAGTAAGATGTGTCTCAATCTATTATATTTTTTGAAGTGTACATTGCTTGAAGTGAGCTTGTATAATATATTTTATTTTTAAAGAGTGTAAAAATATATGATTGGTATTTTGCCTATGTGCCACTGGGTAAACAAACACACATGTCGCGTTACAAAAACACCACGCTGGAAGGGTGTATCGCCCTGTTCCACTTGTTAAACACAAATTATCGCGTTACAAAACACCAATGCTGTAAGGGTGTATCGCCCTGATGCCACTTGGTAAAACACAATCGAAATTTCGCGTTACAAAATACCATGCTGGAAGGGTGTATCGCCCTGTGCCACTTGGTAAAACACAAATGTCGCGTTACAAAATACCACGCTGGAAGGGTGTTCGCCCTGTGCTCACTTGGTAAAACACAAATGTCCGCGTTACAAAATACCACGCTGGAAGGCGTGTATCGCCTGTGCCACTTGGTAAAAACACAAATGGTCCGCGTTACAAAACACCACGCTGGTAAGGGTGTATCGCCCTGTGCCACTTGGTAAAAACACAAATGTCGCGTTACAAAATTCAAACCACCGCTGGAAGGGTGTACACGCCCTGAGCCACTTGGTAAAAACACAAATGTCACGTTACAAAATACCACGCTGGAATGTTGTATCCGCCTGATCCCACTTGGGATAAAACACAAATGACGCGATACAAAACACAACGCTGTAAGGGTGTGTAACCCTGTGCCAACTTGGTATAACACAACAAATGTCGCGTTACAAAACACCACGCTGGAAGGGCAATAGTTAAGAATCCCCTGTGCCACTTGTTAAAAACGACAAATATTAGCGTGTACCAAACACCACGCTTGGAAGGGTGTAACGCCCTGTGCCACATGGGTAAAACACAAATTGTTCTTCTTTAAAAATACGCACTGCAATGGAAGTGTGTATCGGCCGCCCTTTTGCCACTTGATAAAAATAACAAATTATCCGCGTTACAACATAATAAAACACACGCTGTGAAGGGTGTCAAATTACGCCCTGTTCCACTTGGTAATAAATAAATTTATTTAAAAAAAACAGGGGAGGGAACTGGGTGCAAGGGTGTATCGCCCTGTAGTTGGTAAAAGCACAAATGTCGCGTTACAAAATACCACGCTGGAAGGGTGTAATCGCAATTTGTTACACATTGGTATGAAACAATTTTGTCGCGTTACAAAATATTTTGCCGACTTGGTTTAAAACTTGATAAAAAAACAGTCGCGTTATTCACAAACGAAACACCACGCTTTAGGGTTATCGCCCTGTGCCACTTGGTAAAACACAAATGTCGCGTGAGTACAAAATACCACGTGGAATTCCCAAATATTTGCCACTTTGTAAAACACAAATGTCGCGTTACAAAAACCACGCTGGAAGGGTGTATCGCCCTGTGCCACTAATGGTTTTTAAAAAAACACAAATGTTGCGTTACAAAAACCACGCTGTATTTTATGGCGTCGCAAAAGTGTTGTCACGCAGTGATAATCTGTTTAGTAAAGAAATCGTCCGTGGCCACACTATCCCCTATCAATGGCCACTAATTAAACACACAACACAAAATAACACCGCCGCTAAAAATGAACAAATATTCCATATACCGGCGAGAAATTTTATTACATAAAAATGAAATAGGAAAATATATGAGATAATTTAACAAAAACAAATTTGAAGAAAAAAAAAGATAATGAAATGAATGCATACATCGATCATAATTTGTGTGTTTCTTTGTTTTAAATTTTCATTGTTTTTGGCGCGAACGCTACAGACCAAAGAAAGACAACCTGGATAATCCGCATTTGGATTAAAACAGGGTTCTACCCTATCTGAGCGCAATTTAAGAATAAATTCTTGCCTTGGAAAGTAGTATATAAAAAGCTAGGAAAAAACGCAAGAGACAAGTTTGCTTAAACCATGGCATAATATTGTGACGGTACATTCAGAAGTACGTAATAAAACTTGATTAAATGCGTCTAGTTTTACATAATAAACAATGAGAAAATTCAAATTGATGTCAATTACGTCAAAATAACCTTGAAATTTAGATAAATAAATTGTATTAAACAGAAAACAGGGGAGGGAACTTTGTGCAATCTCGCCGGGCTGTAGTTGGGTCAATAGAGCGAACACAAACTCACTTATCAAAGCATGTATGTTTGCAATTTCGTTACAGGCATTGGAATGAAGCAATTTTTCGTGATAGATATTGTTCCGACTCGTAGTTAAGAGACGATATTGAGTATATTGGTTTTTTATTCACAAACGTATTATCTCCCCCTTGTATATATAGAGCTAGCTTTTTTCGTGAGTACAAATACTTTCGTACGATTCCCAAATATTTTCGATCTTTGTGTAGCCCACATATCACGTTTCACACTGAATTAATTAATTTCGGGACCTATGTATTTTATGGCGTCGCAAAAGTGTTGTCACGCAGTGATAATCTGTTTAGTAAAGAAATCGTCCGTGGCCACACTATCCCCTATCAATGGCCACTAATTAAACACACAACACAAAAATAACACCGCTAAAAATGAACAAATATTCCATATACCGGCGAGAAATTTTATTACATAAAAATGAAATAGGAAAATATGATAATTTAACAAAAACAAATTTGAAGAAAAAAAAAGATAATGAAATGAATGCATACATCGATCATAATTTGTGTGTTTCTTTGTTTTAAATTTTCATTGTTTTTGGCGCGAACGCTACAGACCAAAGAAAGACAACCTGGATAATCCGCATTTGGATTAAAACAGGGTTCTACCCTATCTGAGCGCAATTTAAGAATAAATTCTTGCCTTGGAAAGTAGTATATAAAAGCTAGGAAAAAACGCAAGAGACAAGTTTGCTTAAACCATGGCATAATATTGTGACGGTACATTCAGAAGTACGTAATAAAACTTGATTAAATGCGTCTAGTTTTACATAATAAACAATGAGAAAATTCAAATTGATGTCAATTACGCCAAAATAACCTTGAAATTTAGATAAATAAATTGTATTAAACAGAAAACAGGGGAGGGAACTTTGTGCAATCTCGCCGGGCTGTAGTTGGGTCAATAGAGCGAACACAAACTCACTTATCAAAGCATGTATGTTTGCAATTTCGTTACAGGCATTGGAATGAAGCAATTTTTCGTGATAGATATTGTTCCGACTCGTAGTTAAGAGACGATATTGAGTATATTGGTTTTTTATTCACAAACGTATTATCTCCCCTTGTATATATAGAGCTAGCTTTTTTCGTGAGTACAAATACTTTCGTACGATTCCCAAATATTTTCGATCTTTGTGAAGCCCACATATCACGTTTCACACTGAATTAATTAATTTCGGGACCTATGTATTTTATGGCGTCGCAAAAGTGTTGTCACGCAGTGATAATCTGTTTAGTAAAGAAATCGTCCGTGGCCACACTATCCCCTATCAATGGCCACTAATTAAACACACAACACAAAATAACACCGCTAAAAATGAACAAATATTCCATATACCGGCGAGAAATTTTATTACATAAAAATGAAATAGGAAAATATGATAATTTAACAAAAACAAATTTGAAGAAAAAAAAAGATAATGAAATGAATGCATACATCGATCATAATTTGTGTGTTTCTTTGTTTTAAATTTTCATTGTTTTTGGCGCGAACGCTACAGACCAAAGAAAGACAACCTGGATAATCCGCATTTGGATTAAAACAGGGTTCTACCCTATCTGAGCGCAATTTAAGAATAAATTCTTGCCTTGGAAAGTAGTATATGAAAGCTAGGAAAAAAACGCAAGAGACAAGTTTGCTTAAACCATGGCATAATATTGTGACGGTACATTCAGAAGTACGTAATAAAACTTGATTAAATGCGTCTAGTTTTACATAATAAACAATGAGAAAATTCAAATTGATGTCAATTACGTCAAAATAACCTTGAAATTTAGATAAATAAATTGTATTAAACAGAAAAAACAGGGGAGGGAACTTTGTGCAATCTCGCCGGGCTGTAGTTGGGTCAATAGAGCGAACACAAACTCACTTATCAAAGCATGTATGTTTGCAATTTCGTTACAGGCATTGGAATGAAGCAATTTTTCGTGATAGATATTGTTCCGACTCGTAGTTAAGAGACGATATTGAGTATATTGGTTGTTTTATTCACAAACGTATTATCTCCCCTTGTATATATAGAGCTAGTTTTTTTCGTGAATACAAATACTTTCGTACGATTCCCAAATATTTTCGATCTTTGTGTAGCCCACATATCACGTTTCACACTGAATTAATTAATTTCGGGACCTATGTATTTTATGGCGTCGCAAAAGTGTTGTCACGCAGTGATAATCTGTTTAGAAAAGAAATCGTCCGTGGCCACACTATCCACTATCAATGGCCACTAATTAAACACACGACACAAAATAACACCGCTAAAAATGAACAAATATTCCATATACCGGCGAGAAATTTTATTACATAAAAATGAAATAGGAAAATATGATAATTTAACAAAAACAAATTTGAAGAAAAAAAAAAGATAATGAAATGAATGCATACATCGATCATAATTTGTGTGTTTCTTTGTTTTAAATTTTCATTGTTTTTGGCGCGAACGCTACAGACCAAAGAAAGACAACCTGGATAATCCGCATTTGGATTAAAACAGGGTTCTACCCTATCTGAGCGCAATTTAAGAATAAATTCTTGCCTTGGAAAGTAGTATATAAAAGCTAGGAAAAAACGCAAGAGACAAGTTTGCTTAAACCATGGCATAATATTGTGACGGTACATTCAGAAGTACGTAATAAAACTTGATTAAATGCGTCTAGTTTTACATAATAAACAATGAGAAAATTCAAATTGATGTCAATTACGTCAAAATAACCTTGAAATTTAGATAAATAAATTGTATTAAACAGAAAACAGGGGAGGGAACTTTGTGCAATCTCGCCGGGCTGTAGTTGGGTCAATAGAGCGAACACAAACTCACTTATCAAAGCATGTATGTTTGCAATTTCGTTACAGGCATTGGAATGAAGCAATTTTTCGTGATAGATATTGTTCCGACTCGTAGTTAAGAGACGATATTGAGTATATTGGTTTTTTATTCACAAACGTATTATCTCCCCTTGTATATATAGAGCTAGCTTTTTTCGTGAGTACAAATACTTTCGTACGATTCCCAAATATTTTCGATCTTTGTGAAGCCCACATATCACGTTTCACACTGAATTAATTAATTTCGGGACCTATGTATTTTATGGCGTCGCAAAAGTGTTGTCACGCAGTGATAATCTGTTTAGTAAAGAAATCGTCCGTGGCCACACTATCCCCTATCAATGGCCACTAATTAAACACACAACACAAAATAACACCGCTAAAAATGAACAAATATTCCATATACCGGCGAGAAATTTTATTACATAAAAATGAAATAGGAAAATATGATAATTTAACAAAAACAAATTTGAAGAAAAAAAAGATAATGAAATGAATGCATACATCGATCATAATTTGTGTGTTTTTCTTTGTTTTAAATTTTCATTGTTTTTGGCGCGAACGCTACAGACCAAAGAAAGACAACTTGGATAATCCGCATTTGGATTAAAACAGGGTTCTACCCTATCTGAGCGCAATTTAAGAATAAATTCTTGCCTTGGAAAGTAGTATATGAAAGCTAGGAAAAAAACGCAATAGACAAGTTTGCTTAAACCATGGCATAATATTGTGACGGTACATTCAGAAGTACGTAATAAAACTTGATTAAATGCGTCTAGTTTTACATAATAAACAATGAGAAAATTCAAATTGATGTCAATTACGTCAAAATAACCTTGAAATTTAGATAAATAAATTGTATTAAACAGAAAACAGGGGAGGGAACTTTGTGCAATCTCGCCGGGCTGTAGTTGGGTCAATAGAGCGAACACAAACTCACTTATCAAAGCATGTATGTTTGCAATTTCGTTACAGGCATTGGAATGAAGCAATTTTTCGTGATAGATATTGTTCCGACTCGTAGTTAAGAGACGATATTGAGTATATTGGTTTTTTATTCACAAACGTATTATCTCCCCTTGTATATATAGAGCTAGTTTTTTTCGTGAGTACAAATACTTTCGTACGATTCCCAAATATTTTCGATCTTTGTGTAGCCCATATATCACGTTCCACACTGAATTAATTAATTTCGGGACCTATGTATTTTATGGCGTCGCAAAAGTGTTGTCACGCAGTGATAATCTGTTTAGTAAAGAAATCGTCCGTGGCCACACTATCCCCTATCAATGGCCACTAATTAAACACACAACACAAAATAACACCGCTAAAAATGAACAAATATTCCATATACCGGCGAGAAATTTTATTACATAAAAATGAAATAGGAAAATATGATAATTTAACAAAAACAAATTTGAAGAAAAAAAAATAATGAAATGAATGCATACATCGATCATAATTTGTGTGTTTCTTTGTTTTAAATTTTCATTGTTTTTGGCGCGAACGCTACAGACCAAAGAAAGACAACCTGGATAATCCGCATTTGGATTAAAACAGGGTTCTACCCTATCTGAGCGCAATTTAAGAATAAATTCTTGCCTTGGAAAGTAGTATATAAAAGCTAGGAAAAAACGCAAGAGACAAGTTTGCTTAAACCATGGCATAATATTGTGACGGTACATTCAGAAGTACGTAATAAAACTTGATTAAATGCGTCTAGTTTTACATAATAAACAATGAGAAAATTCAAATTGATGTCAATTACGTCAAAATAACCTTGAAATTTAGATAAATAAATTGTATTAAACAGAAAACAGGGGAGGGAACTTTGTGCAATCTCGCCGGGCTGTAGTTGGGTCAATAGAGCGAACACAAACTCACTTATCAAAGCATGTATGTTTGCAATTTCGTTACAGGCATTGGAATGAAGCAATTTTTCGTGATAGATATTGTTCCGACTCGTAGTTAAGAGACGATATTGAGTATATTGGTTTTTTTATTCACAAACGTATTATCTCCCCTTGTATATATAGAGCTAGTTTTTTTCGTGAATACAAATACTTTCGTACGATTCCCAAATATTTTCGATCTTTGTGTAGCCCACATATCACGTTTCACACTGAATTAATTAATTTCGGGACCTATGTATTTTATGGCGTCGCAAAAGTGTTGTCACGCAGTGATAATCTGTTTAGTAAAGAAATCGTCCGTGGCCACACTATCCCCTATCAATGGCCACTAATTAAACACACACACACAAAATAACACCGCTAAAAATGAACAAATATTCCATATACCGGCGAGAAATTTTATTACATAAAAATGAAATAGGAAAATATGATAATTTAACAAAAACAAATTTGAAGAAAAAAAAAGATAATGAAATGAATGCATACATCGATCATAATTTGTGTGTTTCTTTGTTTTAAATTTTCATTGTTTTTGGCGCGAACGCTACAGACCAAAGAAAGACAACCTGGATAATCCGCATTTGGATTAAAACAGGGTTCTACCCTATCTGAGCGCAATTTAAGAATAAATTCTTGCCTTGGAAAGTAGTATATAAAAGCTAGGAAAAAACGCAAGAGACAAGTTTGCTTAAACCATGGCATAATATTGTGACGGTACATTCAGAAGTACGTAATAAAACTTGATTAAATGCGTCTAGTTTTACATAATAAACAATAAGAAAATTCAAATTGATGTCAATTACGTAAAAATAACCTTGAAATTTAGATAAATAAATTGTATTAAACAGAAAACAGGGGAGGGAACTTTGTGCAATCTCGCCGGGCTGTAGTTGGGTCAATAGAGCGAACACAAACTCACTTATCAAAGCATGTATGTTTGCAATTTCGTTACAGGCATTGGAATGAAGCAATTTTTCGTGATAGATATTGTTCCGACTCGTAGTTAAGAGACGATATTGAGTATATTGGTTTTTTATTCACAAACGTATTATCTCCCCTTGTATATATAGAGCTAGTTTTTTTCGTGAATACAAATACTTTCGTACGATTCCCAAATATTTTCGATCTTTGTGTAGCCCACATATCACGTTTCACACTGAATTAATTAATTTCGGGACCTATGTATTTTATGGCGTCGCAAAAGTGTTGTCACGCAGTGATAATCTGTTTAGTAAAGAAATCGTCCGTGGCCACACTATCCCCTATCAATGGCCACTAATTAAACACACAACACAAAATAACACCGCTAAAAATGAACAAATATTCCATATACCGGCGAGAAATTTTATTACATAAAAATGAAATAGGAAAATATGATAATTTAAACAAAAACAAATTTGAAGAAAAAAAAAGATAATGAAATGAATGCATACATCGATCATAATTTGTGTGTTTCTTTGTTTTAAATTTTCATTGTTTTTGGCGCGAACGCTACAGACCAAAGAAAGACAACCTGGATAATCCGCATTTGGATTAAAACAGGGTTCTACCCTATCTGAGCGCAATTTAAGAATAAATTCTTGCCTTGGAAAGTAGTATATAAAAGCTAGGAAAAAACGCAAGAGACAAGTTTGCTTAAACCATGGCATAATATTGTGACGGTACATTCAGAAGTACGTAATAAAACTTGATTAAATGCGTCTAGTTTTACATAATAAACAATGAGAAAATTCAAATTGATGTCAATTACGTCAAAATAACCTTGAAATTTAGATAAATAAATTGTATTAAACAGAAAACAGGGGAGGGAACTTTGTGCAATCTCGCCGGGCTGTAGTTGGGTCAATAGAGCGAACACAAACTCACTTATCAAAGCATGTATGTTTGCAATTTCGTTACAGGCATTGGAATGAAGCAATTTTTCGTGATAGATATTGTTCCGACTCGTAGTTAAGAGACGATATTGAGTATATTGGTTTTTTTATTCACAAACGTATTATCTCCCCTTGTATATATAGAGCTAGCTTTTTTCGTGAGTACAAATACTTTCGTACGATTCCCAAATATTTTCGATCTTTGTGTAGCCCACATATCACGTTTCACACTGAATTAATTAATTTCGGGACCTATGTATTTTATGGCGTCGCAAAAGTGTTGTCACGCAGTGATAATCTGTTTAGTAAAGAAATCGTCCGTGGCCACACTATCCCCTATCAATGGCCACTAATTAAACACACAACACAAAATAACACCGCTAAAAATGAACAAATATTCCATATACCGGCGAGAAATTTTATACATAAAAATGAAATAGGAAAATATGAATAATTTAACAAAAACAAATTTGAAGAAAAAAAGATAATGAAATGAATGCATACATCGATCATAATTTGTGTGTTTCTTTGTTTTAAATTTTCATTGTTTTTGGCGCGAACGCTACAGACCAAAGAAAGACAACCTGGATAATCCGCATTTGGATTAAAACAGGGTTCTACTCTATCTGAGCGCAATTTAAGAATAAATTCTTGCCTTGGAAAGTAGTACATTCAAAGCTAGGAAAAAACGCAAGAGACAAGTTTGCTTAAACCATGGCATAATATTGTGACGGTACATTCAGAAGTACGTAATAAAACTTGATTAAATGCGTCTAGTTTTACATAATAAACAATGAGAAAATTCAAATTGATGTCAATTACGTCAAAATAACCTTGAAATTTAGATAAATAAATTGTATTAAACAGAAAACAGGGGAGGGAACTTTGTGCAATCTCGCCGGGCTGTAGTTGGGTCAATAGAGCGAACACAAACTCACTTATCAAAGCATGTATGTTTGCAATTTCGTTACAGGCATTGGAATGAAGCAATTTTTCGTGATAGATATTGTTCCGACTCGTAGTTAAGAGACGATATTGAGTATATTGGTTTTTTATTCACAAACGTATTATCTCCCCTTGTATATATAGAGCTAGTTTTTTTCGTGAGTACAAATACTTTCGTACGATTCCCAAATATTTTCGATCTTTGTGTAGCCCATATATCACGTTCCACACTGATTTGATTTAACATATTCGGGACCTATGTATTTTATGGCGTCGCAAAAGTGTTGTCACGCAGTGATAATCTGTTTAGTAAAGAAATCGTCCGTGGCCACACTATCCACTATCAATGGCCACTAATTAAACACACGACACAAAATAACACCGCTAAAAATGAACAAATATTCCATATACCGGCGAGAAATTTTATTACATAAAAATGAAATAGGAAAATATGATAATTTAACAAAAACAAAAATTTGAAGAAAAAAAAAGATAATGAAATGAATGCATACATCGATCATAATTTGTGTGTTTCTTTGTTTTAAATTTTCATTGTTTTTGGCGCGAACGCTACAGACCAAAGAAAGACAACCTGGATAATCCGCATTTGGATTAAAACAGGGTTCTACCCTATCTGAGCGCAATTTAAGAATAAATTCTTGCCTTGGAAAGTAGTATATAAAAGCTAGGAAAAAACGCAAGAGACAAGTTTGCTTAAACCATGGCATAATATTGTGACGGTACATTCAGAAGTACGTAATAAAACTTGATTAAATGCGTCTAGTTTTACATAATAAACAATAAGAAAATTCAAATTGATGTCAATTACGCCAAAATAACCTTGAAATTTAGATAAATAAATTGTATTAAACAGAAAACAGGGGAGGGAACTTTGTGCAATCTCGCCGGGCTGTAGTTGGGTCAATAGAGCGAACACAAACTCACTTATCAAAGCATGTATGTTTGCAATTTCGTTACAGGCATTGGAATGAAGCAATTTTTCGTGATAGATATTGTTCCGACTCGTAGTTAAGAGACGATATTGAGTATATTGGTTTTTTATTCACAAACGTATTATCCCCCTTGTATATATAGAGCTAGTTTTTTTCGTGAGTACAAATACTTTCGTACGATTCCCAAATATTTTCGATCTTTGTGTAGCCCATATATCACGTTCCACACTGAATTAATTAATTTCGGGACCTATGTATTTTATGGCGTCGCAAAAGTGTTGTCACGCAGTGATAATCTGTTTAGTAAAGAAATCGTCCGTGGCCACACTATCCCCTATCAATGGCCACTAATTAAACACACAACACAAAATAACACCGCTAAAAATGAACAAATATTCCATATACCGGCGGGAAATTTTATTACATAAAAATGAAATAGGAAAATATGATAATTTAACAAAAACAAATTTGAAGAAAAAAAAAGATAATGAAATGAATGCATACATCGATCATAATTTGTGTGTTTCTTTGTTTTAAATTTTCATTGTTTTTGGCGCGAACGCTACAGACCAAAGAAAGACAACCTGGATAATCCGCATTTGGATTAAAACAGGGTTCTACCCTATCTGAGCGCAATTTAAGAATAAATTCTTGCCTTGGAAAGTAGTACATTCAAACCTCGATGTAAAAAAACGCAAGAGACAAGTTTGCTTAAACCATGGCATAACATTGTGACGGTACATTCAGAAGTACGTAATAAAACTTGATTAAATGCGTCTAGTTTTACATAATAAACAATAAGAAAATTCAAATTGATGTCAATTACGTCAAAATAACCTTGAAATTTAGATAAATAAATTGTATTAAACAGAAAACAGGGGAGGGAACTTTGTGCAATCTCGCCGGGCTGTAGTTGGGTCAATAGAGCGAACACAAACTCTTTTATCAAAGCATGTATGTTTGCAATTTCGTTACAGGCATTGGAATGAAGCAATTTTTCGTGATAGATATTGTTCCGACTCGTAGTTAAGAGACGATATTGAGTATATTGGTTTTTTATTCACAAACGTATTATCTCCCCTTGTATATATATAGAGCTAGTTTTTTTCGTGAGTACAAATACTTTCGTACGATTCCCAAATATTTTCGATCTTTGTGTAGCCCACATATCACGTTTCACACTGAATTAATTAATTTCGGGACCTATGTATTTTATGGCGTCGCAAAAGTGTTGTCACGCAGTGATAATCTGTTTAGTAAAGAAATCGTCCGTGGCCACACTATCCCCTATCAATGGCCACTAATTAAACACACAACACAAAATAACACCGCTAAAAATGAACAAATATTCCATATACCGGCGAGAAATTTTATTACATAAAAATGAAATAGGAAAATATGATAATTTAACAAAAACAAATTTGAAGAAAAAAAAGATAATGAAATGAATGCATACATCGATCATAATTTGTGTGTTTCTTTGTTTTAAATTTTCATTGTTTTTGGCGCGAACGCTACAGACCAAAGAAAGACAACCTGGATAATCCGCATTTGGATTAAAACAGGGTTCTACCCTATCTGAGCGCAATTTAAGAATAAATTCTTGCCTTGGAAAGTAGTATATAAAAGCTAGGAAAAAACGCAAGAGACAAGTTTGCTTAAACCATGGCATAATATTGTGACGGTACATTCAGAAGTACGTAATAAAACTTGATTAAATGCGTCTAGTTTTACATAATAAACAATGAGAAAATTCAAATTGATGTCAATTACGCAAAATAACCTTGAAATTTAGATAAATAAATTGTATTAAACAGAAAACAGGGGAGGGAACTTTGTGCAATCTCGCCGGGCTGTAGTTGGGTCAATAGAGCGAACACAAACTCACTTATCAAAGCATGTATGTTTGCAATTTCGTTACAGGCATTGGAATGAAGCAATTTTTCGTGATAGATATTGTTCCGAATCGTAGTTAAGAGACGATATTGAGTATATTGGTTGTTTTATTCACAAACGTATTATCTCCCCTTGTATATATAGAGCTAGTTTTTTTCGTGAATACAAATACTTTCGTACGATTCCCAAATATTTTCGATCTTTGTGTAGCCCACATATCACGTTTCACACTGAATTAATTAATTTCGGGACCTATGTATTTTATGGCGTCGCAAAAGTGTTGTTGTCACGCAGTGATAATCTGTTTAGTAAAGAAATCGTCCGTGGCCACACTATCCCCTATCAATGGCCACTAATTAAACACACAACACAAAATAACACCGCTAAAAATGAACAAATATTCCATATACCGGCGAGAAATTTTTATTACATAAAAATGAAATAGGAAAATATGATAATTTAACAAAAACAAATTTGAAGAAAAAAAAAGATAATGAAATGAATGCATACATCGATCATAATTTGTGTGTTTCTTTGTTTTAAATTTTCATTGTTTTTGGCGCGAACGCTACAGACCAAAGAAAGACAACCTGGATAATCCGCATTTGGATTAAAACAGGGTTCTACCCTATCTGAGCGAATTTAAGAATAAATTCTTGCCTTGGAAAGTAGTATATAAAAGCTAGGAAAAAACGCAAGAGACAAGTTTGCTTAAACCATGGCATAATATTGTGACGGTACATTCAGAAGTACGTAATAAAACTTGATTAAATGCGTCTAGTTTTACATAATAAACAATGAGAAAATTCAAATTGATGTCAATTACGCAAAATAACCTTGAAATTTAGATAAATAAATTGTATTAAACAGAAAACAGGGGAGGGAACTTTGTGCAATCTCGCCGGGCTGTAGTTGGGTCAATAGAGCGAACACAAACTCACTTATCAAAGCATGTATGTTTGCAATTTCGTTACAGGCATTGGAATGAAGCAATTTTTCGTGATAGATATTGTTCCGACTCGTAGTTAAGAGACGATATTGAGTATATTGGTTTTTTTATTCACAAACGTATTATCTCCCCTTGTATATATAGAGCTAGCTTTTTTTCGTGAGTACAAATACTTTCGTACGATTCCCAAATATTTTCGATCTTTGTGTAGCCCACATATCACGTTTCACACTGAATTAATTAATTTCGGGACCTATGTATTTTATGGCGTCGCAAAAGTGTTGTCACGCAGTGATAATCTGTTTAGTAAAGAAATCGTCCGTGGCCACACTATCCCCTATCAATGGCCACTAATTAAACACACACACACACAAAATAACACCGCTAAAAATGAACAAATATTCCATATGCCGGCGAGAAATTTTATTACATAAAAATGAAATAGGAAAATATGATAATTTAACAAAAACAAATTTGAAGAAAAAAAAGATAATGAAATGAATGCATACATCGATCATAATTTGTGTGTTTCTTTGTTTTAAATTTTCATTGTTTTTGGCGCGAACGCTACAGACCAAAGAAAGACAACCTGGATAATCCGCATTTGGATTAAAACAGGGTTCTACCCTATCTGAGCGCAATTTAAGAATAAATTCTTGCCTTGGAAAGTAGTATATAAAAGCTAGGAAAAAACGCAAGAGACAAGTTTGCTTAAACCATGGCATAATATTGTGACGGTACATTCAGAAGTACGTAATAAAACTTGATTAAATGCGTCTAGTTTTACATAATAAACAATGAGAAAATTCAAATTGATGTCAATTACGTCAAAATAACCTTGAAATTTAGATAAATAAATTGTATTAAACAGAAAACAGGGGAGGGAACTTTGTGCAATCTCGCCGGGCTGTAGTTGGGTCAATAGAGCGAACACAAACTCACTTATCAAAGCATGTATGTTTGCAATTTCGTTACAGGCATTGGAATGAAGCAATTTTTCGTGATAGATATTGTTCCGACTCGTAGTTAAGAGACGATATTGAGTATATTGGTTGTTTTATTCACAAACGTATTATCTCCCCCTTGTATATATAGAGCTAGCTTTTTTTCGTGAGTACAAATACTTTCGTACGATTCCCAAATATTTTCGATCTTTGTGTAGCCCACATATCACGTTTCACACTGAATTAATTAATTTCGGGACCTATGTATTTTATGGCGTCGCAAAAGTGTTGTCACGCAGTGATAATCTGTTTAGTAAAGAAATCGTCCGTGGCCACACTATCCCCTATCAATGGCCACTAATTAAACACACACACACAAAATAACACCGCTAAAAATGAACAAATATTCCATATACCGGCGAGAAATTTTATTACATAAAAATGAAATAGGAAAATATGATAATTTAAAAAAAAAACAAATTTGAAGAAAAAAAAAGATAATGAAATGAATGCATACATCGATCATAATTTGTGTGTTTCTTTGTTTTAAATTTTCATTGTTTTTGGCGCGAACGCTACAGACCAAAGAAAGACAACCTGGATAATCCGCATTTGGATTAAAACAGGGTTCTACCCTATCTGAGCGCAATTTAAGAATAAATTCTTGCCTTGGAAAGTAGTATATAAAAGCTAGGAAAAAACGCAAGAGACAAGTTTGCTTAAACCATGGCATAATATTGTGACGGTACATTCAGAAGTACGTAATAAAACGCGTCTAGTTTTATGCGTCTAGTTTTACATAATAAACAATGAGAAAATTCAAATTGATGTCAATTACGTCAAAATAACCTTGAAATTTAGATAAATAAATTGTATTAAACAGAAAACAGGGGAGGGAACTTTGTGCAATCTCGCCGGGCTGTAGTTGGGTCAATAGAGCGAACACAAACTCTTTTATCAAAGCATGTATGTTTGCAATTTCGTTACAGGCATTGGAATGAAGCAATTTTTCGTGATAGATATTGTTCCGACTCGTAGTTAAGAGACGATATTGAGTATATTGGTTTTTTATTCACAAACGTATTATCTCCCCTTGTATATATAGAGCTAGCTTTTTTCGTGAGTACAAATACTTTCGTACGATTCCCAAATATTTTCGATCTTTGTGTAGCCCACATATCACGTTTCACACTGAATTAATTAATTTCGGGACCTATGTATTTTATGGCGTCGCAAAAGTGTTGTCACGCAGTGATAATCTGTTTAGTAAAGAAATCGTCCGTGGCCACACTATCCCCTATCAATGGCCACTAATTAAACACACAACACAAAATAACACCGCTAAAAATGAACAAATATTCCATATACCGGCGAGAAATTTTATTACATAAAAATGAAATAGGAAAATATGATAATTTAACAAAAACAAATTTGAAGAAAAAAAAGATAATGAAATGAATGCATACATCGATCATAATTTGTGTGTTTCTTTGTTTTAAATTTTCATTGTTTTTGGCGCGAACGCTACAGACCAAAGAAAGACAACCTGGATAATCCGCATTTGGATTAAAACAGGGTTCTACCCTATCTGAGCGCAATTTAAGAATAAATTCTTGCCTTGGAAAGTAGTATATAAAAGCTAGGAAAAAAACGCAAGAGACAAGTTTGCTTAAACCATGGCATAACATTGTGACGGTACATTCAGAAGTACGTAATAAAACTTGATTAAATGCGTCTAGTTTTACATAATAAACAATGAGAAAATTCAAATTGATGTCAATTACGTCAAAATAACCTTGAAATTTAGATAAATAAATTGTATTAAACAGAAAACAGGGGAGGGAACTTTGTGCAATCTCGCCGGGCTGTAGTTGGGTCAATAGAGCGAACACAAACTCTTTTATCAAAGCATGTATGTTTGCAATTTCGTTACAGGCATTGGAATGAAGCAATTTTTCGTCGTGATAGATATTGTTCCGACTCGTAGTTAAGAGACGATATTGAGTATATTGGTTTTTTATTCACAAACGTATTATCTCCCCTTGTATATATAGAGCTAGCTTTTTTCGTGAGTACAAATACTTTCGTACGATTCCCAAATATTTTCGATCTTTGTGAAGCCCACATATCACGTTTCACACTGAATTAATTAATTTCGGGACCTATGTATTTTATGGCGTCGCAAAAGTGTTGTCACGCAGTGATAATCTGTTTAGTAAAGAAATCGTCCGTGGCCACACTATCCCCTATCAATGGCCACTAATTAAACACACAACACACAAAATAACACCGCTAAAAATGAACAAATATTCCATATACCGGCGAGAAATTTTATTACATAAAAATGAAATAGGAAAATATGATAATTTAACAAAAACAAATTTGAAGAAAAAAAAGATAATGAAATGAATGCATACATCGATCATAATTTGTGTGTTTCTTTGTTTTAAATTTTCATTGTTTTTGGCGCGAACGCTACAGACCAAAGAAAGACAACCTGGATAATCCGCATTTGGATTAAAACAGGGTTCTACCCTATCTGAGCGCAATTTAAGAATAAATTCTTGCCTTGGAAAGTAGTAGTATATAAAAGCTAGGAAAAAACGCAAGAGACAAGTTTGCTTAAACCATGGCATAACATTGTGACGGTACATTCAGAAGTACGTAATAAAACTTGATTAAATGCGTCTAGTTTTACATAATAAACAATGAGAAAATTCAAATTGATGTCAATTACGCCAAAATAACCTTGAAATTTAGATAAATAAATTATATTAAACAGAAAACAGGGGAGGGAACTTTGTGCAATCTCGCCGGGCTGTAGTTGGGTCAATAGAGCGAACACAAACTCACTTATCAAAGCATGTATGTTTGCAATTTCGTTACAGGCATTGGAATGAAGCAATTTTTCGTGATAGATATTGTTCCGACTCGTAGTTAAGAGACGATATTGAGTATATTGTTTTTTTATTCACAAACGTATTATCTCCCCTTGTATATATAGAGCTAGCTTTTTTCGTGAGTACAAATACTTTCGTACGATTCCCAAATATTTTCGATCTTTGTGAAGCCCACATATCACGTTTCACACTGAATTAATTAATTTCGGGACCTATGTATTTTATGGCGTCGCAAAAGTGTTGTTCCCAGTGATAATCTGTTTAGTAAAGAAATCGTCCGTGGCCACACTATCCCCTATCAATGGCCACTAATTAAACACACAACACAAAATAACACCGCTAAAAATGAACAAATATTCCATATACCGGCGAGAAATTTTATTACATAAAAATGAAATAGGAAAATATGATAATTTAACAAAAACAAATTTGAAGAAAAAAAAGATAATGAAATGAATGCATACATCGATCATAATTTGTGTGTTTCTTTGTTTTAAATTTTCATTGTTTTTGGCGCGAACGCTACAGACCAAAGAAAGACAACCTGGATAATCCGCATTTGGATTAAAACAGGGTTCTACCCTATCTGAGCGCAATTTAAGAATAAATTCTTGCCTTGGAAAGTAGTATATAAAAGCTAGGAAAAAACGCAAGAGACAAGTTTGCTTAAACCATGGCATAACATTGTGACGGTACATTCAGAAGTACGTAATAAAACTTGATTAAATGCGTCTAGTTTTACATAATAAACAATAAGAAAATTCAAATTGATGTCAATTACGCCAAAATAACCTTGAAATTTAGTTCCGATAAAACTTTAAGATGGCTGCCGTTGAATAATAAACATTAACCGAAAACATTTCAGTGCCAGTTATGTCATATAAGCATCAACAATTATCTGTATCGATGTTTTCAAAGCAATTAGTCTGCATCACTAATTGAATTATCATCGAATTATCCAGGTATCATTATAATGGTAAATCATATGATGAAATATAATTATTATTACAGGCATTTGTTCATTAATACGATATCTAATAAATATCACAACTCATGGCATGCTGGGGATTTTCTCCAACGCTCTAGCATCACCATTGACCATAACATTCACACTTTTATAATCGACATAAAGACACATTTAAAATCTATATGTGAAGTGTTTTACATATATTTGATCATCCTACTCATATTACCAATGTTTTCCAAAGTTGTAGATTATATAGGGTACAGGACACAGGGTGCTGATGTGGGCCGATCGATGTCGTGACATGATTACAGTGTCAAATCGTCAAATACATGTATATGATTTGAATACCTGAGTTGCAATTTACACATATGATTAATATCAACATAAAATACAAGTGTAAACCTTTGGATCGACAACACATAACGTACAACAACATACAAATGTATATATGTCATATTAGTAGTAAATACCTTTATAATAATAAAATAAATATATAATTATATATTACTAGAAACAGGGATTGTGAACTCGAGCCTCTTTGTAAGAATGATGATAAATTATGAATAAATGAACTAATATCTATGTTCAACACTTATGAGAACAATTTGAACTCTCTTTCCATTTAACTTTGTTTGAATATTTGTGACAATATGTTGGAACTTTGTACTTTAATCTTAATTGTTAAACATTTCAATAATTACATGTATGCGATATATGAAGCCCAGTTAAATTGTGTGTACTTGCGCATCGCCGAGATGTTACTGACCACGACCGACCACATATACATCACCCCAACCTCGCGGTGCCCCACACATTTCAAATATGTTATGGTAGTGCCATCAAAAGGATTAGAATTGTGTAGCTAATGGGATGAGAAGTGATAGCGGTCTTTCACATCCGCACTGAACATTTGCAAGGCGACCTGGGAATTTGTTCTTATGTCCTTGCAGATTTATGGTAGTGCGCTCGAGGGTGCTGACTAGGTACTGCTTTCTTTTCTCCTTCCCTCCCCCTATCTCTAAGGTCATGCCAATAATCTAAGTTCTCGTTAAAGGCAGCTGGTTGCTGAACAATACAAACAAGATCCTAATTTATAACAATATACACGGACGCGTTGCAAGATACGTTTTATAGCCGAAACTCCGACTGAAGTTTTAGCGGCACTGAAACTATTTATATCACATGCGTTAGCGTTTTGTAAGGTTAAAGCAATGTTTTACTGTGTACTAATTAAATTTGCTTGATAATTGACAAAAACATCATTTTTAGCCAGCATCACCAGATTATGGGTTACGGTAATGAGTTATCATGTTCGGCCGTCCGTATGTAATAAAATTTGTGCTATCTCCATTTCTCAGAAATCGTAAAAGTGGAGTTTTGTCAAAACCAATTGCATGCCGTCGCTGCATATGCAATATGCATATGGAGAGAAGTTGAAAAACTTATTGCAATAAAATTATTTAAATCATTAAAATATGGGTTTGATGAGAAAACAAGATGGTCAGTATGAATTTGACATTTGCTTCTTGTCATCGCTATTTATAAAGCTGCCACACAACAGCACATTTTTGTACAATAGAACAGCACATACAAAAATATGATTATATCAATTTTTTTAATGCTGCGGGTCGCATTGTTGATTTTAAACCTCGATGGTAACTATTTCTCTGAAGATATTTGTTCAGCGGCGTAACTAATCTATGTACAAGTTAATACCATTATTATATATATGTATGTTGCGATAATATAAATGATCTACGTAAATTAGCAAAGTTAATATTTGAGGCGATGGAAAACGATCCTCTCTTAATCTCGGATCATATCCTATTATTGTATAATATGAGTTGTAAGGTGTGTAGCTTCTGTATAGTTAACAAATACTATTTGTGGACAACTTATAAATCATATGTGATTGCGAATGTGACAATTTGCAACCATGTAATAGGGACTTCTATTGTGAGTGTATGTATTTTACACGACCGCTGATGAAATATTATAATGTTGTATGTGTTTTTCGAATATTAATTTTTGAATGTTGAGTGAAATATTTGTAATTATTGTATCCAATAAGTTTGAATTTGATTACGTTGTGCAAGAAAACAGCATACGGTGAGCAGTCGGACATGTATTTTGTAGTAAGGAATACAATTGCAAATGTAGATAAGCTTTATTAGAAAACTGCATATGGGTACTGTATAAATAAATTTGTCGAAAAGATTCATGACAACGTATGAATGTTTTCTGGCGGTTAACATGAGATGATTAAATAGCACTTAAAGGCAATTGTGTAACAATTGACCAACCATTTTGTAGAGCCTACGAAAATGTGCTTATTAATCTTCCTGTGTGATTGGCCAACAAGTAAACACCACTGGACGCATGCATCGGTGTATCTACATATGTGTGTACGAGGTTTACATGTACCGCGTTCACATACGTACATGTATACGACGGTGGGTGTTAAAGAAGGATAGTGATAGTAACCAACGTAATCAGATTACGTTCGTTAAAAGTGAAGAAAAAACAAGACAAGTAATGAATTCGGATTTAAATGAGAGGAATCTAATCCTTTGTGGAAAACAAAAAAGGAGGATTAAGACAATGAAAAGAAACAGTGATGTGGATTCTTTCAAGGTAACACAGTGTTCTCTAGATGAATTATTTTTAGATTTTATAACAATACATTTTAAATATACCATTTGAACATTGTTATGTTTTTAAGTTAGATATGTTTTTAACATTTATGTAACAGAAAATAGGTGTATAAAATGATAACTGGTAAACAGTATAACCCCTCGGACGTTTTTGTTTATTTAAAATCCTATCACATGTTTTAATTTGGCTATTTCGATATGTGATTGTGTGTAATGCCAGTATTACGAATAGATGTGCCTATACAAATGTATAAGCAGTAGAATGAAAACCAGTAACTCAATATTGATGTCGATACTTCATGATTGATATTTTTGTTATGTATTTCCACTCCGC